>NC_142070.1:50910000-51220000 GCF_059756535.1 Pantherophis guttatus
CGGGGCACAATTCGTTAAGGTGTATTTTGGACCAATTAGAGTGTTCATGGAACACAGCAGATCTAGACACGATCAATTGGTTGTTTTTATCTATGAAACAATATCCCTTAGTTCCTGATTTGTACTCCATGAATCTTAGTCTTTTAGATACTTTTTCGCCTTTGTGTCTCAACTGTTTAGGCACATACACATCAGCAGTTATGCCAAATATTTGTAGATGTCCAATTTTTGATTTTTTGTTATACATGAGTTCGTATGGTGTTTTGTTGATTACATTGGACCATAATCGATTTAGGATATAATTAGAATATGTGAGGACTTCAGCCCAGAAAGATTGATTTAAACCATCATCGTCTAGCACACATCTAACCATGGTTTGTAATAAACCATTTTTTCTCTCTACAACCCCATTCTGAAAGGGTGAGAAGGGACAAGATTTAAAATGTAATATTCCCTGCATCTTTAGCCAATTGGAAAATTCATTAGACAAAAATTCTGATCCTCTGTCGGTCATTATTTGCTTGATTTTTACATTATGTTGAGTTTCTACCCTTTTAAAGAATTCTTTGAATTTTTTGAAAACTTCACTTTTATGGTTAAGAGTGTTCATGAAACCAAACCTGCTGTAATCATCGACTATAGTTAGGAAATATTTTTTTTTATATTTGATTGATAGTTTCATTGGGCCTACGACATCCATATGTACCAATTGGAAAATTGATTGAGTGATGCGAGTGGCCTTTTTGGGCTTAGGTTTGTTTTTGAGCTTAGAGGATTTACATACAGAACACTCTAAATAATTTTTACAACTCTTTACTTTGATGTCTTCGGAACATTCTAACATTTTCTGTATAACAGGGAAACTTGCATGTCCTAGCTTCCTATGAAGTAAGTGGGTACAGTTGTCATGTATTGGTTTACCATTGTATAATTTTTCTGACAGAATGTGTTCACTTGTTGACATATTTTCATTCCCACCATGACTATTAGGTTTAGTCTCTTTGCTTTTTACCTGAGTGTGTGCACAGATTAATTCGTCATTTCGTGGCAGTAGATATGTTACTCCCTCTTTAGTGAATATTTTGTCTATGTTCCTATTGTTTTTTGTCATGGATACTTTTCCATTTTTGAATGTGGTCTCTACTCCATTCTCTTCACTTAGTTTTAGAATTGCCAATATATTATGCGGAATTTCGGGTATAAATAGTATTCCCTCTATTTTCCCTATACCTTTGATATGAGCGTTACCTACTCCTCTTACTAGAACTTTATTTTGATTTGCTACCTTTATGTAATACTCCTTTTCTGTGAAGTTGTTGAGAATTTTTTGGTTGTGAGTTGTGTGGCTTGTGGCTCCAGAGTCAATGAGCCATGTGTTGAGTGAATCTGATGTTGATGGATTATTGTCTTTTATTCCATATAATGACCCATATCTGTTTTCCCTGGAGTTGTCTCTATATCTTTTTTTGTCTTTTGAATAGGGTGATTCCCTGCGTTTATGTCTGTAGTCAGGAGAAGTTCTATCTGAGAAATGGAATCTTCTATCTGATCTATCTTTGTGATAATATGTATCTCTATATCCTGCGTTCTTAGGGCAGTCTTTCTTTTGATGTTTTTCTGATCCACATATTGTGCATTCAGGTGGATATCTATCCCTGACTCGAAAATCTACTCTTTTTTGGTTTCTGCCTTCCCTTTGATGTATAGATCGTTCCCTTCTAAGTTTGTCTTCTGCTATAAGTTTATTGGTAAGGTTTTCTAATGTAAGATGTTCTAAGCTTAAGCTGTCAAGTAAAGTTATGTAATTATCCCAGCTGGAGTCTAAGGAATTGATTATAATACTTTTCATAGTGCCATCAGATATATTCTCCCCTCTTTGGATGAGCTCTGCTCTGGTTGCGTTCAGATTTAGAATATGTTCGCTCATGGGGATACCATGCCTTAACCTGGCAGAGTGGAATTCCCTTGAAATTCTAGTAGTTGTGGCTACACTTTTGCTATAAAATAAATTAAATAATTTTTGGAATATTTCAGACACAGTTAGATTATGTTCAAGGCTAGGAAAAATACTTGGGGATATAGATGCAATGAGTATGTAATAAGCCTTATGGTGGAGGCAGTCCATTTCATAAGTCCAGGGTTTGTCTGGGGGATCATTAATAAAGAACAAAATGTTTTCTCTCAAATATATGACTTGGAGCTGCTGGCTCCATTCCATCAGATTGTTTCCATCTAATTTTAATTTTACAAAGTCTGTAGGTAGTGTCCCAGATTGGTGTGAATAGTTACTTACATTCAGTTGCTGTCCATGGTTCTTAAAGCAGCAATATGGTAAAGGAATACTTGCAGGCAATTTAAAATGACAGGCTTGAACTTTTTTTTCTTCTCTTTCCTTTAGGTCATTCTGCGCATGTGCAAAGTTCATTTCTATTCTGAAGTCATCAAGAGAGGTTCCTTTCTCCGCTGCTCCTGGGCATGGCCTGTTTCGACTGGATGAGGCTCAGGTTCAGTCTCTGAGTGCCGGCTGTGGCCAGATGGGAATCGAGTCGTCCTCTGGATCATCGATGGATCATCTGGGTAGATATCCTGGTCAATCAGGCGATGTTGTTGTGATGGTAATTTTAGTTCCGAACCAAAAGCCGTGGTGAGAGTTTTAATTGCGTTATCTATTTCGGCTTTGGTGGGTTGATTTTGTGAGTGAGGTATTGTTTTTGTTTCTTTTATTTTTAAATAGGTTTGAGTCTGTGTCGGCCATTTTGGATTCGGGTCATCCCTTAGTATAAGGTTGGCCATTTTAGAAGGATTAGATAGACAAGATGGCCACCATGAAAAAGGCGGGAAACCATTGGCAGCTTCATTGTTAGTTTTGTAGTCAGGGATTGACTTTCTTACCATGGATTTTTCATATTTATTATGTTCTATCTCTTCATCTGCCGCTGTTCCGTGATCGTTTACTAGGCTGTAGAGTTTCGCAAGCAGATTTGAATCATCTGGAGCTGTTTTTATTAAGTCTAGTATTTTTCTTTTTATGTCACCTTCCTTGTTTGAGGCTGAGGGAGCTATTTCTGTTCCATCTAGTGATTGTGTGGAGTTTGTCAAGAATTCTTTTTCGTGGAATTGTATTTTTTTCTTCATTTCTTCTTTTGGTGTATTGTGTTCAGGCGTCAGCTGGGCTGCCATTCTTTTTGTTAGATATCTAGTGACAGGTCTTCTTGTGTTTTCTTGTGATTCTTGCATTTCTAGGTTGGTTGGGCCTACTAAACCATCCTTTTGCTACCAATTTGTTACTTATTTGTTTATTCTGGTTAGGCCCAATTAACAGACTTGAGACTTCCTTATAACAAATATATTTATTTGTTTCTTATCTTCCTCAGAATTACATTTGGACAGCAACTGCTCTGACAGGAGCATTAACTTATATACAGAGGAGGCGGGGCAAAAGGTAAGTAGGGACCAATGGGAAGTAGCGTAGTGACATCATACATTTAACTCATATACAAATATACACATATATAGAAAACAGGTTAGGTATTTTCAATTGTAACATAATTTACCTCCAGAAATGATATTTTTGACAAGATTCCTTACTTTTGTTCTCTCTGCATAAATGCTTGCTACATTTTTAGGTTATGACAATTTCACCCTATGTCACATTCTTACACAGCCCAGTTTTATGTTCTCACATCAACAGCAATTTGTTTTCATATTATATATTTTCATATTATATATTTTTAAAGGATGTCAGGGAAAGATCCCAGAGTCTCTAAAATTCACCAAGGCTGATGTCAAAAGAAGGAACCAGGTTTGAGCACCACCACCAAACTAGAAACACCTGGCACATTGGAGACATCAATATTTTAGGACAATTTTAAAGATAAAGAAGCATTTTCCATCTGAAAGCACTAAAACCTATGGATACTACCCTGCCCAAAATTAGCTTTTACAGACATTCCAGAAGTTCTAGATTGAGGCTACAGTCCTATCCCTCTAATGTATTTTTAATCTTGCACTTATATGATAAAATCTGAAAACTGCTCTGGCTACTAATCTATAAAAATATTTTTACATTTTGTTGGAACAAATTGCTTGCTCAGAATTATACATGATACTGCAGCCACTTGCTTGCACAGCATTATCTGCTGATATAACACTCCCACAGCTGATTAAAGACTATCCGTCAGTCTTTGAATCATGAGAAAATTAAGTCAATATAAAATGTACTGTGTCACTAGCAATCCCTATCCTGCCATAAGCATAATGCCTGCATGAAGTGATATCTTTATTTACAACATACAGATGCATTAAGCTGGTGGATTCTGTCAGCTGTGTTTCCCTCTCCTCCCACCAAACATCACCAGCCATTTGAAGATCATCCATCAATCTCCCTGCTTAATATGCAGTGGGGTTAAGGGATGTGGAAAGTGTGAGTTTTGACTGATGACTAACTCAGCAGATTTCAGTGATCTGTCAAATGTAGTCTGATTTTCTACAAATGTTTTCTGGGGATGCATTCAAGGGGAGCTCAACTATTAACCAATATCATCTGATAGCCATACTCTTTACAATTAAGACTCTTCCACAAAAGCAGTAAACTATTAAAATGAAGACAGTTTAAGTGCTATACCAGAAGAATGCTGAACCTATGTTAAAAAGCAGACTTGCTGACAAATTTCAGGGAGAACTGCTACATGAAGCAGCAAACAAAGATATTTTCTCCCTCTCTCTTGGTTGTTTGTGCAGCTTACTCACCATAACTGCAAGTCAGCTGCTATCCCAAATGAAATAAAGTTCTCAGTCAGGGATTGCATAGGACACCTGCTGGCAGACAAGGAGGGTGATCTCAGATAGAAAGAAATAGACTGTCCAGCTGCCCAAACAAGAATGATACTGGAAGACCATGTCTAGTACAAGCTGAGCTGATCCAAACCATAGCAGTCACAACAGAAGGTTCAGTGAAGAAAGCAAGCAGGGTTGTAACCATGGACAATTGCTTTGAGATTACAGGAAAAATGCTACTTTAAAACAGATGAGGAAGGTTTTGGAAGGATCAGGATGAAGGTGATATTATGGGGACATGGCATATTTGTGACACAGTTAAGGATAAGCAAGGAAAAGTTCAATTTATGATAGTTGTGTGCAGACATTATGCAAATATTGCATAGGTCTAGCCCTGCTTTCATTTGGAATCTTAAAAAAAGAATATTTTCTACACAAAAATATGTTGGTTTAAATATGTTAAAATTTTGCATCCTATTAAATCTTAAGTTTTTACCCAAATGCATTTTCAGGTAGCCAGTTATTTGTATCACTGATCTCATTTTAGTTAATGATGAACAGAAAATTATAGTTTAGAAATGAGATAAGTAATCACTACCAGCCACAAGGAGCAAAAAAACCCTTTTTTGAGAACTAAAGGCCATAAAGTTCTATATGACATGCAACCATTTTTTATTTAAAAAAAAAATAAGGTGAAGACTACATTTCATTTGTTTTCCACCTCAGCATTTTGTTGATATCTACTAGTTCCATGAAGCAGATTATATGTTCAAAAAGTGGAAAAGTTCAATGCTAACCACAATAGAGGAATGGTTGGTGAAGATGATGCAAATTGCAGAAATTGTTAGATTAACTTCCTTGGTTAGAAAAAAGACAATATTTACATTTATGGTTGACTGAATACTCCTTACATTCTTTTGAAACATAAAAGTGCACTTATGATATGGTTTTGATGATTAGAAAAAACAATAGGATAATAGAATAAACTGAGCTTTTTGTAATCATATATGCATGATGCATCTGGCCCAAGGGCCGGGAGTTTGACAGCCCTGTTCAATTTCTTTTTATCTTTTCTTTATGAACTTTTCTCTTTTTTCTTTCTTTTCTGTATCCTGTATTAGTTTTAGTTTTTACATTATTTAAAACACTTTTAATAAAAATGTGTATGCATATATACACACAGCAGAAGATGCAAATATGGAGGTTATCATTAGTATTATATAAATTCCTTTCCCTTTGCAATATTCATAAAAAGGTAAAATAACCTATGTTTAGTCAGTTCTCCACTGCAGTCCAAGAATAGATACTATTCTCTGAAGCTGTGATAAAGTTTAGCTTAGTAAAGTGATAGAGTCTTTAGACTTACACATGTCTAATATTTCAAAACATCAGACCTGACAAAAAGTGGAAGCTCTGCTCTGAATGAAGAGCTCTGGGTTGCATCCCAACCATTGAAAATATCTGTTTAGCTTTGTTTGAATGTACCTATCCATAGAGTTACTCCCTTTTTATGACCCTTTTTATGACCTCATCCTGAATCAATTCCTTGATTCGGGATGGAGTCAGGACAACTGGATGGAGCTGAGTGTTTACTGGCCAGATACCCTTCCTGAGACCACATGGAATTTGCAGCAGTTATTTTTTCTTTGGATCTTAAGAGAGAAACATCTGCCACTACCTAGGATTGAATTCTCAACCTTCCAAGTGGGAGGTGAGTGTCTTTACCACTAGGCCACCATGTTGCACATGATTCCTATCCATAAAATAAGAGATGAATAAGTTAATTCTCCTCATTCTTCCTGATGTCCTTAGTGTTACTTTTCTCGTTATTCCAGGAAAACTGAAAATCAGTTCTATGGGAATTATAATTGTGGAGAGTATATGGAAGTATATAAAAATCAGTTCTGTGGGGAGTACAACTATGGGGAGTATATGGGTCATTATAAAAGGAAAAAAAGTGACATTGTCATAGGTGTATATTTCAGGCCACCCAACCAATCAGGAGAAATATATGAACTCTTTACCAACCAGTTAACAAATGTATGTAGGAAGCATACCACAGTAGTAATGGCAGACTTTAACTATCCAGATATCAACTGGGAGACAAACTCTGCAGCGAGTGGGAGATTGAACAAATTCTTAAGCAACCTAGCTCAAAACTTTGTTACCCAAATGGTAGAAGAGGGAATTAGAAGTAAAGCTACACTAGCTACACTTAATTCTTACTAATAGAAAAGAAGTGATAGAGGGAATGGAAGTTGCTGAAACCTTGGGTGAAAGTTACCATGTCATGCTAGAATTCAATATAATGCAAACACAAGCAATAGAAAATAATCCAACCAGTGTCTTAAACTTTAAAAGAGCTGATTTTAACAAACTCAGAGACAGTGTAGGAAAGATTCCATTGACAAAAATTCTAAAGGGGAAAACAACTCAAGAAGTGTAGGAAAATCTGAAAAATATGATCATGAAAGCTCAGTCCAGCACAATACCACAGAAAAAGAAAAACAAGAAATTAAATAAGATAGACTACTCAGTCTAACATCAATACCTAGGAAGATCCTGGAAAAGATAATCAATAAAAGATCTGCAAAGCAAATAAGGTTATAACTAGTAGCCAACATGGGTTTTTAAAAAACAGATCATGCCAAACCAATCTTATTTCATAAAGTGACTTGATAAAGTGACTAAATTAGAAGACCAGAGAAATGCTGTGGACATAGTATATTTAGATTTCAGTAAGGCGTTTGACAAGATAGACCACAACCTACTTCTTGGTAAGCTAGAAAAATGTGGAATAGACATCATCATCATCAGATGGATTTCTATCTGGATGACAAACCTTACTCAGTGAGTAGTCCTTAATGGTACCAAATCTACATGAAGGGAAGTAAGCAGGGGGTACCACAAGATTTTATCTTAGGCCTAGTAATCTTCAATATCTTCATAAATGATTTAGATGAGGGAATAGAAGGGGAGCTCATCAAATTTGCAGATGACACTAAACTGGCCTATTCTATTCTATTCTATTCTATTCTATTCTATTCTATTCTATCCTATCCTATCCTATCCTATCCTATCCTATCCTATCCTATCCCCTATCCCCTATCCCCTATCCCCTATTCCAGTCTATTTTTAACCTAAAGTAAATCAATACTTTTTAGCATGGCCCATGTGCTGAAGCAAAAAGAGCAGACTCATAATGAATAAGGTTTTCCCACAACAAAATAATGACATATTTTTTATATGTTCTCATTCTCTCTGCTGTTCTTGTTCATTGCAGTTCTATCCTCATGCAAAAGAGATGTTAATAAATCAAAAATAAAAGTCACTATACAAACAAAGGTTCTGTGCAAAAGATTCAAATTTCCTAATTTATGATGGCATTTCAAATTTCAGTACAATGGAGCAAAGGGATATTTTCAGTACGAGGCACAAAAATCTCATTAACTATAAATGCTCACTCTTGGTTATATAGAAAATGATGTTTTAATATAGTTCAATCTGATAGCATTCAATGTAATTTGTTTTTCAGTTTTACACATAATAACAACAGAAGTAATAGTCAATTCAAACTACATGTAGCCATCCTTGTGACAAGGGAATGGATTTATACCCTCAAAATACATGTAATATATAAGCCTATTGCATTGTTTACAAAATGTCACTTGCTAAGTAGCACCGCTGGGTGTGTGTGATATTTTTCTGTGTACGCTTTAAAATTTGGAAGATAATTTCATTTAAGGGGCATTTTTTTCACAGCACTTTATAAATTACAGTTCTGCACCTTAAATCTATTTCTGAGACTATTTTTCCTCTAAGAGTTATAGCAATACAGAAGTACTGACTGAACAGTTTACATGGAATTTACAGGAAACTCGGCTATAGATAAGGTCCCTTTCACCTTCACTTTCTGACAAAAAAATACACAAATCATGCAGGATGAGATTTCTTGTTTATATGTACTCCTCTATATATATCACATAATGTAAATTACAATTCTTATTTAAGGCAGAAAATTTAATTAAGATTGATCAAATGTTGATAAAAGTTCTACAGTCTCAGAAGTTTTAAGATAATATCTACAATTATTATGAAGCTAACATTGATTTTTTCTTCTTCCTTGAGATATATGAAATATAATTTGATGAAGGTTGCCAAATTGACAGTGACCTGACCCTAGATTCGCATATACAAGACATTGGACATATATTTGTAGCATATATTCTTGCATTTCCTATATGAAAATCTGGAATGCTTATAATGAGATCAGATTTGATATAAAATTAAAAACTATGCCATTGGTTCTGTCTAATACTTTTATGTGTTTTATTTCTTTAAATCAGTCATGGCTCCTACACGGAGTCAGGATTACCTGCATAGGTTCAATACATTTTCTTGGCAATAACTGTAGGCATCCATCCATCCATCCATCCATCCATCTATCCATCCATCCATCCAATTTCAATAGTCACCTAACTTAACTAACCTAACTAAAACAACTTAAAGAGATTTAAACAATAAAAATATCCATAAAATAAATAAGTATAAACAGCAACCATGATGATTACTCAACTAATAGAAAGCCAAGTAATGGGTCCCTTCACACATTCTGACTACCAGGTCTATGTACATAGCTAAGTTTTTAAAACTTTGCAAAAAGCCAACAGGGTTGGGCTAATTCTAATCTCTGAGGGGTGAATATTCCATAAGGAATAGTGCCTTAGCTACTGTTTATTTATAGCTGTTTTGATCTAATAGAAGACCATAATTAGTGAGGGACAATAATGCAAGGAGGATCTGTCCACTTCGAAGCTTTCCTTTTTCACTTATGTGGATGTTGAAAGATTCAATTGCTTCTAAAAGTATTTAACCTACTTCACATCTTCTCCTTCGGAATAAGGAAAAGTACCACAAATTTTCAAAACTGCATTACAAACTGCAAATTAGTAGATAGTAGAGGGGACACTCTAATCACAAAAAAGTGGGGTTCAGAAGCTTAGTATAAAACTAAAATTACTGTTGTGATCTGCCAGCAGCCTGCAGAGCTGGCAGCAAAGTCGGACAGTGAGGAGTCTGGGGAGGAACATGGGCTAGTCCTGGAATCTGGGGAAGACTCAGACAAGGGATGGCCCTTTCTCTGCATTGGAGGCAGAGAAAGGGCCATCTGGGAGGTAAGTGCTGCCTCCAGAGCCTCCAGAGTCGGACCTCAGCGAGGCGGAGGAAAAGGCGGAGCCTGTTCCCAGTGCGCACATGCGCAGAGCTGCCGGAAGGCAAGAACAGTTAAAACAAAAGGGACGACTCGGGCGTAGGGCTTGGAGATGATTGGCCCCTCCCATAAGACTTAAAAGATGAGCAAAGTACGTGGGCCTTTGCAAGAAGCAACGTTGTTAATCTGTGCAGTTTAAAGTCTGAAGCTCTGTTTGTTTCTGGACTCCTTGTGGCTTTGCAAAAAGCCAACAGGGTTGGGCTAATTCTAATCTCTGAGGGGTGAATATTCCATAAGGAATAGTGCCTTAGCTACTGTTTATTTATAGCTGTTTTGATCTAATAGAAGACCATAATTAGTGAGGGACAATAATGCAAGGAGGATCTGTCCACTTCGAAGCTTTCCTTTTTCACTTATGTGGATGTTGAAAGATTCAATTGCTTCTAAAAGTATTTAACCTACTTCACATCTTCTCCTTCGGAATAAGGAAAAGTATCACAAATTTTCAAAACTGCATTACAAACTGCAAATTAGTAGATAGTAGAGGGGACACTCTAATCACAAAAAAGTGGGGTTCAGAAGCTTAGTATAAAACTAAAGTTACTGTTGTGATCTGCCAGCAGCCTGCAGAGCTGGCAGCAGAGTCGGCAGTGAGGAGTCTGGGGAGGAACATGGGCTAGTCCTGGAATCTGGGGAAGACTCAGACAAGGGATGGCCCTTTCTCTGCATTGGAGGCAGAGAAAGGGCCATCTGGGAGGTAAGTGCTGCCTCCGGAGCCTCCAGAGTCGGACCTCAGCGAGGCGGAGGAACAGGCGGAGCCTGTTCCCAGTGCGCACATGCGCAGAGCTGCCGGAAGGCAAGAACAGTTAAAACAAAAGGGACGACTCGGGCGTAGGGCTTGGAGATGATTGGCCCCTCCCATAAGACTTAAAAGATGAGCAAAGTACGTGGGCCTTTGCAGGAAGCAACGTTGTTAATCTGTGCAGTTTAAAGTCTGAAGCTCTGTTTGTTTCTGGACTCCTTGTGGCTTTGCCAATTAGGTCTTTGGCAGTGTTTCAAGGAGATAAAGGTGGGTGATTATCAGCCTTATCCCGAAGGACTCTACAACTATTTGGGACTTATCTGTCAATGAACAGAATTCACAGCTATTAAAATAAAACAGGTTTTTGGGACTATTCGTGTGTTTTACTGACTCAGGAGGCCTAGGTCAGAACAGTTACAAAACAGATTAAAATAACCTCTTGTGAGGAAGAATTAGGCCTTCTCTTCACCGACATGAAATGTTTCAGATGGCTCTCAAAAGTATCCCACTCTATATTTAATCTAATTTATCTCTTTTTGATATTTTCTTCCACTTGGACACTAGCTTTCCACTCTCTATTTCATTATTCGGAGCTCTGCTGGAATGAAGAGGTCATTTAGGAGCTCTACGGTCAACTGCCAAGGACTCCTCTATGTTCCACAATAAGATAATGTCCACCGAATGGACACTGAAGTCTCCTAGGGACAAGAGGTGTCAGGAATTTATTTATTTATTTATTTATTTATTTATTTATTTATTTATTTATTTATTTATTTTTTATATGTTGCTTATCTCGCCAAAGCAACTCTATGCAGCTTACAAACATTCAGTTACAATTCTATTACTATAAAGATATCATCCCAGTTATCTTAAGAAAAAAATAATGTTGTGGAGTTATGTGGATGGAACAGTAACAGTAACAGTAACAGTAACTATACTGTATACTGCCCTGATTATCTAAGTGCAGCAGCAAAGAATTCCAAAATTTGGAAACTGTTAGTTGGACTTGTCAATGACATAGGATTCTTATGGATTTAGTGTGGTACATCACCAGAATATTGTGGCCAATTAAACTAATTATTTTTCCATCTGAAAAACTTTAAGCTAAGGAAAGAGATGATGGTATTCTTAATATTATTGACTCTGACTCAACAGCTTCTCCAAGGTACAGGCTTTTTTCTGTAGCTGTAATCAGGATGAAGCTGGACCCCTTGCTCTACCATTAAGACACAGCCCTCATTAATTGCAGTGGCACATTTCTTTGGCCCCCAAAGATGGGAATTGCTGAACGATTTGGGCGCATTCTCTGATGTCTTCCCTGCCAATTCTGAACAAATCTTTCTTTTATTATAGCCTCAATTCCACAAAACTAAAATATTTTTAAAATCATTTAGATATGATATAATAATTAAACATTAAAATAATAATATTTTAAAAAGTTATCAGTTTTAAAATCACCTATAACCAAAGGATTAAGGGAACATGCAGGCCCCAGAGGAATGGACAAAAGAAAACACACAAGAAAAATAAGGTTGATGATTATTTCAGATGACAGGAAATTTTAGTTGATGAGCAGAAAAGTGTCATACTTTCCAACCTGCCAGGAAATTAAATTTCACACAAAGGACTACTATCAGAGTTTTGTGGCTCCTGTAAACCCACATAGATAGTGATAAAGGAAATAAAATATTTTCTAATTTTACAGGCAGGTTGCTTTATGTTTATCAAACATAAATAGCCATTCAATAGCCATTCAAACCATTTATTCAAACCTAAATAGCTATTTTAAGTCTTATAATCAGAAAATGTGCATATGATGCTGTGAAGGGTCAAGGTTAAATATTATTTTAAAGCAATGTGTGTATCTTTTGGAATGAATGTTATGAACAAGAGAAATTAAAAATTCTTAAAACCTATAGACTAGCTGCCTATAAATTCTGTGTAACAGAAATTGCTGTAAATTTTATATATAGAAGAATAACATTTTTGGTATCCAAGTAGAATATTTTTAAATAGTTTCTGAGTATTACCGAAGGCATGGCAATGAAAAGATGATGTCACTATCAGGTATGAAATTCATACTCTTAGTTTTTCTTTTTGCTATTCCAGACTTTGGATTTTTCTTTTTAAAAAAAATTTATGGTGACTATTTTACATGTTGGCACATACATGCATGGACAGAAATACCATGCAAAAATACTTTCTCATAAGATTTAGAATATCTGAGTTTTTCAATATATTTAGCAGCGCAGAAAAGGGGGAAAAATAATCCAGGGTAACAGAAAATAAACAAAGCTGAATTTTTTTTACTTGTTTCAACTTGAAGATTTTTTTTCTTATTGTTTTGTTCGTTGGCCAAGAATATATTTTAGAATATTCATTTCTTCAGACCACATTCTTTGTTTTTTTCTTGTTGTATGCTTAAAACAGTGTAATCAAGGCCAATGATCCAAGTTAATAACAGATATCATTGAACTGGCAGACAACATTGCCACATTCCCAAAGCGATCTGTAGTTGATCTTTCACACTCATAGTCATAGCAGACCAAAGTATGAACACTTATTTTGTGTTATAAGAATAAATAGTAAAGGAAAGTTAGCTCAATGTTCCTTATTTTTAGAGCAGCTTCTACCAGGCAATGCCAATTAAACTTGATGAGATTGATTTTCCCCCTCCAAAGCAGTTCTTTCAACCTCAATCAGGAATGTATAAAATTAATTAGATGTCCTACATTAGATACACACCATTTCTTCATAGATTTTTTCAGCCAACATAATTGCTTTATTACTAGGACAAGTATACTCTTTCTAATAGATTTTGTATATTACTTAATATATTAGAGGCAGAAAAATATTCTAGCAAAACAAAAGTCCTTATTATAATTTAGAAATGGGACTGAATTAAACAAATTAATATCTAATAATATCCATGGATATTACATTGCTTTTTGATACTTGTTTTTTAAATGCCTGATTTCACTTATAACTTCAGGGCTAATAAAAGGATTGTGACATTCCTTTTGTACCTCTATAAAAACTATGAAATGCTTTTCTACTCAAAATACATTTCAGGAGTAGAAAATACATTTCAGGAGTAGTTACAAATAAAATATTTTTTCTGGGAAAAATATAAACTATAAAATCATATAAAGCATTTATGCAGTCTGTGGGAGAAACGCGCATGCGCTTGCAACCACCATCACCCCCGCTCCTGGCACATGATGGCCTGGTAGGACTGTTTTTCTTTCTTATCTGGTTCCAGATCCTCTCTATTTATCTGGGAAGGGCGAAAACAGTCTTTCTCACTCCCTCGGAGGCCTTCCAAAGGCCTGAAATGACCCATTTCCCAACTCCCGGTGGGACAGGAAGTAACATTTTTTGCTGTCCCCAGCCTCCAGAGCCTCTCTAGGAGTCTCTAGGAGCCTCTCTAGGAGTCTCTAAGAGCCTCTCTAGGAATTTCTGAAGGTTGGGGACAGCAAAAAAGTCACTTCCTGTCTCACTGGGAGTTGGGAAATGGGCCCTTTCAGCCTCCATAGGGCCTCCAAGGGAGTGGGAAAGGCTGTTTTCACCCTTCCCAGATAAATAGAGAGGATCTGGAGCCAGGTAAGAAAGAAAAACGGGCCTTCCCCACCCCCACCTCCCAGGCCCTCCAGAGGCAGGAAACAGCCTGTTTTCCTACTTCTGGTGGGCCCAGAAGGCCTGAAAATCAGCTGGCCAGCGCACGCCTGAGCCCCAGAGCTGAGCTGGCGTGCCCATTAATATGGCTCCGCGTGCCACCTGTGGCACACGTGCCATAGGTTCGCCATCTTGGTTATATAATATATAGTTATATATTAATGTGCAAACACAAAAAGTTGAGGCTGGAGTGTTTTTATCTTGTACTGTGCTAAAAAGAATTGGATATCAAAGCCTTTTTTTTTCTTTTTTGCCCCTCGTACTTCACACCTTTTCCTCACTCCTTTTCCTTCCCTTAATTTCCTATTTCTATTATATTTAATATAAATAAATAAATAAACATTTTTTAAAAAAGATATGTTGTTTAATAGCACTTTGCTCAATGACTGGCCCCAACTGTAGTCATTAAGCAAGCACTACTTCTACACTTAGCAAATTAGCAGACCTACAACCCAATATTTGAGCAGAAAAGTCCTTATGTTCTAGTTCAAAATGCCCCCCTATTTGGATGCCCCCCAAATCACAAAGTCGAAATGAGTTTAACCTAGCAACATGGAAGTGAAAATAAATCAGAGCTTGCTTGTCTTTCTAATATTCCCTCCCCCCTTTGTTTTTGAAGAAAAACAAAGAAAAACAACAGAAAAGAGACAATCTGTTGAAGGAACTCAAAGAGTATGAATCCGAGTTACAGAACAAACCTCAAAATAAAAGGATCAAAGAAAAAATAAATTTGACAAAACACAAAATATATTTGATCACACAAACAGAAATAGCCAGGAAAATTAAATTAGTGAAACAAAATCACTTCGAACATGCAAATAAGACAGGGCGATGGTTGGTGTACAAATTGAAGAAGGAAAAAGAGAGGAGGACAATACACCAACTACAGGATGACACAGGAGAAATATATTACAGGAACAAGGACAAAAAGAACATAGCAAGAACATTTTTCCAAAAACTATATGAACAGGAAGAGCCCTCAGAAGAGGACATTAGATGAATGTCCTGAAACTGACATCAAAGAATTAGAAGAAACACACAGGGACTTACTGGACAGGCCAATCACGATGACAGAATTAACAGAGGCGAGGAAAAAACAGAAATTAAATAAAACCCCGGGATCGGATGGAATACCCACAGAGTTTTATAAAACTTGCCAACAATCAATAGATGAAATTTTACTTGGAGTATTTAATGACACAATTCTGGAAGCTACAATCCCCAATTCCTGGACAGAGGCCACTATCACATTGATACCAAAAGAAGAGACTGACCATACACATATTAAAAATTACAGACCGATATCACTCTTAAATGTGGATTACAAATTATTTACATCGATTATTACAGAAAGAATTAAGAAAATAATTAATTAATACATTCATTCGAATCAAAACAGTTTTATCCCAAAGAGACAGATAAAAAACAATATGAGACTAATAATTGACGTATTAGAATATTATGAAATAAATGTAGACAAACAATCGGCCTTAATCTTTTTAGATGCACAGAAGGCCTTCGACAACTTAAACTGGAAATTTCTTACATTACAACTGGAAGCTATGAAATTCGGCAATAAATTTACAAACATGATAAAGAAAATCTATTCCTCTCAAACGGCAAAAATAACAAAAAATGGTAACTTGACAGAACAATTTCCAATATCAAAAGGGGTAAGACAGGGGTGCCTTCTGTCTCCTCTGTTATTCATATTAGCTTTGGAAACTCTCTTAAAGGAAATTAGAAGAGATAAGGAAATAAAAGGTCTAAAAATTAAAAGGGAACAATACAAACTCCAAGCTTTCGCCGATGACATCGTATTTATTATAGAACAACCAATAACCACCGGCACTAAATTATTAGATAAAATAGAAAAATATGGTAGAGTAGCCGGACTCAAAATCAATAAACAAAAAACAAAGATATTAACAAAAAATCTCACCAGTCAACAAGAAAAGGAATTAGAAGATGAATTAGGCATACAAACGACAAAGAAGGTAAAATATCTAGGAATATGGCTCACCAATAAAAGCTCATCAATTAGAGAAGATAATTATAATAAATTAATAAGACAAATTAAAAAAGACTTAGAAATTTGGAAAAAACTACAATTATCTCTTTTGGGAAAGATTGCTTTAATTAAAATGAATGTTCTACCTAGAATTCTATACTTATTCCAAGTGATCCCAATAAAACCGGGGAAGAATTTCTTTAAGGACTTCAATAAATTAATAGCAGACTACATCTGGCAAGGGAAGAAAGCAAGAATTAAAATAAAGCACCTACAGGATACAAGAGAAAGAGGAGGATTGGCACTACCGGACTGGGAAACATATTATAAAGCATCAGCACTAATCTGCATCAAGGAATGGATGGAACTCAAAAATAAAAGATTACTGAATTTGGAAGGATTCGATTTACAATGAGGATGGCACGCATTTCTATGGGATGGCACCGACAAACGACATGAATATTTCTAGAGGCATATTGTCAGACGGGCACTATATCAGACATGGCAGGGCATTAAAAAAATACACTACAATAAAATTCCGGAATGGTTATCAACCATGGAAGCTCAGATCTACCCAAATGCCATGGATATCACCAAAATGAAAACCTACAAAGATTTGCTAAATAACCAAGGGTAACTAAGAACGAGACAAGAATTGAAGAAGATGGGTACAGACATTGACTGGTGGCCATACCTACAAATAAAATCAAAGTATAAAAAAGATTTGGCTCAATTTGGATTCCAAAAAGGCCAATACGAATTAGATAAAATTTTACAAGGATCACAGGACAAATTGATTTAAAAAGTTTATAATTATTTATGAGGATATAAATTAGAAGAAGAAGTGGTGAAAGAAAACATGATAATTTGAGCAAAGAATTTTGGCTACAATATTGAATTAGACAATTGGGAAAAATTATGGACAATAAATTATAAATTAACAATGTCTGTACCTTATAAAGAAAATCTGTACAAAATGTTTTATAGGTGGCACCTCCCACCAGCCAGACTGGCAAGAATGTTCCCCATACTCCTCCAACATGCTGGAAATGTAAACTTCACAAAGGAACCTATTATCACATGTGGTGGACCTGCCCAAAGGCAAAACAATACTGGCAAACGATCAGAAAACAAATAGAAGAAATTGCACAACAAAGAATAGAAATGAGGCCAGAAATCTTTCTACTAGGCATAATAAATGGACAATATTAATAGCAGACTACATCTGCGGATCTGGATGGGGAGGAACAGGTTCAGATTCAACCCCTCCAAGACTGAGTGGCTGTGGCTCCCGATGGCCCGATATAGCCAGCTAACACCATCGCTGGCTATTGGGGATGAGATCTTACCCCCCTCAGAGAGGGCTCGCAACTTGGGTGTCCTCCTGGACTCACGGCTGTCTTTGGAAGATCATATGATGGCCGTGGCCAGGGGGGCTTTCTATCAGGTTCGTCTGATCTCCCAGTTGTGTCTCTTTCTGGATCGGGACTCGTTAAATACAGTTACTCATGCCCTCGTCACTTCAGGAGGAGTACCGGAGGCTCCAGCTGGTCCGGAATGCAGCTGCGCGAGTAATAATGGGGGCGACTCGTCGCTCCCATGTAACACCCTTCTTGCACGAGCTGCACTGGCTCCTGGTGGTCTTCTGGGTGCATTTCAAGGTGTTGGTTATCACCTTTAAAGCGCTCCATGGCTTAGGACCTGGTTATCTACAGGACTGCATTCTGCCACCGATTGCCTCCCACCGACCAATACACTCCCACAGAGAGGGCCTCCTCAGGGTGCTGTCGGCCAAACAATGTAGGCTGGTGACCCCCAAGGGGAGAGCCTTCTCTGTGGGGGACCCGGCCCAATGGAACGAACTGCCCCCGGACATACGAAGGATCCCTGACCTCTGCGCCTTCCGTCATGCTCTGAAGACCCTATTATTCCAGCAAGCTGGTCTGACAGGATAAAGGATTTTAAATTGGGTTTTGGTAGGGGTTTTAAAATGATTTTAGTTGGGTGTTTTAAATTCGGCCAATGATTGAATTATTTTAATTAAGTTTTTAAATTTTTGTTGTATATTGTTTTTACCATGGCTGTTCACCGCCCTGAGTCCTTTGGGAGAAGGGCGGTATATAAATATAATAATAATAATAATAATAATAATAATAATAATAATAATGCGGGAGGGCCTTCTCTGTGGGGGCACCCACTATCTGGAATGAGCTCCCCCCAGAGATACGGAGGATCCCGGATCTGCGCACTTTCCGCTGTTCTCTTAAGGCTCTCCTATTCCAGCAAGCCGGCCTGGCCTAATTTTCTCCCCTGTTTTAAAATTCTTTTAAATCGAAATTTTAATCTGTTTTAAATTATTGGGATTTTTAATTGTCTCGGGCTAAATTATTTAATCTGGTTTTAATTATGTTCTTAACTTTTGTATCTATGTATTTTATTTTATGGCTGTTCACCGCCCTGAGTCCTTCGGGAGTAGGGCGGTATATAAATCTAATAAAAAAAATAACAATATGAAAAGGAAATAAAATATTTAATTATTCATATAACAACAACAGCATGAATAATTTTTGCACAAAATTGGAAGAGTAGTGACATACCAACAGAAGATAGAGTAATTAGTAAAATCATGGAATGTGCAGAAATGGACAGACTCACAAAGGAATTACAAAACAGAGAGGAACATGACTACTATCTAGGGAAAAGTATGGGAAAAGTGGTACATATGGTTGGAAGATAGAAAAAGGAAAAAAGATTAGGAAGTAAGCGGGGTGACTTAATATAAAAATAGGAACATACACTACTAATGCAGGTTAACAGTGAATTACATAGATAGATACAAGAGAAAGACCAACAAGGAGGAGTCAAAAGCACAAATAAGAACAGACAATACAGTTGCGACAAATTGGATAAGATGTATATTTGAATTCTTGTTTACATGTTTACATGTTTTGTATGTTTTGTTGTTATTTGTTTTGTTTTGTCTGTATTTTTAAATAAATAAAAATTTGAAAAAGAAAGAAAAGCCTTCCCACTCTATGTCCTTTTTAAAATTCCCTAACACT
Organism: Pantherophis guttatus; assembly: GCF_059756535.1. Taxonomy (NCBI): domain Eukaryota; kingdom Metazoa; phylum Chordata; class Lepidosauria; order Squamata; family Colubridae; genus Pantherophis; species Pantherophis guttatus. Next base: position 50,929,536 of record NC_142070.1, read on the forward strand.
GTGGCTTAGCTAGAAAGCCATGTTATAAATTCAATGTATAGCTCTGTATTGATTTTTCACCATTCTTTGCTTCACATCAAACTTCTAATCCCTTCAAGTTCAATATTTTTTTACTCAGTATCTGCAGGCACTAATGAATCAATAACTTGGGTCTAAGTAACATCCATTATTTGACAACTGAGTTACTCATTTTTTTCCATTCATTCATCAATCACCTGAACCTTTTTGCCTACCATTTTAGTAATTAAGATTGTACTTAATCATGATATAAGCTTTATCAGTTCGATACTGTTTTGAGGTGTTGTAATTTAGCAAAGTTTTTTTTTTGTCTCAGTTAAAGAATACGAGAAATAATTTCATTTAAAAAAGCTCAATCACATTAGCTTATATTCAGCTAGGTTAAATGCACGTTTCTTTTTATGCTTAATCAAATCAGATTTTTTTCTGTGTATGTAAACTTAATGTGCTCTTGGCACAGTTATAGTGGCATAAGCCCATGTTTGATGATTCCTACAGAATAGAAATATTAATCTGTGGAAAAGTATTAGTCATAGGGTGTCCTGCTTGGGCAGCGGTTGGACTAGATGACCTATAACAACTCTGTTATTTTGTTATAAATATTTTGTCATTTTTATTGAAATTTTGTATATACTATTTAAATGGCACAACTTGGTTTTGGTGGTAAATTTAGTATTAAAAGATTGCATTTCCTTTCAAGTAATTTTTATTTATTTATTAAATGTATATGCCAACCATCTCATAATTGAAACAGCTCTAACAGCTTACAATTAGAAATATTCTTCAACTTGCCCATATTCAGGAGGAAATTTTCTGTGACTTTATTCTCATAGACCCGAAAGCACAGAGGATGGGGAGAGACTGAACTGTGGGAAAGGCTCCAGTCTCTCCATACTCTGAGTCCTCTGTATATTTAGACAAAAGAGACTCTGCAACTTGCTCTCCAAATTGTTGTTACAGTTACAGTTGTTGGGCAATAGGACTGCAAGTATATTACTGGGGTTCTCACTGTCAAATGTAACAAAGGAAAAATGAAACTTGAACAGAATATTTCAGTGTCCAGTGCTCTTATTCACAATACACAGCCAACTGGCTACCAACTGTCTCTCACAGATTTTATTGTTCCTATTTCATCCCAGGTTACTTCTAAGTTTATAAAATAGAATGAACATGTTTTGTCTATTACATTTTGTGGATTCTAAGCATACCTCCATATGGTATTGGGAAGGATATAATTTTGGCTTCATATTTGAATACAGTATTAGTTGTAATTCAATGTGCATATATAACATATAAATATGTATTTGTTTAACTGTTTGTAGCTTGTTGTTATTGTAAGGAATCATGGCTGCTTACAATCATAAAACAAATGAAAAAATAAAATACCATTTTCAAAAATTTAAGTAATCATCCTCCCTTATCTACTTTATTTTTTGTAATAATCATCTGATCATACCATATTACAGAGTCACTTGGCCATTCCATTCCTAAGTGATCATTGTCACAGTAAAGAAGATACCATAATAAGAAGTTGCATTGTACAGAGAATAATACCGTAATAGGACATGGCAACACCTAGGAATAAAATTCAATTAATGTAGCACACATTTAAAGGGATGCTGAACAAGCTAACCATTTTATTTTTCCTTTGTCCCTGCTCTGATAAATATCTTATAGAATTCCAGAAGAAAGTAATACTTGTTCTGAATAAAAATGCCTGTAATGATAACAATGAGCACTCAGACTGAATTTTTAAAATAAGTTTGATACTATAAAGAATTCAACACTGTATGTCAACAGTAGTAATTTATTTTCATCAAATTAACAACATCTAAGTAGGGGTGAAAAAACTTACTCCAGACAATTACAAAGAGTAAAAGGCAGAACTGCTTGACAAATGAGGATTTCAAAATTATTCACTAGGCATTAAGTGTTAGCTGTTGACAGGATTGGCAGTGCTAATGCAGCCATTAAAGAAAGAACAAAGGACTGATTTACAAAGGTCATAATTAGCATATTATCAAAAGCTGTGTTTATAGCTAATCTTGTGACCACCATAGAACAGATTAATCCTCCTAAAAGCAAGCCAAACAAATTATGTCCAAAGGTCTGTCTTATGTCAAATAGATGTTTTAGTGTCCTCAAATGCAAAACAAAAATGTTGGCAAATATGTATCTTGATGCGGAACTTAAAAGTGGGAAACAGGATATGAAAGAGAATTTAGCCCTTGAAAGAGAAAATTCAGGCAAGGGATAAACATCCAAGCTCTGTTCATTCTTGTTATTGTGGTCACACATTATAAGTAGAGGTGAGTATGCCAGAGACTCTTTTTTATCATGTTGATTCCACTTCAGATAGAATCAGTGGTGGGATTCTGCCAGTTCTAGGCAGTTCGACCGAACCGTTTGTTAAATTGCTGGCTCACCCCGCCCCTTGTCCCACCCCTCTGCACCACTGGGCGAGCCAGCAATTTAACAAACGGTTCGGTGTTTTTTTATAATTTTATTGGCCTCGCAGCTGCTACGGGGCTTCAAAGGGCTGCCCTACAGCTGATCAGTGTTAAAAGAAAATAAATGAGTAGACCGACACCTGCAAAAATAAATGGGTAGACCCAGTGGTGGGATTCTACTTCGGTAGAACTGGTTATTAAGTAGTTAAGTCAATGGTTGCCAAAATGGGCGGTACTGCCCCTTGGGGGGCAGTGGAATGCCTTAGGGGGCGGTAAGAGGCAAGGGGGGTGGCAGGGGGGGCTAAGTGGCAAGGAGGGTGGCCCCCACCCTTTGGCCTGTGCCTCGCAGCACTTACCTCCTTGCAAGCAAACAGCAAGAAAAAACAGCCCCTTCAGCGTCAGCATTGATTAATTAGCACAAGTTGATTAGATCGGCCTCCTGATTCTCAGCTGATTTGCTCTCAGCTGTTTTGCCAGGGCTATGTTGCTATCTGCAGAGTGCTGGAGCAGATTTTTTTCCCCCTAGCTATGCTGAAAAAGCGAAACTGAAAGTAAAGCAGGGTCTTTGCTGCAACGTGACAAAATGAGACACAGAGAGATTTCTTTTTCTTTTTCCTCACCAAAAAAAGTAGGTGCAAAACAATGGGAAATTTAGGGCAAAAGAGGAGAGTTCAAGAGTTTAAAACACAAAAGAAAAAAAGCTCTATTTAACTAGGGAATTGTAATAATTGAGATACTATTAATTGTATATTATGTTGAAAGCAGAAATGGTTAAGTTGTGGTTTGGAGGAATATATGGGGGAAATTATTTGGTTTATTATTATTGGTAAATATAATTAATTGATTTGTAAGAAATTGGATTGCATGGAAATAATTGGAATATTCATGTTCATATTGATTAATATACAAAAAAGATAATTATATAACTAATTGATTTATATTAAAATGTTGAATTTGTATTAAACAACTGTAATATTACATAATTAACCAATGTGAGGATGGATATAAAAATAGATGACAATGGGAAGGGATATAATATAGAATAGAAGGGGAAAATTGAATTTGATTAAGATTAGAGATGAGGATGAAGGGTAATATTGGTTTTTTAAAAAAATAGATGAGGAATAAATATGGCAAAAAGGAAATATAGAAATTGTAAATTTAATTGAAATGACTAAACACTGTTTAAATTTGTGAACCGGCCAAATACTCTGTTCAAAGAAAATACATTGTATGTTTGTATATGTGTTTCTAATTATTGCTATTTATTCATATTTGTTCTCTTTTATTCTTTAAAGTTTAACAATTCATTCTTTATCTTAATATCTTTATATTTGTTTGGGGTTGGCTTTCTTCCCTTTCATCTTTTTTATTGTACAGCAATCTTTCTCCTCAAACCTACCACCTCTCTCTTTTCTTTCCTTCTTACTTTCTCTTCCTCCCCCTCTTCTTCTCCTCCCTACTTCCTCTTTCTTTCTCCTTCTCCTCCTCTCTTCCTCCCTCTCTTACCCTCCCTCCTACTCTAATTTCCCTTCCCTTCCTTCATCCCTCTCTATTGCTGTATCCTTTTATGCATATGGACTACTCAGAGGGCTGAAAAAGTTATTTCTGACTGGTCCTCACACTTTTGACCAGTCCTCGAACTTACGACTGTCCTCATATTTTACGATTTTGCCCTATCTTGTCACCATAGTGAAGAGAAGCAGTTGTGAAATGAGTGACATAGTTGTTAAGAATGCTACAATGGGCATAAATGATGACCAGTCATAAGTGCGAAGACTGGTCAAAAGTGCGAGGACCTGTCAGAAATCACTTTTTTCAGCCCTCTGGGTAGTCCTTTTGTGCATATGGACTACTCAGAGGGCTGAAAAAGTTATTTTTGACTGGTTCTCGCACTTTTGACCAGTCCTCGAACTTACGACTGTCCTCACATTTTACGTTTTTGCTCTATCTTGTCACCATGATGAAGAGAAGCAGTTGTGAAATGAGTGACACGGTTGTTAAAAATGCCTCAATGGGCATAAATGTGAGGATGGTCATAAGTGGGAGGACCGGTCAAAAGTGCGAGGACCAGTCAGAAATGACTTTTTTCAGCCCTCTGAGTAGTCCCTATGCAGATAGCCATGCCCACCCAGTCACATGACCAACTAGCCACACCCACCCAGTCACATGACCACCAAACCACACCCCCAACTAAGCCACACCCACAGAACCGGTTGTTAAAAAAATTGAATCCCACCACTGGATAGAATCCTGACCTTTCAACATTCACTCACAAATTGAAGCAGCCTCTTATACTAACAGACAACTATTAAAGTAGGTGATAAAGAGGACAACTGGCAAAAATGATGAATTTATGTCTTCTCTATTGCTGGACCAAACTTTTTGCTCCCTCCAACTCAAAGCATAAAGTACTCAAAGCTAAACTATTCCTTGTGGCAGATAACCCCATAAGCAGTGAAAGGCACCTGCAGTGCATTAATAACTGACATTTCACTGCCTCTAACTATGCTAGAATTTGCTGCCTCAGGCAGCCATTTTTCAGAGAATTAGTTTAATTTTTATATAGTTTTCCTCCTCTCCTCTGACTTGAACTTTGCTATTCTATTGATAATACTGATATCCTGCTTTAAAAATTAGTTGGTTATAATGGAAAGCCTCCCCCAAGATCCAAATGGTCCCAGTCCCTTTGGGCCTTCCAGAAGGCCTTAACAACCTGACATTTCCCTCAGCCATTATGACCAGGTTCTAAACTCCCCCCCTTTACAAAACGTTTTTTAGATATTCTGAAATGCCACATCTTCTTAGTCAAGCAATTCTATTCAACAATGCCCCACAGAAAGAAAAAGGAAGGAAATTTCCTTTTGTCAGCCCAGTTGTATGTAGTGAATTTGGAGGCTTGCTATTTGAATCAAAAATACAGTATCTTCAAATCTCTGGTCTTCAATTCAAACTAAATCAGGTAGACACACCAATTTTACAAATATATAGGATAATATTTCTGTGTGAAGTTGTCTTACTCAGGCTTTTGATGCATAATTATCAGAAAAATACTTTGACGATTCTGAACATTGGCTTAGCTTCCAATTCTCCTTTTTATTATATTATATTATTTCATTTCATTGATCAAATGTATTTGCCACGCATCTCATCGTTCAGCCATCCTGAGTGGCTCCTCTTCCTAATCCAGGAATCTTGCATAGTTTTTTCAAGATTTATATTTGTGCTTACAATTCTGTGTGAATGAAACATTTTTCTAGTCTATCATAGATGGGTCTTTATATGTATGATTGTTAGCATAAGGTAACATTATAGAATGAAATGAAGAACTGTCCCCTTCCTTCATCCATTTTTACAGCCATTTTAGGGAGCTAAACATTTGTTACCTTGCCAAATACTTGCAGTTTTGATTTGTATGTATCTTCTCTCTCTCTCTCTCTCTCTCTCTTTTATCATATTCTGTAAAAACATTTTTATAATGGAAGTTCTTATTGGGGGAAAAAATAGTTGATCTGATGACATTGTTGGAAGAAGTATCCATCTGGGTTAAGTCCCAAGTGGGGAGAAAGACACTGGAAACATGGAGGCTGTTTGGAAAGATGGTTTAATGGTGGACAGGACCACATGGGTTTTTGGATCCTGGGCAAAAATGAGCACATGGGTGAGAGAGAGAGAGAGCTAGAGATTTATAGCCTCCCTTGGGCTTTGAATTTGAGCTTCCTGGCAAGCTCAAATAGTGGCAAGCTATTGGCTGCTGTAGGGGTCATAACTCCCAAGGGGGCAATTAAAAGCTGTTTTCCATTTGTCCCTGGCCTTTATCCTGACCCTGTAATATACCTCTTGGAGGTCCGGTTTGGTGAAAACCCATCCCTCTGCCAAACGGGCTAGCGTGTCTTTCATCAGCTGGAGGGGGTACAGGTGTTCCATGCATACTGCGTTGATGCCCCTGAAGTTTACCCATAAGTGTAAACCTTCAATCTTCTTCTCCCTAAACAGGATGGGAGCAGTCACTCGGGATCTAGCTGGCTGGATGAACCCTCGTTTCAGGTTCTTTTCGATATATGCCCTAATCTCTGTTAGCTCCTGTGGGGTCATGGAATGCATCTTGGGATTCAGCAATGTAGCCCCAGGGAGGATCATTATCACACAGTCAGTGGGGCAGTGGGGAGGCAAGTGTCACTGTTATGTCCTTATAAGGACATCCGCCCGGATTGGCTGCGAGCCATCGGGCGGGAGATTTGAATCCCTGTCAAGGGGCGGTGCGTCTGCCGGGAGCGAATATAAGGAGAGCCCCGGCAGCGCGCCTCCAGTCTTGTCTTGTTACTTATGTAGCTAATAAAGTTACTTAATGTATCGAGCTGGTCACGTCTTCATTTCCTGCGCCTGATCTAACACTGGCGACGAAGGACTAGAGAGGAGAACCTGAACAAGACTCGTGGCACGATCGCCCACCCAGCTGAAGACCCGAAACCACAGCGACCCTCAGAATGGCAACTCCGCAAGCTCCGATTGCCGCACTGAACCCATTCGACCCATCCCGAGAGAAGTGGAGGTCGTACATGGACCGATTTCGGCAGTTCCTGCGAGGCAATGGCTACCAGAACCTCGATGATGAGCGGAAAAGAGCCCTCTTCCTGGCTCACTGCGGATCGGACGTCTTGGAGATGGCGATTGACCTCGTGGCACCCAGGGACATTGAGGAGATGTCCTGGAACGACCTGCAAGAAGCCCTGCAGGAGCATTATGCACCCACAGGCACCCCAATCGCAAACAGGTTCACCTTCCAGCAGAGAAACCAGCGGAAAGGTGAATCCATCAAAGAATTCGTGGCAGCGCTTCGCCAGATCGCTGCCAACTGCGAGTTCGATAATGTGGACAACGCCATCCGAGACCGCGTTGTCTTTGGAATGCGAGATGTGGGTCTGCAAAAGAAGTTCCTCAGCCGAAAGAGGATACCACTCAAAGACGTCCTCGACGAAGCAACAGCGGCTGAAACATCCGAGAAGGCAGCCGCCGCGATGGTAAAAGCTAGAGGGATCCATAAGATCCACAAGTCGGCTCTGACCTCATCAGACGACTCAACAACGCAATCCGAGTCTGATGAGGAAAGGGCCGTCCACAAGGTTTCCCGTCCCCCCAGGCGGGAAAACCCACAGCAGGGCGACCGGGGAGAACGATGCGGCAGCTGCAAAGGCGACCACCCCAGGGCAACCTGCAGATGGAGGGACGCGACCTGCTGCCGATGCCTGAAGAGGGGGCACATCGCCGAGGCCTGCAGAGCAGCAGATCCAGCCCCGGAACCGCCCAGACCACGATTCCGCGAGAATCGCAAAGATAACCAGAGGACATCCAAATGGTCCTCGAACCAGTCCCGGCGCGGGGAGGACGACTACCCCCGCAGCAGAACGGTGCACCAGACAACCATCGCTCACACAAGTGACGAGGGGACCACCAAGTTCCACGTGACGCTGATGGCGGAAGGGTCACCGTGCAAGATGGAGGTAGACTCCGGATCTGCCTACTCCATCATGGACTGGCAGCACCTACAGCAGCTGAAGCCATCCTGCAAGAAGACCCAGCTGAAAACCCCGAAGTCGAGGCTTGTGGACTTCAACGGAAATCCCATCGGAATCCTGGGCAGAACCACCATCCACATCAGATACAAGGATTTTAACGGAGAGCTGCCCATCACCATCGTGGAGAACAGCCAACCGAACCTGTTAGGAGTGGAGTGGTTTAAGCCGCTGGGGCTTTCCATTGAGGGCATCCACGAAATCCATAGGGACGAACTCGACACCATCCTCGAAGAGTTCAAAGAAGTTTTCGAGGGTAAGCTGGGGAAATTTGTGGGGAGGCCAATTTCCTTCAATCTGGACAAGGGAATCACCCCAATTAGGCTCAAGCCCCGCCGAGTTCCATTTGTCCTGCGGCCTAAAGTAGACGAGCAGCTGGATAAGCTGATCGCCCAGGGCGTCCTGGAACCGATCGATCATGCCTCATGGGAGACCCCCATTGTGACCCCACTGAAGCATGATGGGTCTGTGCGCATCTGCGCCGACTACCGTTGTACCATCAACAAGGCGTTGGCACAGAGCGCATACCCAGTCCCAGTAGTGCAACACCTGCTGCACTCTCTGGGATCTGGCTCAATTTTCGCGAAACTGGACCTGGCCCAAGCTTACCAGCAACTGCCAGTGGATGAAAAAACGGCGGAGGCACAAACAATTGTCACGCACAGGGGGGCATTCAAATGTAACCGCCTCCAATTTGGAGTCAGCGCTGCCCCAGGCATTTTCCAATCTATGATGGAACGCCTTCTCCAAGGCGTTCCAGGGATGGTGCCTTACTTCGACGATGTGCTCGTCTCAGGTGACTCAAGAGCTCAACTCCTTGAACGGCTCAGGCTTGTCCTGCAACGGTTCAAGGCCAAGGGTTTGAGAGTCAGGCGGGACAAGTGCACCATAGGAGTACAGGAAGTCGAGTTCCTGGGTTATCTCATCGATAGCACTGGCATCCACCCCACCAAATCAAAAGTGGAAGCAATCCATGAAGCTCCAAGCCCAAAAAACAAAACGGAGCTTCAGGCTTTCCTTGGGTTGCTCAACTTCTACGCCATTTTCTTAAAACAGAAAGCCACAGTTGCTGAGCCACTCCACCGCCTGCTGGGGAAAGCGGCTTCCTGGAAGTGGGGCCAGGAAGAGGAAGCAGCATTCCGGGCCATCAAAGGACTATTGACGTCCAAGAGCGTTCTCATCCAATACAGCGAGACGCTCCCCATCAAGCTGACCTGTGATGCGTCGCCTTACGGGGTGGGGGCAGTCCTCAGCCACGAACTGCCCAACGGCTCGGAAGCCCCGATCGCTTACTTCTCGAAGACCATGTCCGGCGCAGAATGAAACTACAGCCAGCTGGACAAAGAAGCCCTGGCCATCGTGGCAGGAGTGAAGCGCTTCCACGAATACCTCTACGGAAGACGCTTCACCGTAGTCACCGACCACAAGCCACTCCTGGGACTCCTCGCAGGCGACCAACCCACCCCGACCTTCATGTCCCCGCGGATGACGAGATGGGCCATCTTCCTAGCTGGCTACTCCTATAGGCTCGTGCACCAGCCAGGCACAGCCATAGGAAATGCCGACGCACTCAGCAGATGCCCATCGAAGAATCCAGTCGAAGACCCAGCCCCCATGCTCCACTTATTCCACATAGACGACGACGCCAGCTGTCCAGTCTCATCCGCAGATGTGGCCGTCCACACCCAAAAGGACCCCACACTCCGCCAAGTGAAGTCCTGGATCCTCAGAGGGTGGCCATCGGAAAAGACAGAGGAAAGGTTCAGCCTGTTCGCCAGGAAACAGAAGGAGCTGTCCACCATAAAGGGCTGCCTGCTATGGGGAGACAGGGTGCTGATTCCAAGCACTCTGCAACGGCGGACGTTAGAGACTCTGCACAAAGGGCATCCGGGCATCGTCCGCATGAAGGCCCTGGCACGGAGTTACGTCTGGTGGCCCTCCATGGACAGAGACATTGAGCAATGGGTCTCCAGATGTGACCCGTGCCAAGAAGTTCGCCCAGCGCCGCCGCAATCCGAAGTCGCGAAGTGGGAGACCCCCAGCAACCCCTGGTCGAGGATCCACATTGACTTCGCGGGTCCGATGCAGGGGCGACACCTCCTCATCGTGGTAGATGCCTTCTCCAAATGGCTCGAGGTGGTGCCCATGGCATCTACCACAACAGAAGCGACGATCCGAGCCCTGCGCCGTCTGTTCGCCACACATGGACTACCGGACGTGCTGGTCTCGGACAACGGCCCCCAGCTCACATCCCTGGCCATGGAGTCCTTCCTGGCAGGACTGGGCATCCGCCACGCCCTGTCCGCCCCGTACAGGCCGGCCGGAAACGGACAAGCTGAACGCATGGTCAGACTCACCAAAGAAGCCCTCACCAAGATGGGCCCGGGAGACTGGCAAGAACGCATAGACAACTTCCTCCTCACCCAGCACATCACGCCACATGCCACCACCCACAAGAGCCCGGCCGAACTACTAATGGGCAGAAGGTTGAGGTCACCCCTGGACCGGCTGCACCCCCAATACAGCCCGGAAATGACCGCAACCGCCAGCTGCCCGCTTCGCGCCTTCAGCAAGGGAGATTCAGTTTTCGCACTGAATTTCAACGGCTCTCCTAAGTGGCTGAAGGGGAAGATTGCCAGCACAACCGGCCCCAAATCCTACACCATCGAGTTGGAAGATGGACAGGTCTGTAGACGCCACATCGACCAACTCCGGAAAAGGTGGGGGGGAGCACACGAAAACCAGCCTGACGAGGGAGGCCTACAACACCCAGACGAGGTAGGCCTACAACACCCCGGCGAGGTAGACCTACCACACCCAGACGAGGTAGGCCTACGACACCCTGGCGAGGTAGGCCTACGACGCCCCGGCGAGGTAGGCCTACGACACCCCGACGAGGTAGGCCTACCACACCCCTGCGAGGCAGAGCAACGCCATACCGATGAGGTCGGCCCAGCTCACTACCAGGTACTGTCACGTCGGCAGTCCAGCGAGGTAGACCGGGGCCAACCGCTCGGGAGATGGCAACACCAACCCAGCCAGGTGGGCACCCGGCACAGCAGGGCCAGGGACCACCAACCCAGCCCGCAAGTAGACCGGGACCTGCCCAGAGAAGGAGCAGCGCACCCCACCAGTGATGGCAGCCTACACCAGCCGAGCCAGGGAGACCGCAGTTCCAGGCGAGTAGACCGGGACCCAGCCAAGACGGGCACCCAAATACCCATGGGCGAGGGTGGCACACGACTCCCCGGTGAGAGGGACCCCCGCCCATCTCAGAGGACAGCCAGCGAACATCAACCCGACCCGGATGACCCCAGGCACCACCCGATGGTAGACCAGGGACTAGGGGAAAGGGAAAGCCGACAACAACCCGGCCAGGGAGACCTACACCACCCCGGCAGGGGAGACCTCCACCGCCCCGCAGAGGTAGTCCCGCAACAACATCCCGACCGGGTCGACCACCACCCACCAGACGGGGTAGACCAACACCAGCCCAACCGAGGGGACCAACGCCACCCCTGCGAGGTCGGACAGCACAACGCGAGCCAGCACCACCCGTGACCGGCGAACCGGACCCGAGGGCACCGAGCGGAACCACCACCCAACCGGCAGCAGGCCGAACCGCGACCGAACCGCAGCGCCCGGGAGACCAGGGAAGAGCAAGCGACAGACTTACCGAGACTCAGACGCTCTTCCTGGGTCGGAACCGAGCAATCGAGACGAGGCGAGAGATCCACAGGCCAGGAGGAAGACCAACAGAACCAGCCATCCAAGGTCTGCGGTCCGGCCGGAGGCGCTGGGGGTGACCCCGCTCACTCGACAGCCGAACCGAGCCCGGTTCCGGAGAGGGAACCAGGAGACGAAGGAGCCCCGTCCATCCAGGCCGGGGACGGAGAAGAAGTGAGACTGCGCAGGTCAGCTAGGGTGCCGAGGCGTCCTACGTACCTGCGCGATTACGTGACTTTTGTGGACGAGATTTGACAGTTCGGACTAAGGGGGGAGGAGTGTTATGTCCTTATAAGGACATCCGCCCGGATTGGCTGCGAGCCATCGGGCGGGAGATTTGAATCCCTGTCAAGGGGCGGTGCGTCTGCCGGGAGCGAATATAAGGAGAGCCCCGGCAGCGCGCCTCCAGTCTTGTCTTGTTACTTATGTAGCTAATAAAGTTACTTAATGTATCGAGCTGGTCACGTCTTCATTTCCTGCGCCTGATCTAACAGTCACATTCTTTTTCACTGAAAACCTTCTTCAAATCTACTTACACCCCAGGGTAGCTTAGCCTCCCTTTTGCATGCACTATTGCCTCCCCGGCCCCCGGCCTCATGTCATGGTATGAGGACCTCCTCATGCATCTGCGGGGTAGGCCCCAGGCCTATCTGCAGAAGTCATCAAATCCCCACCCCCAGATCGTTGGGCCCCACTTATCCAGCCATGCTAGGCCCAGGACTATTTCCTCAGTTATTTTCTGGACTACCACGAACTGCAGAACCTCCCAGTGGGTGCCTATCTCCAAGACTACCTCATCCATAACGTGGGTAGATGGCTGGCCCCCTAGCAATGACCTGTCCATTGGCTCAAACTGGATGGGTTAGGGTTAGGGTTAGGATTGCTTCTCTCCATAAAATTAAATTTTATGTTGTTTGTTCAAAAGTCTGTCAAGATCTTTTTGGATCCTGAGCTTGTCTTCAGGATGTTGGCTATTCCTGCCAACTAAGTGTCATCTGCAAATTTGATGAGCTACCCTTCTATTCCCTCATCTAAGTCATTTATGAAGATATTGAAGAGTACTAGGCCTAAGATGGAATCTTGTGGTACCCCACTGCTTACTTCCCTCCATGTAGATTTGGTACCATTAAAGACTATTTTTTGAATACAGTTTGTCAGCCAGTTACAAATCCATCTGATAGTGATTCTGTCTATCCCACATTTTTCTAGTTTACCAAGAAGTAGGTTCTTTGTTGAATGCCTTGCTGAAATCTAAATATACTTTGTCTACAGCATTTCGCTGGTCTACTAATTTAGTCACTTTATCAAAGAATGAAATAAGATTGGTTTGGCATGATCTGTTTTTAAAAAACCCATTCTGGCTATTAGTTGTAACCTTATTTGCTTCACAGATCTGTTTCTTGATTATCTTTTCCAGGATCTTCTCAGGTATTGATGTCAGACTGATTGGTCTGTCTTGGGTCTGGTTTTTTTCCCCCTTTCTTGAAGATGGGAATCACATCAGCCCTTTTCCAATCCTCATGTACTTCCCTGGTGCGCCAGGATTTTGAAAGATATGGTACAATGGCTCTGTGATAAAATTTGCCAGTTCCTTCAGAACTCTGGGATGTAATCATTTCATTCTTTGTCAAAGAATGAAATAAGATTGTTTTGGCAAGATCTGTTTTTAACAAATCTGTGCTGGCTTTTAGTTATAACTTTATTTGTTTCTAAATGTTCGCTGATCTCTTTTTATTATATTTCCAGTATCTTCCCAGCTATCGATGTTAGGCTGATTTGGCTGAAGTTTCTGGGTTATTTTTTCTCCCTTTCCTTTTTTGAAGATGGGAACCACATCGGCTCTTTTCCAATCCTCAGGTAATTTCCTGTTGTTCCAGAATTTTTGAAATATATGATACAATGGCTTTGAGATAACATCTGCCAGTTCCTTCAGAACTTTGGGATATAATCCATAAGGTCCCGGTGATTTATATTCATCAAGATCAGACAAATGTTCTCTAACCATTTTCTTGCTTATTTTTATTTTTATTTCTAGTTTAATTTCTATTTCTAGCTTTATCCTGTGATAATAGTATATGTCACCATATAATTTCAGGATTGGTGAATTGGTATGAAGCTTATGCCACAGTGTCAGATTGTGCAAGTTTGGATAGGGGAGAAAAACCTTACTTCAACTTGACAAGACTGAGTGGCTGCATGTATTTTATCCATCTGGGTTTCGAGATGTTTCATCTTTAGCCCTTTATGTGGGGTTGCATTTTCCGCTTAATGACTGTTGTGCAATTTGGACTCACAGCTATTCTTTGAGGAACAGGTCACAGATGAGGCTCATAAAATGGCTTCATACATTCCCCTAGTGTACCAATTTTATATTAGGAGAACCTTATGATAATTATCATGCTTTGATCATCTCGTATGTGGATTGCTGCAATTTGGTCCACATAGGTTTGCTCTTAAAAGTCCACTGGGAAATGCAGCAGGCAGCAGATTGCAGTGTCACCAGCAGTTATGAATATGAAATGAATGGCCACAGCACACCTTTACTGTGTGAGCTGTATTAGGGGGGTGTATGCCCAGATTCATCTGGTGCGTCAGTTGCGCCCCTATTTGGACCAAGATGCTCTACGCACAGTTACTCATGCACTAGTCACCTCCCGTCTTGACTATTGTAATGCTCTCTACCTGGGCTGCCCTTGAGGACCACTCGGAGCTTCAGCTGGTGCAGAATGCAGTTGCGCGGGTTGTGATGGGAGAGTCCCGATACTCCCATGTTACACCTCTCCTGTGTGACTTGCATTGGTTACCGGTTGCCCTCCGGGTGAGATTCAAGGTGCTGGTGATGACCTATAAAGCCCTACATGGCTTAGGCCCAGGATACTTGTCGGACCATCTGCAGCCAGCAACGGCTTCCCATCGCCCAGTGCGCTCTCACAGGGAGGGCCTTCTCCGGGTCCTGTCGGCTAGACAATGTCGGCTGGCGGCCCCCAGGGGTAGAGCTTTCTCTGTGGGCGTGCCCACTCTTTGGAATCAACTCCCCCTGGGGCTTCAGTTGGCTCCTGACCTTTGCACCTTCCGCCGCGAATTAAAAACATGGCTGTTCACATCGCCCAGCCTGGACTGAGAGGTTTTTTGATTATTTTAATGGGTTTTAATATATGTTTAAATTATATATTTATACATTTATGTATTTTATGTTTTATTGGGTTTGTTTTTATTTGTTGTGAGCCACCCTGAGTCCTATGGAGATAGGGCAGCATACAAATTATATTAAAATAAAATAAAATAAAATAAAAATAGAAGCCTAGTAGGCTTCTGCTGAAATTATCTCCAGTATTCCTACACAGACTATTCAACAAAAGCCTACTGTTAATTAATGTAGAAGCCTAGAGGTCTTTTCTTGGCTCAAAGAAATACACAGATATTTTCACATTTCTCATTTACCCCTTTTCTCTAAAAATGTTGCTACTATTACTATATATTTACCTCTAATCACATAATTATTGTGATCATAAACCAGTGCAAAGCATATATTTACCCACTCCTTCTATGTATCACATACCAACTTAGTTTCAAAACTACAAATTCAAAACTATTTCTGAGACACATCTGATTTCTTTCTCTTAACTGTGCAAAAGATAATATTTATCATCCAAGAACAACAAAAACACAAATTTTATCTTTATCTTTATTTTTGATTTCTATACCGCCCTTTTCCTTTCAGACTCAGGGCGGTCAACAGCCAAAGTAAAAATATTTGTACACAAAAATTAAAATAGATTTAAAATAATTAAATAAGTTTGGCCCATAATTTAAAACATTTCAATTTAAAACCAATTTCAAATTTTAAAAACCCACCATAAAATCAGGACAGCCCGGCTAACTGAAAGAAGTAGGTTTTAAGGGCCTGATGAAAAGTCCGGAGGTCTGGGATCACTCGTATCTCTGGGGGTAGATTGTTCCAGAGGTTAGGTGCCACCACAGAGAAGGCTCTCCCCCGGGGGTCGCCAGCCGACATTGTCTGGCCGATGGCACCCTGAGGAGGCCGTCTCTGTGGGAGCGAACTGGCCAGTGGGAGGCAATTGGTGGCAGAAGATGGTCCCGTAAGTACCCCGGCCCTAATCCATGGAGCGCTTTAAAGGTGATCACCAACACCTTGAAGCGCACGCGGAAGTCCACCGGAAGCCAATGCAGCTTGCGCAGGAGAGGAGTCACATGTGAGTGCTCCCATAATCCCCCGCGCGGCCGCATTCTGCACCAGTTGGAGCCTCCGGGTGCACCCCAAGGGGAGCCCCATGTAGAGAGCGTTACAATAGTCCAGACAAGAAGTGATGAGTGCTTGAGTGACCATGCGTAGGGAGTCCCAATCCAGAAAGAGGCGCAACTTGCGTATCAGGTGAACCTGATAGAAAGCCCCCCAGCCACGGCCATCATATGCTCTTCTAAAGACAGCCGTGCGTCCAGGATGACGCCCAAGTTGCAAGCCCATTCCGTGGGGGCCAATGATTCACCCCCAATAACCAGCGATGGCGCCAGCTGGCTATACCGGGACGCCGGGAAGCCACAGCCACTTGGTCTTGGAAGGATTGAGTCGAAGCCTGTTTCTCCCCATCCAGACCCGCACGGCCTCCAGGCACTGGGACATCACTTCCAAGGCATCGTTGGGATGGTCTGGGGTGGAGATGTACAGCTGAGTATCATCAGCGTACTGATGAAACTCCACCCCAAAACCACGGATGATCTCACCCAGCGGCTTCACATAAATGTTGAACAGGAGGGGCGAGAGGACCGACCCTTGTGGCACCCCACAAACAAGGTGCCTCGGGGTCGACCGATGCCCCCCTGTCAACACAGATTGCGACCGGTCGGAGAGATAGGAGGAGAACCACCGCAAGACGGTGCCCCCCACTCCCAGTCCCTCCAGCCAGCGCAACATGATACCATGGTCGATGGTATCAAAAGCCACTGAGAGATCTAACAGGACCAGGATAGAGGAATAACCCCTACCCTGAGCCCTCCAGAGATCATCCACCAACGCGACCAATGCCGTTTCTGTGCTGTACCCAGGTCTGAAACCAGACTGGAGCGGATCTAAATAGACAGCTTCATCCAGGTATTGGGGAAGCTGTTGCGCCACCACACTCTCAACAACCTTCGCAATAAAATGAAGATTGGAAACTGGACGATAGTTAGCCAAAACAGCCGGGTCCAGGGAGGGCTTCTTGAGGAGGGGCCTCACAACCGCCTCTTTTAAGGCGGCCGGCAGGACGCCCTCACTCAAAGAAGCATTAATAATCCCCTGGAGCCAGCCTCATGTAACCTCCTGGGAAGCCAGCACCAACCAGGAGGGACACGGGTCCAATAAACATGTGGTCGCGTTCAGCCGTCCCAAGACCCTGACCACGTCCTCGGGAGCCACAGGATCGAACTCCTCCCAGATAACACTCTCAAGGCCTGCCTCAGTCATCTCGTCTGAACTAACCCAGTCAGCGGCCAAGTCTTCCCAAATCTGAGTTATTTTATCATACAGATACTGTACAAAATCCTCAGCTCGGCCCTGCAAGGGGTCATCCCACGCTCCCAGATGGAGAAGGGAGCGGGTCACCCTAAACAGGGTGGCTGGGCAGTTATCTGATGACGCAATAAGAGTGGCAAAATAGCTAGATTTCGCTGCTTTTATCGCCACTAGGTAGGTCTTAATATGAGACCTTACCAGTGTCAAGTCAGATTCGGATCAGCTGGCCCTCCAACTGCTCTCTAGGCATCTTTTCCGGCGCTTCATCTTCCTCAGCTCCTTGGAGAACCAAGGAGCTAAGTGAGTTTGGTGCCAGGTCAGAGGCCGCACGACACGGTCCAAAGCCCCGGCGGCCGCACTATTCCAGGCAGCCACCAGGTCTTCAGGTGGGTCGTGAGCCAGAGTCTTAGGAAATGGCCCAAGCTCCATCTGGAACCTATCAGGATCCATCAGGTGCCTGGGGCAGAACCACCTGGTCGGCTCCACCTCCCTGCGACTGGGTGCGGCAGTCAGAAGGTCAAGTTGAAGGACCGAGTGGTCAGACCATGACAAGGGTTCAGTGCCTATATCCCCTGTATCAAGGCCACTCAACCACTGACCAGAGATAAAAACTAAGTCCAGAGTGTGTCCACCTATGTGAGTAGGGCCATGAATTACTTGGGTCAGGTCCATGGCCATCATGGAAGCCATGAACTCCCGAGCTACCTCAGACGTTTCACCAATAGATGGCAGGTTGACCACAAGTCTAGGGGTATCAGCCACCACCTCGGCTATGACATTGAGGAGTTCGGGCAGGGTCGTTGCCACATGGCAGGGAGCCAGGTACATGATCAACAAACCCATCTGCACCCCACAATCCCACTTCACAAAAAGGGACTCACATCTGGCTATCTGAGGTACAGTGGTCTCCCTCGGATCAAGGCCTTCTCTTAGAATGACCGCTACCGCCCCTGCCCCTGCCCTGAGCTCTCAGCTGATGAAATGCATGGAAGCCTGGTGGGCACATATCCACGAGGGGAACTCCCCCTCATGGCCCAACCAGGTCTCCGTAATGCCTGCCAGGTCCGCTCCCCCCTCCTGAATAAGGTCACAAATGAGGAGGGCCTTATTTACTACGGACCTGGCATTACACAACAACAGCCGGAGACTCGGGCCCTCTGACTCTGAACAGCCTGGGGAATGGGAAGAGCTAAGGGGACCGGGGCATGCAATCGCTCGAAGATAGCGAATGCGTGCCCCCACCACATGATATGGCCCCCTGCTCCCACCATACCTGCCCCTCCCACTCAGTGTATTAAGAGAGAAGCCCTCAGCAGAGGGCATTCTAACAGCCCTCTTTCCCCCAGAGTCCATACCCCCCGTGGCACCATTAACTGCCGGGCCAGTCCCCATCCCCCGTGGGTTTTCCCCAAAACTCACATAACCTTCCCACCCTCCAAAACCCCTTAAAAGTCTATTTAAAAATGTCCTTAAAAAACCCCTCAAACCCCTTTTTGCGACATGCCACCTCTCGGGGTCCCAAAACCCGTCATTAACCATACACCATCTGTAGCATTATCATAGAAAAACACTGCAACAATTCATCTGGAGTGAGATAAACATATCATCCAAGGTTTGGAAATATTAATGAAGACAATACTTGCATCTGATAAATTGCTTAGTTGCTATGGACAATAAAACCATATGCAAAGCATGTAAGATCAACCTTAATAATTAATGCAACACATTTGTAACAGAAAGTAACAAATTTGAGTTTACATCAAATCACAAACAAATGTTGCCCTGAGCCAACAGTTAGCAACTGATATGAAAATGAATTTTCACATGTCTGCAAATCCTTCTAAGAAATCAATGAAATTATATCTATTCAAACTAAGGGTAGAAATGGGAAATCTATTTTTTTAAAAAAAGAGGGTTGGTTCCAGAGTTCCCAAGACAGGGATTTCTAAACATAGGATTTCTAACTATTGTTAGAAATTGCAAGTTTTAAAACTCATTCAGGAGAATTGGAGAATCCAAATAATATTGGAGCTGATATTGCAGTTATTTATTTGATATTTATTTTTTAAATTTATATCCTGTTCATCTCACTATCCAAAGTGAAGGTGGTGGGCATATTACAGAGATATAAAAAGCATAAATAAAAAAATCATTACAAGCATTAAAATTAACAATTAAGTAAAGGTTAAAAGCAAAAGTTATACAAAAAAGAAAAAATATTTTAAAATGGTACCCTGCCTCCAGGAAACCAAATTGCCAAGCTCAGAGCTCAAACCAACAGCCTAGAATAGCTTATGATATGACAAAGCATTTCTATATTGAGACTAAGGAAAACTAGTGGACATATCCATGAAGTCACAGAGTTAAATCTGATTCAGAAGCTTTACCTTTTACGTCAATCTACTTCAAGAAAAGGTACACTAGCATCAATGCATTTCACAGACTTACTGGTACTCTGAAATTTAGAGATTATACTTAGTATCATATTCTAAACCCCAGTAAAAAAATAAGGAATATTTAATTGAATTTTAAATTTGTTTCACTACACCTTATACTTTAATTTCAAGTGTATTTTATGTATGTAATTTTATGTATTTGCAATATATATGTTACTTTTCTTCTAAGTGGATAAGCATATAAATGGTTATATGTACAAACTGAATCATTATCACAGCCTCATAAGGAATTTTGGGCATGACTAGTCTTGTGAAAACAAGGTATAAACACTCAAATTTGAATCTGAGCCTCTTACAGACCTAGTTGAATGCTTTAAATATTACATTACTTTAATTCCCTAATAGAGTAGAAGAATGAGTACAATGAATATACATAGAATTGTATTGTTAAGTACAAAATTTAATTCCAAGAAACAATAGATAGAAATGCATCTGACTGTTGGATTGATCTCAAAGAATTTGAGGCCACTCATGTTTTTAAACAATTTTTCTTTCTAGTCCTAAAAATTGAATTTATAACATTGTCATTCTAACGCACTACCACATTATTAGAGCACAACTATTAATCTGTATCATGCAATAAAACATAAAAGTTGTAAATCTAATAAAGCATTTTTATTTAAAGCTCAATGTTAAAAGGTTTTCATCCAGATGAATATTACTATTGCTGCTGCATATACACATGCATGCACCTACTCACACTTATCTAGAAAACTACAAATTCATTCAGCTAATTAACTATTCTGTCTTAGAGGAAAGGACACACAAAAGTTCTAAGCCTTCTTTGTTATTACTACATAATGTGCCATGCTCTGGAAAAAAAAAAGAACTAAGCAGAATATTTTTTTTCTAATAATACCAAATTGAACACAAAGTTCCTACAGAAAAAAAATGATATTCCACAAAGGAGAGTTATAATTTATAAGAAAGTTATAATCAATAATTGTGAAGTGAATCTTGTTTGCCTTTTGCCTTACCTCTATCACTGAAGTCATCCACAAGAATAATTTCTGCTATCAAGCTATTTGGTGTCCTGTTGATAATGCTGTGTATAGTCCGCAAAAGTGAAGTCCAACCTTCATTATGAAATGGTATAATTATACTAGTGTTTGGAAGCTTCTCCAAGTATACCTTGTCTTTACAGCTGAGGATGAAAAAAAAGAGGTACCTTGTAAGAATATAAAAAAGGAGAACTGCATTTTCTCATTTATTACTTTTTCCCAGTAAATATAAATATGATATACAAACAGATAATGATTTTTGTAATAAAAATCCTCTACCACATTATCAGTATTGGACATTCAAAATCAATCTATTCTGAAGAACCAGATTTTTGTTGTTCTTGCTAAGACTGATTTATACTGTTTGAAATGAAAATTCCTTATTTCAGTGAAATATTTCATTTTAGGTAACATATAATATAAAATATAAATATGTAATATAAAAAATAACCACAAGCCAAACTTTTATTTCAGAATTCTCCAAGGTTACTTTATACAGTATGGTAAACTTCACATAATAATGAATAAAAATGCATTCACAATTTGTTTGCACTCTAGCAGATGCAAATATCTATTGTTCAGTTTTCTGAAAACTCTAATATTATTTTATTTATTTGTATCCTGCCTTTATTATTTTTACAAATAACTCAAGCACACACAGACACACACACGCACACACACACACACACATTAAAAAGAGATATCTGACAGGAAATTGTTGCCCCAACATCTTTGGAAGGTATGAAATGGATAAGCTATATAAAAGTTGTTTAACTGAAATGAGAATTATATAAGTGATTGTCAGACAATAATATACAGTATGTTATTTTATTCAATGTGAGCTTTCTATTTTATTTACAATTTAATTTATTTTTATATGTGGAATACTATGGTTTTGTGTAATAAGAGGTTTCTCATTTGATTAAAATCAGCTAGTTTCCTTCATAGTATAAGAGGCTCTTTTGAAGATGTGCCTGTTTGCCAGAAGCTTGGCAAAGCTATTTGCAGGAGATGACTTTCTGTTTTTTACTTCATTCCAAACAGGGAGTAAAATTGTAATAATGTTCAGATTCGGACTAATTTGAAATGGCTGATTGAAATCCAGAACACTATTTTCTGAGTATTTTCTCGAATAGAGTATGATTATTTAGACAATATCTTGCTTCACAACCTCCTTGCTTCTGCCCGCAGTACAATCTGAAGATTTATAACTCTGAAGTTATAACAACATGTAATCATAATCCTGTAAATGTCTTTCAAATGTACCACTATTTTATTTATTCATCATTTCACAATCAAGTGACTCAGAGTGGTGTAGAACAGTTAAAAACAAAATGTATTAATTAATATTAATATTAAAAACTTTTAACATTATAAAAGAGAATAAAAAGACATTTTTACTTGGACCATTTGTTTGAAACGATATAGGCTGTCCTGCTTGAGCAAGAAATTGGACTAGAAGATCTCCAAGATCCCTTCCAACTGTGTTATTCTGTGAAGAGTAATATATGAGGATGGAAGAGAAAATGAATACACTCTTTATTGATTAGGTCCTTTAGTTTTCTCTCAAATAACATATTATAGTTCTTATTATTTCAATCAGCTTTCAGTTCAATGAATCAAAAACATCAATTCATCATTTCCCCAACCTAGGGATAAATTGCCATATAGGATTTGCTATTTTAATCATTTTCAGATAGCTACAATTAGGCAGGAAATTTAGGATTGTAAATCTTATATTTTCTTGTGTGCATCTAATCTGTGGATAAGCAGAAATTCAATTTATAAAAGTAAGTAAAACAGAATTATTTAATCTCCTTTACCTATAATCACTCATGCCCTCCTTCATATACTGTAAATGCTTTTAGTTCTGCAATATTCATTAAACTGAGTAAATTTGACGTGTCTATCTCTGGAAAGTTTGTGTACAGAGGCATATGGAAATGGTTTTGAAGAAAGAATAACCATTATATAAGTATCATCTTAGCCCTTACAAAAAGGAGCAGGTGAGAAAAACTCAAGTTTACCTTCAGGTTTTCAAGATTTTGCTATTATGCCCTATAACAATAGTGCTCCAGTGGTTCATGTATTGTCTGCCTTCTAACACGATCTACCTGAATTGGCTGCTATTTGTGCTGGAAGTGAAGTGTAACAAAATGTGGTTGAAGCATAGCTGTTGTTTTCTGTGATTGGTGTGTCCATTGGAGGTAAGGTTCCTAAATTGGCTTACGATTAGCAGTTCCATCATTCAGCACAAAACTCTTGGTCCTTTTCTTTCCTTCTGCTTATAGTCTTTATTAAAAAGCCTTAAAGTGAAAGGCAGGGAGTTGGTAATCTGATGTTATATGTGACCCAGACATATAACTGTATTTTATATGATACAGATAAAGCAGGAGTGGAGAGAGAAATTGAACCACGCTTTATATAAGGATGAAATAAACCTGATATATACACAAGCTCTGTACATTAGGAACCAAACTGAATGGTCTTGAAAAGTCTGCCTGAGAGAATAAGCAGAATATCAGAATTCTGCTGGCTGGTAAAGGAATTCTATATGCAGCAATATTGTTGAAGTCTTATATAATATAAGCCTCACTAATACAATTCTAACAGTGCAACTAAATGCTTAGAGTAATCAGCACTACTAAATATAAAATGTAAGTGCAAGTATATCTCTAGAGAAATAAGCTTGTATCAGCCGACAAGTAAAAGTGAACATTCAAGTATAAGTGGAAAAGCCGAAAAGCTATTTTATGAACTACTTAATAAGGCACCAAACATATCTGTATATTGCTAGCAACAAGATAACATTTAGAAGTTCAACATTTTACAAGAATGTTGAAATAGAATTTCAGTAATGAAGTTGAAATAATGAACAAAAAGTGAACATTTTTTCTTTTTAGTATAATGGATTGGGTACTGAGGTTAGTTGATCAAAACATTGAGATTCAAAAGCAACAAAACAATTTTCTTGTTTTGTTTATTGGCTGACACTCAAAACTTGTTTTGTTTTACTGGCTGACACTCAAATAAACAATAGCATTTACCTATTGAAGGCAGTGTCTAAGTTGCATCACATTGTCATATTGAAGTACACAATAGGCAACATTTATGTTGTCATGTCATAATGCATGTTCCATCATTTCTCCCCCACCCTTTCCTCTTTCCAAGGATGCCTATGAATACATATTTCTCTCAGGACAAATGTGACTAATGAAAAGACGGATGAAGGGAAAATAGCCACAGTGCCCCCTCTTTCACTTATGCCTTGCTAAGATTCCATCTAGCAACCAGTGAGAAGCAAGTCCTTTAAGAGGCAGCTTGGTTTTCTGCCAGGGAAGTCCACACATGCCCATTTAGCTAAAGGTAATCATTAAGCCATTGCGTAGAGAAACTTGACTTGTATAGTAGTTGTTGTTAGTTGCAAAGTCGTGTCTGACCCATCGCGACCCCATGGACAACATTCCTCCAAGCCTTCCTGTCCTCTATCATCCCCCAGGAGTCCATTTAAGCATACGCCAACTGCTTCAGTGATTCCATCCAGCCACCTCATTGTCTGTCATCCCCTTCTTCTTTTGCCCTAAATCGTTCTCAGCATTAGGCTCTTCCCCAGTGAGTCCTTCCTTCTCATTAAGTGGCCAAAGTATTTGAGTTTCATCTTCAGGATCTGGCCTTCTAAAGAGCAGTTAGGGTTGATCTCCTCTAAGTCTGACTGGTTTGATCATCTTGCATCCAAGGGACTCGCAGGAGTCTTCTCCAGCACCATAGTTCAAAGGCCTCAATTCTTTGATGTTCAGTCTTCCTTATGGTCCAACTTTCACAACCATACATGGATATATACATGCATGTATTAATTGACTGCATTAGGAGATAACAACAGCAGCAGCCCATAGGTGATAAAGAAACTCCTGCAACAGCTGAGGCAGGGACTTCAGAGATCAAGCCAGCTAGGAGAAATTATAGCAATTGCCAAGTAGCCGAAGAGAAGGCTAAGAATGTGGGAAAGTAATCTAGTACTAACAGTGGAAAATGGCACTGAGAATGGCAGGAAGGAAGGCATTAGCAGCTGGGAAGACCTCAGAAGTACAGATGGGGTGGAAAGACAGCTCTGACTGCTTCAGAAGAAAATGGCAGCAGCTGTATTGTCAAGTGAAACAGAGAATTTGGGAACTAATAGCTGTGGCAGATCTTGCTGACCTCTGCACTCCAAAAACAGAAGACCATACAAGAGCGGAGTGAGTCAATTGGCTGCAGCCGCCTGGAGAGCACGCTGGGTGGTGTGCAGGCAACAGCCTTGGGCATTGGGGTTTTTCAAATTCCCAGCCACTGCCACGCTGCCAGATGAAGAGAGTGGGAACGGGATCGGCTGGGCCAACCCATGGCAACATCTGATCTGGATGCCAGGATTGGGCCCCAGTATTCCCGCACCGCTCAATTGACTGGCGCTGAGCCCCGCAGTCAGCTGTCCCCACTACACAAGTTTTGCTGGGGTGCAGGTTTGAGCACAAAGCAGCTGCTACTCACACTGGACACCAAGTGCAATGTTGATGGCCAGAAGGAAGAGACAAACAGCCAGGACTCCCAGCATCGGACGATTTGTCACTGAAAGAAAAATCAAATCATTTTTGGTGCAATATGCCCTTCATGTCCACAAAATTGTTTCTACCATGTGTGGAATAGAGGAAGGTTTGCCTGGTGTCTTAACTTTCCACTTTTATTTTTGCTAGTATCAAAAGAATTGCTAGATTATCCCCCACTGAGTAAAGCTGGTGTTAGATAGGGTGATTGAAGAGACGGGAAGCCAGGCTCAAACAACAACTCTTTATTCAACTCTGTACAATCCAGCAATTGTCTGCCTGACAGCTTGCCCTTATATAGGGAGCTGTCAGGAGGCTCAACCAATCAGGTTTGAGTATTTTTCCCATTTGTTCAGCGGACCTGAGTGAAGCCTATTGCTTCACTGTTAGTGTCTAACAGCTGGAATAATGTGCAGATAATGGGGCATGATGGAAAAATAATAAAATAAATCTGCAAATTCTTTTCCAATCTCTCCTCCACCTTTTTCTTTATCTATCCTTTCCCTCCTTTCCTGTTGCAAACACTTTTCCTATTTTCTTCTCTGCTGTCTCTGCCCCACCACTTGCAAACATAAACTGGACCAAGCCCAGAATGCACAGCCCAAACATCGCTGTATTTCCACTGCCAGAATAGCCTTATTATCCTGTCCCAAGGAGAACAATGCAAAGCACTCACCTAAAAAAAGTTCACCTAGGAAGCAGGAGGTAAGAAACTGCAGATATTCCATCCCCATCAAGTGTATAATGTCTCAACATCCCATCCTCTATGAAATTCTTAGCAATTTGCTTTACAAAAATATTTTCCTTTGTTTGAACATCTTATCTCACTTGCTCAAAATGTCTCTAGGAATTAGCCACTTCAGATTTCCACTTTTGAACCCCAAAATGTATAAAGATCCTTGCCTTTCCACTCTTTTTTTCTTGCCAAGCAGGCAAGAAAAAGCAGGGAAAAGGAAAGAGGGGAAGAGAAAGATAGAGGGGGGGGGGATCCCACACAAGAAGAGAAAGAAGCAAACACCCTATCCTCAAAAAAAGGAGCATCATGCTGCGGAGAAAGGGCCACTCAGTTGTGGGATACCCACAGCAACTTTTCTTATTGCAGCAAAAATAAAAGTGGAAAGTGGGACACCAGGTTATCGCTCCTTTTTTTCTACACATGGAAAAAACAATTTTGTTGCCAGAAAAGCCATATTGCACCAAGAATAATTTATATTATTCTTTCAAAGGCAAGCCACCCAATCCTGGGAATGAAGAAACAGGAGATAAAAGCATTAAAAATTTCGGCTGTAGAGCCCTAAAGAATTAGCTAGAATAAAACATCAATAGGACAGAGATGAAAAAATGAGAATTATTCTATTTCTATAAATAGAAAGGCATAAAGATAAGAAAATAAAATAGGATATAGAATGATAGGATAAGATAGAAATTAGAAATAGAAAACTGAAAAATAAGAAACAGGTTGTACATTAATGTTCAGTCAGAATCTAAGAGATAAGATCAAAGCACGCACATAGAGCATAAGAATGCAGAAATAAAGAAAAGGTAAATCAAAAAGCAATTGGACAATAAAGATTTGTTTTGGTATGATTTATTGTTGGTTTTGCTAACAGAAGTTAATTTATGTCTTTGCTCCTAATCCCATAATATGGTGGCAAAATATTCCATTTAAGAAGAATGTTGAAGAAATAGTACATTTATGAATATATAAGTAGTCCTTGATTTATGACAATTGGAACCAGAATTTTCATTACTAAGCAAGGTGACTGTTAAGTGGGTCATGCCCAATTTTACAACCTTTTTGCCACACTTGTTAGGCAAATCACTGTAGCTAAATGAATCACATAGTCATTAAATGAATCTGGCTTCCCCCTTTGACTCAACTGGGAAGCTCGCAAATGACAATCATATGGTTCCAGGCTGCTTCAGCCATCGCAAATACATGCTGGTTGCCAAATGCCCAAGTTTTGCTGCTTAGTCACTGTTTTCAGTGAATTTATTTATTTTTAAATAATTTATTTTATTTTATTTTTTTATTTTTTATTAAATTTGTATACCGCCCTTCTCCTGCTGGACTCAGGGCGGTGCACAGTCAAAAATAAAAAACATTCCAATACAAAATTTAAATTTTTTTAAAAAGAATTACACAACTTTGTCCCAAAATTTAAAACATCCCAACTAAAACCCATAGACAATTAAAAATCTAACATCTCAAAAAAAAAAAAAGGGGGGGGGGGGTTTACACCAGCCCTGCTTGGTGGAAAAGAAAAGTTTTTAGGGCATGGCGAAAAGTCCGGAGATCTGGTATGATGCGTATCTCTGGGGGCAAATCGTTCCAGAGGGCAGGTGCGGCCACAGAGAAGGCCCTCCTCCTGGGGGTCGTCAGCCGACACTGCCTGGCTGATGGCACCCTGAGGAGTCCCTCTCTGTGGCAGTGTACTGGCCAGTGGGAGGCTATTGGCGGCAGAAGGCGGTCCCGCAAATACCCAGGTCCTATGCCATGGAGCGCTTTAAAGGTGGTAACCAACACCTTGAAGCACACCCAGAAGACCACCGGAAGCCAATGCAGCTCACACAGGAGAGGCGTCTCATGGGAGCGCCCCCTCGCTCCCATAATCCCCTGCGTGGCCACATTCTGCACCAGTTGGAGCCTCCGGGTGCTCCTCAAGAGGAGCCCCATGTAGAGAGCATTGCAGTAGTCCAGGTGGGAAGTGACGAGTGCCCGAGTAACTGTGTGTAAGAAGTCCCAATCCAGAAAGGGACGCAACTGGCGAATCAGGCGAATGTGATGAAAAGCCCCCCTGGCCATGGCCTTCATATGCTCTTCTAAAGACAGCCGTGCATCCAGGAGGACGCCCAAATTGCGAGCCCTCTCCGTAGGGGCCAATAACTCGCCCCCAATAGCCAGCGATGGCACCAGCTGGCTATATTGGGATGCCGGAAGCCACAGCCACTCGGTCTTGGAAGGGTTAAGTCGAAGCCTGTTACTCCCCATCCAGATCCGCACGGCCTCCAGGCACCGGGACATTACTTCAAGGGCATTGTTGAGATGTCCTGGGGTGGAGATGTACAGCTGAGTATCATCAGCGTACTGATGGAACTCCACCCCAAAGCCACGGATAATCTCGCCCAGTGGCTTCACATAAATATTGAATAGAAGGGGTGAGAGGACCGACCCCTGCGGCACCCCACAAACAAGGAGCCTCAGGGTCGACCTCTGCCCCCCTGCCAACACCGACTGCATCCGGTCGGAGAGATAGGAGGAGAACCATCGCAGAATGGTGCCCCCCACTCCCAACCCCTCCAACCGGCGCAGCATGATACCATGGTCGATGGTATCAAAAGCTGCTGAGAGATCTAACAGGACCAGGATAGAGGAACAACCCCTATCCTGAGCCCTCCAGAGATCATCCACCAATGTGACCAATGCCGTTTCCATGCTGTGCCCAGGCCTGAAGCCGGACTGGAGCGGATCCAGATAGACAGCTTCATCCAGGTACCCAGGAAGCTGTTGCACCACCACACTCTCAACAATTCACAATTTATAATTGTGAATGGTTGCTAAATGAATGATTATAAGTTGAGGACTATTTATACTGCACTCCACTAATGCTTTGTTGCTGCTAATGCCTGATCAATATAGAATGTCCTCCCAGGAAGTGTAGGTCTGAACTTGAGAATTATTATTATTTTTTACTTCCATTCCTTGTATGTATTCACAAAGTAATTTCTAGTAAATTATCTTCATATAGACAAATGTCTGTTTTGATAAAAATATTGAATATGGATGTTTAAACCTTTACATCTTTTATATAGAGCATTAACAATTAAGTGGTTTTGTTGCTTTTCGTTGCTGTCAGACGGTCCCTCGGGACCGCCAGCCCCATCACCTGTAAAGAGCCGCCTTTACAACGGAAAGACGGCTCGAAAAACTCCATTTCCAGGAGGAAATGTGAGATAGAGCAGGTGAGTGTAGGTAGAGCTTTCTGCGAAGCCCACAGAGTTTTTTTTACTCTTGGGGGCGAGCGGATGAGGTTCCCTATATCACTCGCCGTTCGCTCCGGGCGTTGGGAGACCTCTGCCTTTTTGCAGAGCAAGGCGACGAAAACAAGCTTTTCAAGATAACTAACAGACTAAGTAAAGAGGATGAGATCTGGACCTGGACCTGTGACCCTAAATCGCAAGTATTTATATTTATTTTGCAAAGGATACTGAACAAAGTAAAAAAGAACTTTTAAAATGGCGACTGCCGAAGTTTGAGCAGGGAAGCTGAAAAGGGAAAGTCTTTCCATTTCTTATTAAGCCACAAAGTAGCGGAATAAATACTCCTGGCTACAATTGAAGAAAAAGCTCCACTTTTGTGTTTTCTCTTTCCTGGAGATTTGGTATTGATCTTGTTTGGAAAGAAGCTTTTTTCTCTTTCTTTGTTTTTCTTTTCTTTTCTAAGAGAGTTTGTCTGTGTGGAAATATGGCGTTCAGACTTGCAAAGCCAGACAAACAAGCAGTGGGGGGGGATTCCCCCATCTATAAACTACATGAACAAGTTCTAAACCTACAGACTCAGAAAACTGATTTTAATATAATTGAATTTCTCTTGGAGGAGATTGTAAGAAGGGATGAGATTGTGAATCAGAACTTTGAAAAATTTAAGCAGGAAATTAAAGAAATGGTGCAATTAAAGTTTGATATTTTGCAACGAAAGATTGCAAAAGTGACTAATGGCTTTTCAGAAATTGTTATGAAGTTGGGTACAAATATTGACTTATTAGAGTCTAAAATGGAGGAAATTGAGGATAATTTGGACAATAAAATACAAAGAACTGAAAATGATTTGATAAACACTCAAGATAATAGCTTAGAAGAAAAACTTAAAATGGAAGCTGATTATAAGACTTGTAATGCAGAAAATATAAAACAACGGATTGAAAAAGAAGTTTTAATGATGCAATATAATCTCACAGAATATGCGATTAGACTGAGAGGATTACAGGAAAACAACAGAGATGACTTAAGAAAAATATCTTCTGAAATTCTGGCTGGGATCTTAAAGGTTCATTCTGAGGAAGTATTTTGTAGGATTGACAGAGTTTATAGAATAAACTCCTGGATTGTAAAGCAAAGGCAATTGCCAAGAGACGTGGTGATTTATTTTACAGACAAAGAAATAAGAAATAATATCGTGCAAAAATCTTTTAATTCTACTCTGCATTTGTTTGGAAGAAAGATTTGGATATACAAAGAGCTACCACCTAAGATGCTATTGGAAAGAAAGAAATTTGGTTTTCTGGTGACTGAGCTTAAAAAGAGAAATATTATATTTAGGTGGGATACTCCAGTTGGTATAATATTGAGATATCAAGGAGTAAAATATCAATTAAATACTGTTGAAAAAGCGGAAGAATTTTACCAAAAATTTTTGAAAATGAGTTCAATATTTTTATGCACAACACAAGATAAGCAGAAGGAGTTGGAAATAAAGGAAAAATATCGAGCTATAGAGGCCTCTGTAGATGAATCGCCTTTGGATTCTTTAGATACCTCAGCTGGATTATCCACAAATAAAAGAGATGTGGCATTGGATTCTAATGTGATGATTCATCAAGTCACAGACAAACATGGAAATCAATTAGTTGATACACAACTTATAGAAAAGAAATACGAGTCACAAAAGCAAAACCAACAAGATCAAGCTATAAATCAGAATGAAAACCGATCAGTCGATATACAACTCGTAGAAAGGAAATTAGGATGGAGATCAAACCCACAACAAGTCAAGAAAAAAAGAAATAGATCTCGCAAAAACAAAAATTTCTAAATTAGGCAACAGTGAAGCCAGTTATTTAAAAGATGACTGAATACATGAAAAGATAGTTGAGGCGAAGTATTGGTCAACATTATCCTGAGGAGAGTGACAGACCTCTGCAGTGCTCTAATTTTGGGATGTGAAAAGGGCCTTAAATTGTTGGATTGGAATTATCCATTTTGGATTTTTTTTTTGATAAATATATCATGCTTATCCTGAGCTATATGGCAAGAGAGCTATGCCGGGGCATGCAGAAGATCTGGTTGTTACCCCATTATGATGGTGGGAATTAATAATCCTGAAGAAATCCACTACTACAGATATTATATGGAATACAATTATAATGTCACTCGGGTGGTTGTTTTCCTTTTTTATATACATGAAGATATTTATTGTTGATGGGGGCAGATGATAACTGAGGACTTTTTTGAACATTCTGTTGCAATCAGGATGCTATGTTACCCTAATATGGACGATGGAGTTAACAATCCAGTGGAGAGACATCAAAGAAGATATTATATTATATGGATTATAAATTTAAAGTCATTGATTTTATCTATATAAGGGAATATTTTTTTTAGTAGGGTGGGCAGAAGAATAAAGATATTAAGAATTGTTATGTATGGTAATTTTGTAGGAAAGTGGGTGGAGACAGGTTAGTTTATTGATTGTTTAGTTTAAGAAAAGGGATGTTTAAGAGATACATTTATGGGAGTGGAGGAAATGGATAGAGCCGAATAAATGTTAAATTAGGATTTATTATATAGCTTTTTAGGGGAAGGCTGCTTTGAAATGTTATATTAATATACATTAAAGATTAAATGTTAAAATAGGATTTATTATATAGTCTTAAAGTGGAAGGTTGTTTTGAAATGTTATATTAATATATAGATATATGTATGGGGGAGGAGAAAAAGGGCAGATTATTGCTAAATTGGGAGTTAAAATAATGTTATTATGCTAAACTAGAAGTTATTATACAATGTTACAGTAGAATGTTATTTTCAAATGTATGGTAAAAGGGGGATGTAATAATATTACTAGAAAGAAAGGGTCAGTATTTGAGGGATGGAGCAAGGGGATGGTAAAATATTATATAATCTGTTACGAAGTTGGATTTTATTTTGAAGAAGTCACAGGGGGGCGGGTGGTGAGGGGGTGCTAGGGAGGAGGGGGGGAGAAAAAAGGGGGGAAATTTTGTATTTGAAAAACTTTTTCAATTAAAAAAAAACAATTAAGTGGTTTGTTTGGTATGGGTTAGTGTATTATATAAACTGGAAAATGATAAGTCTTGGACTATAGCAGGGGTGTCAAACTAGGCCAGATTCGTCATGTGCAGGCCATGCCCGCTCCGGCTCTGGAAAGGCAAAAAACATCACGATACGTCACGTGAAGCGATTGAGTTTAACACCCGTGGACTATAAAGATCGACAGCTGGCTAATTAATCACAGAAGCAGGCTTGAAGATTTAGCTCATTAAAAACAGTTGACACCCTTGTTAGTCACTTAGGAGCATCACATAAGAAAATATGATGTTTGGGTACCAATTCATTAATGCATTAAAGTGTTCAAAATATCCCAAAATCTTCCCGATTTTGGTGATATCACACCTGAAAATTCATGCAGTTATCACACAAGAATGTCAATAATTTTCATAGTGTCATGGGATCTTATCTCAATAAGCATCTCAATAAATTAAAATGATGCTGAGATGCTATGTATTTATTCAAGTTATATTCCTCAACTCAGGACAACAATGAATCAAAACAAATATACTGTCCTTCAGTAAAACCTGTCAGACTTCGATGCTATCTCAAAATAAATGAATTTTCAAACTGCCAATCTTTAAGGAAATCTTTTCTTTAATTGAGCACAGCCACCGGATCATGACTCGATGCGGACAAGACTGACCTTTTGCCCCCCAATCCCTCCCTTTCCGATCCCCAAATCTCTGCTTCTCATTGGCTATCTTCCAAGTCATTCTTCAGACTTCTTGTCTCGTCATTTCCCAGGAATGTCTCCCCCCTTTCATTTTCACGACAACCTGACTTCAAAGGGATTTAGCAGGCAAAAGTTCAGAGCTTATCTCTCTCTCTCCTCTGTTCTCTATGCCAGCGTCGAAGCGCTGACAAAACCACTGAAATTGCATTAAAAATAAATTACAACAATAATCAATATATCTTCCAACATGGATCCTTCCATCTCTAATAGAAAAGAATATATGTAGCTCAGGGTTGAATTGTAAAGTCCTTGGTGCTGTCTGAACTTAGTTGTGTGTTTGCAGATGTTTCATTCTCTGACTAGGTAACATGTCAAACTAAGTAGCACTGTTGATGTTACCTAGTCGGCTAATGAAATATCTGCAAGCAAACAACCAAGCTCAGAGACTTCACAGATCCTTCCATTTTACAACCAATAATGAACAAATGTCAACTGACATACCAGCCACTTAACGCTTTACCCTAATGCCTGAGAAAACAGTCAGGTCTTTAGCACATTATGAAATGCCACTAGTGTCAGGGTCCTCTGGATCTCTTCAAATATGTGTTTCGACAAAGCGGTTCCTCAAAGGAGAAGTCAAATCCACAAGATGACATTATTTAATGGAAGGGAGCCAGGCTATGCCCATCATGTCTGCTTTGGTGGGAAAAGTAGAAACAATTGGACACAGATAGTCCCTCAGTTAGTCTGACCCTGGGCCAAATAAGCTTTATAGGTCATAACCAGCAACTTGAATTGCACCCAAAGGTTCATTAGAAGTTAATGCAAATGGTGGTATGATATATGAACATATTGTGAAATGAGCAGAACTATCTATACTGTGAAACAAGTAAAACTGCTTCACCTCACTATGGACCAGTTGCAATTTCCAAGTGCTCTTTAAGAGCAGCCTTGTGCACAGCACATTATAGTAATCCAAGTGATTACTATACGAATTGCTGAGAATAGAACATTATTATTTATTTGGACTTTTCTTAACTAGACATTGTGTACACTGGTAATCAGAAAATTCTTTCTAAAAATAGAGGCTACTGATAGTTTTTTAATAGATTACAAACTGTTACTATCGTATTTTTCGGAGTATAAGACACACCTTTTTGGGAAA
Source organism: Pantherophis guttatus (assembly GCF_059756535.1). NCBI lineage: Eukaryota > Metazoa > Chordata > Lepidosauria > Squamata > Colubridae > Pantherophis > Pantherophis guttatus. The sequence goes on from NC_142070.1 coordinate 50,963,755, forward strand.
GAAAATAAGAAAAAAGCTGATTGGTGGGTGATCGGCCTCCCGGAATACTCCCAATCAGCTGTTTCCAGAGGTGAATTTTAGCAACAGGTTCGTTGGTTGTGAGCTCTGTGCCTTTTTTTTCTACCTCTGAAACTTCTGAAACTCTGTTTCAGAAAAAAACCTTTTTTTTCTGCCTCTGAAAGCCTCCGAAACAGAGCTTCAGAAAAAAAAGCTTTTTTTCTGAAGCTTCTTTCAGAGGCTTTTATTCTTTTTTTTTAAGAAAGTTTTTTTATTTTTTATACAAACACACAAACAAACATACAATGTATTTTTTCTGAACAGAGTATTGGCCGGTTCACAAATTTAAGCAGTTTTTAGTAATCTCAACTAAATTTACAATTTATATATTCCTTTTTTTGCTATAATATTTATTCTATTTAAAAAAAAAAAAAAACCAATATTACCCTTCATCTTAACCTCTAATCTTAGCCAAATTCAATTTTTCCCTTCATTCTATGTTAACCCCCTCAAATTTAAAATCTTGCATAATATAATTCCTAATATTTCTTTATATTCCCTTAATATAATCATTAATAGTAATATTTTATATTCCCTTAATATAATCATTAATATTAATATTTTCCATTGTCAGCTGTTTCAATATCCAATCTCTTAATACAAGTCAAGTAATTATGTGGTGTTACAGTCATTCATTTCTTATAAGAATAATAAACCCAATTGTTTATAAATGTATATCATACATTTCCTTAAATCTTATTCCAAGTAATACAATCCAACATCTTGATACTAATCAAATTAGTTGTATAACCATCTTTTCTCTTTATATAATAATATCAAGCATACATATTTATATCTTTTCAAACAACAACTTAATCATTTCTACTTCCATCAGTCTAATTAATTCTTAAAAATATTCCAATTATTATAATTTCCCTAATTAGATTTAAAGATCTTTTCTCTTTATATAATAATAAACCAGATAACTTTCACCATATTTTTGCTTGAATCTTCTCTAATCTTTAGTTATTTTATCAAACATATGTATTTATACCTTTTCAAACAACAGCTTAATCATTTCTATTTCCATCACAATCTAATTAATTCATAATACAATATCATTTCAACTTTTTTTCCTTTTTTGATTAAATTCTAGATATACAATTAAAAATATTCAATTTCCCTAGCTGAATTTAAAGATATTCTAGTTGTTATCCTCTAATTATTAAACTTATTCATATTTTTAAAACTTATCATTTATTCTGAAGGACTATCTGTATTCTGTTCAATCTCCTTTCTTTGGTATTGGCATGTAGATTAACCTCTTCCGATCTGTTGGTTATTGTGTCATTCTCCAGATTTGTTAACAAAGTTTGGTTAGAATCTTTACTGATTCTTCTTTTGTTGCTTGCCATATTATTTTAGTTAAAAGCCTTTCAGAGGCTTTTTTTCCGAAGCTTCGTTTCTAAGGCTTTTTTTCTGAAGCTTCTTTCAGAACTTTTTTCAGTCTCTGAAATCTCCGTTTGCAAGACTGGGTGGGACTACATTCGGAGTATAAGACTCACCCAGATTTTTACCTTCTTTTGGGGGGGGGAAGGTGTGTCTTATACTCCGAAAAATACAGTAGTTTGATAATCAGAAAATACTCAGTATTATTTTTTTTAAAAAAATGAGCAGGTTAATTAAAAGTTACAAAAGGCTTCTTTGAAAGTGTAACAGAATAGCTAGCTATATTTGAGAATATAGTTTTCTCTATGCCACACTTTCTTATATGATTATAATGGAAGAAATTGTCTTGTATTTAAAATATCAATTTAAAAGAAACTTTAATTATTACCAGTATAGCTCCAAGGAACTGAATGATTACAGACCAGTTGTGCTAACATCTGTAGTTATTAAAACCTTTGAAAGGCTAGTGCTGTCCCACTTGAAAACCATCATGGATCCGCTGTTAGTCCCCCTGCAATTTGCATACTGAGCAAATAGATCAACAGATGATGCTGTTATATATGGCTCTGCACTACATCCTACAACATCTTGAATCTCCAAAGACCTACGCAAGGTCCTCTTTGTAGACTTTAGTTCAGCATTCAACACCATCATTCCAGACATTCTTCTAACTATGCTAAACCAGCTAGCGGTATGAACACACTTGTAAGTGGATCATAAGCTTCCTAACAGACAGGAAGCATCAGGTGAAGCTAAGCAGAATCACATCAGATACCTGTACAATTAGCACAGAGGCCCCACAAGGCTGTGTGCTCTCTCCACTTCTTTTCTCTTTCTATAGCAATGACTGCATCTCAAACGATCCATCTGTTAAACTACTGAAGTTCGCAGATGACACAATAGTGATCGGTATCATTCAAGACAATGATGAATCCGCATACAGATGGGAGGTTGAACAACTAGCCTCGTGGTGCGACCGGAACAATCTGGAACTGAACACACTCAAAACCGTAGAAATGGTGGTGGACTTTAGGAGAAACCCTCCAGTACTACCATCTCTTACAATACTAGACAATACAGTATCAACAGTAGAGACCTTCAAATTTCTAAGTTCTACCATATCTCAAGACCTAAAATGGACACCTAACATCAAAAACGTCATCAAAAAAGCACAATGAAGAATGTTCTTTCTGCGCCAAATCAGAAAGCTGAAACTGCCCAAGGAGCTGCTGATACAGTTCTACAGAGGAATTATTGAGTCTGTCGTCTGCACCTCTATAACTGTCTGGTTTGGTTCTGCAACCCAACAAGACAGACACAGACTTCAGAGGATAATTAGAACTGCAGAAAAAAACAATTACTACCAACCTGCCTTCCATTGAGGACCTATATACTGCACGAGTCAAAAAGAGGGCTGTGAAAATATTTACAGACGTCTCGCATCCTGGACATAAACTGTTTCAACTCCTACCCTCAAAACGATGCTATAGAGCACTGCACACCAGAACATCTAGACACAAAAACAGTTTTTTCCTGAACGCCATCACTCTGCTAAACAAATAATTCCCTCAACACTGTCAAACTAGTTACTAAGTCTGCATTACTATTAATCTTCTCATCGTTTCTATCACCCATCTCCTCCCACTTATGACTGTATGACTTTAACCTTATTGCTGGTATCCTTATGATTTATATTGACTGTTTCCTAATATGATTTGACTGCTTATTTGGACCCTATGACTATCATTAAGTGTTGTACCTTATGATTCTTGACGAATGTATCTTTTCTTTTATGTACACTGAGAGCATGTGCATCAAGACAAATTCCTTGTGTGTCCAATCACATTTGGCCAATAAAGAATACTATTCTGTTCTGTTCTGTTCTGTTCTGTTCTATTCTATTCTAGAAAAAAAGAATGTGGAGGTTTTTGTTTTCTTTTTGAAAGAAGAATGGAAATGTAAATTGCAATGGAACCAGTGGTGGGTTGCTACTGATTCTATTCTATTCTATTCTATTCTATTCTATTCTATTCTATTCTATTCTATTCTATTCTATTCTATTCTATTCTATTCTATTCTATTTTAGTCTAGTCTAGTCTAGTCTAGTCTAGTCTAGTCTAGTCTAGTCTAGTCTAGTCTAGTCTAGTCTAGTCTCCAATAAAAACATGCTTCTTCTTACCTGCTCTTTCATAATAATAAATTTTCAGCAGCCCTATCTTTAAAAGTCTGCAGGACAACATTTTAAAACATCTTGAGCTTTTTAAATGGTAAAATAGGGTTGGCACCAATTCTATGAGTTTATTAAAAAGGTCAATTAAAGTGACCTTTAATTGAACTGAAGTTTGTTTTGACTCCATAATTATAGCAATAATATGTTATGCTTGTTATGAGTTACTAGTGGGAGATCAGCTACCACTATCACCATTTAAATCTGTTGTACATTTCAACAGATTTAAAAATGCCGTTCCTGCTAGAAAAGCATATATAAAGGAAAAAATAACATAAAAGACCCAAGTATTAGTAGTTAAGGCACCAGGCTAGAAACCAGGAGTCTGTGATTTCTAGTCCTGCCTTAGGCATTAAAGCCAGCATGGGAACTTTGGGGTAGTCACTCTTTCTCAGCCCGATTCACCTCACAGGATGAGGAAAAAATAGGAAGAGGAAGGTTTGTTACATAAGTTCTCTGTCTTGAGTTATTTATAAAAAGTGGGATAAAAATTAACCTAAAACAGATAAATCACAAGGGAGATATGTTTTCTGCAAAACGTTTAGGAAATAAGAGAGAATAAATGACAAGTATAGGAATTCAGAGAAAATTAAAGTAACCCCACCACAATTTTCAAAGTCAAAACAAAGAGATAATGAAAGTTTCAATTTTCCATTCAGTTTTTGACAGTTTTTGTAACTATTGTTAATGTGGAGTATTTTAAAGACAGACAGAGAGAGAAAGAGCTGACCTTTTCTTTATCAGAGAGACTACAATACTACCTGACAGCAAGCCAGCGACCAGTATGCCACAGAAAAATACTAGCGTAAAACATTTTCAAGCAAAGGTTTACATAGTAATTGTCTCAGTCTGTCAAAGTATTAATTTATGGGAGTTAGCTATAGCCATACTAGATTTCTTTTTCAATCTAGCTTTGTCAGCTGAACTTGATAAAGCAGTGATAACTAGTAATTTGCACAACCATTTGACAGGTCTGTAAAATTAGTAAGGGTGGGACAAATGAAAATAATTTCATCAATGATGGTAGTGCATTGCCTCAAAGCTTTTAGAGGGTACAAACATTACAGAATATTTCTGTATTAAACTGGAAATTAAAATCTAATATAAAACTTAACTCACCTGTAAAGCCAGAGAACAGGGTAAAACTTTCATCTTTTAATCATATGGCTGTTAACATCCCCCTTCCACCCATGTATCTTAGATTTATTTATTTTAATGTATGACATATACAGAGTTAATGCAATCACAAATTTAAATAAAGTGTCAACTATATACAGTGCTGTGCAAAAGTGTTAGGCAGTTGTGCAAAAATGCTATAAATTAAAAATGCTTTCAGAAATAGAAATGTTAATAGTTTATTTTTCTCAAGTAACAAAATGGAAAATAAATGAACAGAAGAGAAATCCACATCAATATTTGCGGTGACCACCCTTTGCCTTCAAAACAGGATCAATTCTTACACTTGCACAAAGTCAGTGATTTTGTAGGATTAGAGTCAGGTGTATGTTTAAACATTATACCAAGCAAGTGCTAATGATCATCAATTTTATACGTAGGTTGAAATACAGTCATTAACTGAAACAGAAACAGCTATGTAGGAGGCTTTAAACTGGGTGAGGAGCAGCCAAACTCTTTTGTGAGGTTGTGGAAGACAGCTTCATGACAGCGGTCATACACCATGGCAAAACAGCATAGGAACAAGACAAAAGACAGATATACTGCATCAGCAAGGTCTCTCCCAGGCAAAAATTTCAAAGCAGCCGGGAGTTTCAAGATGTTCTGTTCAAGCCCCTTTGAAAAAGCACAAAAAAACGGGCAACGTTGAGGACCATAGATGCAGTGGTCAAGGAAACTTAATGCAGCAGATGAAAGACACATCATGCTTACTTCCCTTCAACATTGGAAGATGTCCAGCTGTGCCATCAGCACAGAACTGGTGAAAACCAGTGGGACCCAGGTACACCCATGTACTGACTGGACAGGTCTGGCCAGAAGTGGTCTTCATGAAAGAATTGTGGCCAAAAAGCCATATCTCTGACAAGGCTAAGTGTCTCAACTATGCATGAAAACATAGGAACTGGGGTGAAAGAAAAATAGCATCAGGTGCTCTGGACCGATGAGTCAAAATTTGAAATATTTGGTTGTAGCAGGAGGCAGTTTGTTTGCCAAAGGGCTAGAGAGCTGTAAAATAATGAGTGTCTGTAGGCAACAGTGAAGTATGATGGAGGTTCCTTGCAAGTTTGGGGCTGTATTTCTGCAAATGGAGTTGGTGAGGATCAATGGTGTCCTTAATGCTGAGAAATGCAGGCAGGTAATTATCTGTCATTCCAGGGAAGTGTGTAATTGGTCCCAAATTTATTCTATAGTAGGACAACAACCCTAAACATATAGCCTTCATCAAAATATTGTACATAGGACTGCAGAAGCTAAGTTTGCACAATATTTTTGATCCACCTAATATCAAACAGCCTCTTATTAGAACAAATAAAATAAAATAAACCAAAACATAATACAACACAGGAATAGACCTGTGAATTGTGGTTTTATTCCAGTTAGAAACTGTCCTACAAATTCAGGTCTTGTCTGAGAATGACAATGCCCTTGGCAAGCCACAGAAGCTAAAACTAAGGAAAATTTCTTCTTATGGAGAACAATTAACCAGTGGAATAGCTTGCCTTCAAAGTTGTGGTTGCTTCATCAATGGAGGCTTTTAAGAAGAGACTTGACAGCCAATGGTCTGGAATGGTATAGGGTCTCCTGCTTGAGTAGGGGGTGGGATTAAAAGACCTCCAAGGGCTCTTCCAACTCTATTATTCTGTATTAGGTTCATGAAATAAAAATGTTAATGGAAGAGCAGAAACCAAAATGTTAATGGTACCATTAAGTAACCATGATAACACCTTATTTCTGGGGTCTCTTAAGAAATGCCATGGCCATTTGGCTATCAGTTGACAAAAATCAAATTTGCAAGAATAGTTCAACAAACACAATAGGAGAAAGTGGCAGTTCAGCTCCATAGTGTGTCAAATGATTTTTCATACTGTTTCCTTTGGTACAGTTTTAAACACAAGTGGAAATCAGGATAGCCTTTCAGAGCAAAAGCTATTATGCACTCCTTTTTTTATCATGCCAACCATGCAATAGAATGCTACTTCAATGCTCTATAATTAGGTATTAAAACTCCATATAACTAGAAGCACTCTTGGCCAAAAGGAACCACTGTAGATAATTTCAGGTGATTTGAATTAATTTTTCCAGCCAAAACAAAAAATATTTAAAATTGATAGATCAGATAAAATGCTGTTAATTTATTCCATTGATCATTTGAAAGTGATAGAGATTAATACGTAGCTTTTCAATGTTTCATACTTTCTCTTCTTGAAAGAACTTTTGATGTATTAAAAATTTGATAAACATATTTAAAAACTGAAAATAAAAACTTTTATCAGTCTTTCCCAATCTGGTACTTTTCCAACTCCCAGAATTGTTGTCCATGCTGCTGGAATTCTGGAAATTTAAATGCCAAAATGTAAAGAAAATGCCTGAAAGACTGGGACACTTAAACAAACAAACATAACTCAGTATAAATAAATGTTTTACTAAGATCTTCCATATATAATCCATAAGCAAAGTTTTCAATGCAAGCTGTATTGGAGAAAAATAAAAACAGAGCTCTGTTCTTGCTCAGTCCCCATTCATGTTACAGGTTTTATGCAGTGGTGGGACCTCCAAGGTGCTTGACCACTTGATATTTTCACTTAGCAATTAATAAGAATTACTTAAATAAAACTAGCACTATTTGTCTAACTTGCAAAAAAAAAAAACCAAAACCCTCACAATCCTGGTCCAAATATTCTGATCAGTCTTCTCCCACAGCAATTTTACAACATCTGTGGTGTAAGAATTACCACAAGCTCTACTGTGATCATGCAGGCTAGGACTGAAATTATTTTTCAACTTGTGGTGGTGGTGTTGTTATAGTAATTCCCCTCATCTATTCTTTTTTTTTTTATTTGATTTATATGCCGCCCTTCTCCGGAGACTCAGGGTGGCTTACAATGCGTTAAGCAATAAGCAATAGCCTTCATACTTTTGTATATTTATACAAAGTCAGCTTATTGCCCCCACAAACTGGGTCCTCATTTCACCTACCTTAGAAAGGATGGAAGGCTGAGTCAACCTTGAGCCTGGTGAGATTCGAACTTACAGTAATTGCAGACAGCTGGTGTTAATCACAATGCTTTTAGTCTGCTGAGCCACCAGGCCCGTTTAACTGTCATTTTCATATGACAGTTAAAAGTTACTATGCAAATAGTTTAGGACTGGTATAATTTTCTTCTGTTTAAATAAAGTCTGCCATCAATCTACTCCCAACATACTTCAATAAGACTTATAATTAGGGTATGGTTGGTGCTCTGACAGTATGCCATATCATTAAGAAAGAAGAGCAGGATAAGAGCCAGACAGAATTGGCTTCATGGAGCAGTACTTGGTGGAAGCATTTCACCCAGCCATTTCATAACTCAGCATCTGTAGATTTGCTGTCTTGCCTGCTGAATGCAGCTTTACTGGTTTTACATAAGAAAATAAAGGACAAAGCAGAATCAAGTATATAGAGAAGTACATGGAAACTATCTGGGCCAATAATCAGAGCTCATCAGTTCTGGTTATGTTTGGATCAAAGTTTTGATTAAGATACTTGTGTGTATTTACTTGTAAGTAGTCAATCACCAGATATTCTCCATGACTGCCCAATAATGTGTATCCATGTGTCTGTCCTGACTACTCTGTATTCAATTTCCTAAAAACTGTGGCCATTTGTTTGGATCTACTCTGTTTATTGTACCTTGGATGTCAAGAAGGACAATATTTCAAACCTCAAGATGGACTGGATTAAGACTCTGTCTATTCAGTTTGATTGTATCTGTTGTGGCCTGCCGGCCGCCAACCCCTCCAGTGAATCAGATGAGGAGGAGGCATGGGAGTCAGGGTCAGCATCAAGGAAATCTGAGAGCTCCAAAGGGGAACAGAGAATGGAAGTGGCAGAGAGAGAGAGACAGAGATGGAGCCTGGGCTGTCCATTAACCTTCCGATGAAGAGTCAACAGCCTGGTCTGGAGGTGATTGATGAAGAAAAGCTGGGTCCAGTGCCTGACATGCAGATGTGCAGAAGGCAGAGGAGAGGAGAACAGTGGAAATCCGTGGGCCAATCCTTGGGAAGGAAGAGCCACCACTGCTAGCAAAGGCCCATCCTAGCTCTGGGGATAAAAGGCAGGGGGCAGAGAGGAATAGATGTGGGAGAAACTATTCATCTCCTGCCTGGCCAGACTTGTTAGCCTGTGGTTTTGCTGGGGCTGCTGGGGCTCCTAATAAAGGAATCTTTGAATTAACTTCAGAGGGTTTGTCGTGTTTGGGGAACTGGGTCAGAACAGTATCTCTACAAATTTCAATCTAAGATGGTTAACAACTTTTCTGAAAAATCTGGACTAAAAAATGTAGAGATGCTGGTTTTAATTTGTTACTTCATTACTTCAAGAAGATTTCTGGGAAATACTGTCCTGAAATCAAGCAACAGCAGTCCAACAGCATCTGACTCAATTCTATTTGAAGATCTTCAACATCTAGATTACTAGGAAAATATCACAGGGTTCTCTGAATTTTCTACATTTATCTGTCCATAAATTTACTTTTATTTCTAAAGACAGGTAAATGCAGAAAATTCAGTGGAACCAGTGGTCCCTACATTACTTTTCTAGTAATCTACATATTGGATAATTTGGAACATATTTGAGTCAGATCACACCTTGAAGTACAAATCAAATCAACTGGACATCAAAATAATAGCTTCTTAGACTTCCTGAGCAATTGTTAAACAGATGATAAACATACTTGATTAATGTGTGTCTTTTGTTTATCAATCCAAAGTAGAACTTTGTATATTTCAACCCAGTGAAAGATAGGCTTAGGCTGCTACCAGTATTTCCTATATTCTGCCATTAATATATGTGAACAAAAGTTTCACAATTCCCTTGCATTAGATAGCCAAGCACTGTCTGCAGTGAAAATAAGAAAGACAGTGTCTTTTCTTATTCATTATAAAAACTGTAACATTATCAGCTTTATACCATTTCTCACCTTCCATTGATTCAGATTCTTCTATGCAAGAAAGTAAGTACAAAGATATTAAATGAGAGTAATAATAATCAAACTTAGTGTACCTACTTAGGATGTCGGATATCTGGCAGTGATCGTTCCAAGGCTATATTGTTGCTTACAAAAATATTGAAACCATTTTCCCGATAAGCAGAATCATCACTGTCTTCCTCTGTGACAGGATATGGCTTTCCTTGTTCACCTTTCCCTGAAATAGTATTAAATCAAAATGTGATCAGGGATGAATAAGATCTCAGAAACAGTTAGCAGTTTTTCTGTAAATTAAAATGTGGCAAATCTGTGCCGAGTCAAACATGAACTTGACAATTCTCAAGCTGTCATTCTTAAGGTGAATCCCCCATAAGCAGGAAAGTAAGGAATGAAAAGCAGGAATTTTGACCTACCATATTAAGACATATTTTTACACAGAAGTATTGTCACGATTTGTCTGTGTTTTTATTATTGTTATTTTTCATAGATACAACTGTTCAATCAAAGCTGAAGCATTTTGTGACATTAAAAAAATATTGTAAAACTGTGTGTGTATGGATTTATGCACACATTACATACACACACACATACTAATGGATAGAAAAAGCAACAGAATTTTGGTGTAATCTCTGTTTTATTACAGTCTTGAAATATACCAGGGATGTCAAACTCACATCGTCATGGCAGTGTCATGTGAGTATAGGGACTCTCCCCCCTTTATTAAACCAGGAATGGGCATGTGATGCATCTGGCCCACGGGCCAGGAGTTTGACAGCCCTGAAATATACTGTACAGTATTCTAAAGCCATAAGGTTAAGTTCATTGAAAGAAGTTTTGCTCTAGTAGTTATCAATGTTAAATCCTTATTGGAAAGGTGGAACTCTTATTTTTGTATTTAATGTATAGAATTAGAAAAGAGTCAGAGTGGACCAACCATTTATATGGATACAAGGTAGGTATGGCTACTTTAAGAAATGTGGAACTGGCCACAAATGTGATCAGAAAAGTTTTCCTTCCAAAGTGTTAAGAAAAATACAGAAGTTGATCAATTAATATGATTAAAACTACTTTCCTATAACTAGTCACTTGTTTTATCAATCGATTCAAGCAGTTTACTACAGTCTTAGACCAGAGACCTGTTTTATCAAGGAAAAGAATGGATAATACATGTACTTTAGTAGCAAAATAGCACCTTATTTTAAAATTATAGCCATTGTGGGTTGCTCCCAGTTCGCACCGGTAGAACCGGTAGTAATGACTGGCTGGCCAAACCCCCAAACCGGTCCCCCGGTCACTGCTCACTCGCCCTGGCCGCCATGTTTGTCGCTGCCATGTTCTTTGCGCACATGCATCCCATTGCTTTGTAAGTCCATGTTGTGACTCCGACCCCCAAGCCCATCTTATCGGAGGGAGAAGACTCCGAAAGTGAAGGAGAGGAGTTGGCAAGGCCTCCCTCTCCAGGACCCTCCTCTCTGGCAATGCCTCAGGTGTCTTCCGAAGGAGAAGAAATAGGCCAGGAGCCAGGCACTTCCGAGCAGCCGCAGTTAGACAGCAACGGAGATAAGTCTTGGCTGGATCCTCGACAGCGTTGGAAAGACAAGTGCACGCAGCAGAGAAGGAGGCGTGCCAGAGATTAAGCTGAGCCACTGGACCACACCCCACAGGGGATAAAAGGGAGTGTGGTGGCCATTTAGGCTTTATGACAGACAAAATGGAAAGCTAGCAAGTCATTCTGCATTTCTGGAACTTTGTTATATGCTCTGCTTGGACTGATTTTTTGGACTGGACTTGACTATTCTTTGGCTTTTGTGGACTTTGATGTTTTCGGTCAGAGGAGATAAACCGCCCTTTGGAAGTAAAGACTATTGGCAAGCAACCACTGGGTTGCTGCCAATTTTGTTATCAAAGGAAATTCTTGTCTGCTGGTTTATTTTAACTCTTGGTCGACTGCTGGTGTGCATGTGTGAGACGGGGACAGAACAGTCCAATGGGATGCGCGTGTGTGAAGAACATGGCGATGACGGCAGCAGCTTTTCATACCAGTACTTTTTGGTGGCCTGAGGAGAAAGCAGCTGTCTGGGAGCCGCAGAAAACTTGGGTCAGCTTGCCTTCCTGACTCTGGACCAGCCGCCGTGGAAGGTAAGCAGCCGAACAAAGAGGCAGTGGTGGGGAGGAAGGCAGGCAAGCGGGCCTGGCCAGGAAGGCAGGCAAGCATGTCGGGGCCACCCGGCTAGCTAGCTCCCTTCCCCATGGCCCTGCCATGCTTGCCTGCCTTCCAGCCCGGCCAATGGGTGGGCGGGTAGCCCTTCGGGGAGACGGAGCACTGCACTGGAGCTGAGAGGGGTGGTGGCAGCAGCGGTGCTGTGGGAGGGCGGGCAGAGATCCCAGGGCTGCTGCACATGTGCACTGCATGTGAAGGGAGGCAGACACCCCCTTCTGAGGAAAAGAGGCAGCGGCGAAGCCCTGGCTGTAACCCGGGAAAGGACCGTGGAGGGACACACCACACACAAATGCTGCTGCCGCTTCTTTTGCTGTCGGCTTCTTGTCACTCTTAAAGTCGATCATGAAGAGCTGGAAGACTTATCCTTAGATTTCCGCCAAACTCATTGTTGGAGTGTCAGCGATCTAAGAAAATGTCTTGCAGCTCTTCACGAATGACTTTAAGAGTGGCAAGAAGCTGAAAGCAAAAGAAGCAGCAGCAGAGGCGACAGGGGCATGTGTGACCATCCAGAGTCCTCTCCCGGGTGACAGCCAGGGCTTCACCGCCGCTTCTTTATCTCAGAGGAGCAGTGTCTGCCTCCAAGTCCTTGCGGAGGGACACACACACACATGCCCATCGCCTCCGCTGCTGCTTCTTTTTATCATGAAGAGCTGGAAGACGTTTCCTTAGATCTCCGCCAAACTCATTGTTGGAGCAAAATGTGGCAGCCATGAGCTGTGCTTTCCTCCAAGTCTCATCTGAAAAGCTCTGTGCAGGGAGAAGCACCTGTTTCCCTCTACTGCCCACAGCACTTAGAGGAAAACACGGCTCATGGCTGCTAAATTTCACTGTGCTGTGCCAAATGCTTTCCCATAAAGAACAGAAAAGGAGAGAAACAGCCACTGACCTGGAGAACACATGGACTGGAGCTGCTCTGTGTGCTCTCCACTTGCTGTTTCTTCCCCTTTGCTAGTGCAGCACAGTGAAATGTAGCAGCCATGAGCTGCACTTTCGTCCAAGTCAAATCCAGAAAGATCTGGCTGGGAGGGGTGCCTCTGTCCACCGGTTCAGGGCAGCGGGCTCAGCTACATCCCAGAAGAGCCAAAGAACTGCAGGGAGCTTCCTGTGTGTTGCACCCCCCCTCCCAGCCTTCGCCTGCACCTCCGTGTCTCCAGCGTCTCCTGAAGCCACCACCGTTGGAGCTGGGACAGGGATGGGGGCAGCCCAGTAAGCTGGGCGCCCGAAAACAGCGGTGAGACCCGGGCGAATGCTGGGAGGGGGGTGCAACATGCGGGAGGCTCCCCGCAGTTCCTCAGCTTGTCTGGGCTGCAGCTGAGTCCGCTGCCCTGAGCTGGCAGAGGCCACGCAGGGCGTGGCTGGGAGCATGCTAACCTTGCCATCCCCGAGTGTCAAATTCTGGCCCTGGCCTGCCTAGCTTGACCCCAGCTGGCTCCACGCTCATGCAGGCTCGCATGAGCGTGGTTCTCCAGGAGCTCAGCAACAACAACACCAAAAAGTTCTCCGGCCGGCCGGTGAGAAGGAAGCTCCAGGAGCTCGGCAACAACAACGCCAAAAAGTTCTCCAGTCGGCCGGCGAGAAGGAAGCTCCTTCGTGCTTTCCCTCCATTGCCCTTCTCGGCTGAAAAGCCATGGCTGGCGGGCTGTGGAAACAGGGTCACCCCCTTAACTGGGGGCCTGGGCGCATCCTCAGTGAAGCTGCCCCTGAGATCCAGAGGAAAGCCTTTCTCTTGCATGCTCATCTCGCATACAGGACCCGGCCAGCAGGAGTGGGGTGCTCTGGCTGCAACCATGAGGAAGGCCTGTCAGAGGTGAGAAGGGGCACTTTTTGGCCAGGAAGGGCAATGGAAGGAAAGCCAAGACAACAACCACCACCCCACCGCGTCCTGACTTGAATATGGAGCTGGAGTGTCAAAAAAAAAATGACAAAAAGTCCCAAAAACTTTTGCCGTTTCGGTGGGCGTGGCTTGGCGGGGGGGTCATGTGACTGAGTGCGTGAGTGATGTCAAGTTGGCCACACCCACTCAGTCATGCCCCCCCACCTAGCCACACCCACAGAACCGGTAGTAAAAATTTTTAGAACCCACCACTGATTGTAAGCCAGAGTCACCTAACAAGATGGACAGCATATACATTTAATAATTTAAAAAATTAGTTGACATCAACTTTTTAATAAGCCATTTGAAGAAGCAGTGAAAGATAATGCATCCAGCCAAAGTCTATGCCATAGCAATGATGATAAAAAAACATTGGATTTGAACATAACATAGGCATATTTTATTTCAGCTTTGAATAAGCTTTTATTTTGGATTTTTTTCTCCTTTTTTTCAATCATGTCCAAGATTGACTGGACCAGTTCCTGCATCTTTCTTGCCAATGATTTTTTAGAAATGGTTTGCTGTTGCCTCTTTACAAGAGTTGAGAGAAAGCAACTGGGCTAAGGTCATCCAGCTAGTTTTGTGCTTAAAGTGGGACTAGAACTCATGGGCCCCCAGTTTCTAGCCTCATGTCTTAACCATTACATTAGACTTGCTCTCTTATTTTGGATACTTGCATGTTAATTTTGCTTGCTTGCTTTCTCTTTTCTTATGAATGTAAATTATTTAATAATTAAAGACAATGGATCCTGATTCACACTCTTTTCTTAGATATGTCTTTCTGGCTCAATTTATCCTAAAATATTTCATTGCTTAATTGTATTAACTGCAATGTTACTTTAGATAAAGATAATAATTGTTTTGAAAGATGAGACTGGCAGGATTGGCGCTGGAGATCATAAAAGGAAAATGGAAGAAAACAATGGAGTGTAACATAGCAGATGTCTGAATTGTCTAAAGCGGCAAACATAGATTCTGGTACCATGGTACCATAGCCAAATTTATTAGCTAAACTTGATAATTAAATGATGATGATGATGATGATGATAATGATGATGATGATGATGATGATGATTTTTGTGGTTTCAAGTCATGTTAACCTGAAGGTTTCAAGTCATGTTAACTAATGAACTAGTCCCTATACTCTTGGCAATATTTTTTAGGAAGTGGTCTACCTTTGCTGTCTTCATAAGAATAATAACCGGCCCAAGATCACCCAGATGGTTTCATGTCTAAGACAGGACCAGATCTCACAGATTCCTAATTTCTTGCCTGATTCTTAACCATTACATAAATTGGTTAAAATTGCTAATGTAATTATTATGAAAGCAATACTATGAAGTTAGTTCCAATTCAGCAAATGTGAAAGATAACCCAAATTCTCAAAGTTTAAAAGTTACATCCTGATGTTTACATATATATGCATATTATTCCTTATTGGTTAACACCGCCGAATTCAGAAAGCCTTCCTTTTGAGTAAACATAAAGTACATAGAATTAACTTGTCAATAAATTAAAATCTGTGCTGATATCTAAGTATTATGTGAATAGTTGTTTTGATCTCATCTCTGAAGGAGTTTTAATGAGCTATACAATAGCTTACTGAAACATTGTTGGTAACACATAGGTTGAAATTTGGTGACTGTATTCATTATGATGCCCAGTGGCCTAGCTAGGGAATGTCATCTCCATGGACCATAGAAACAAGTTTTCATAATTGCTGACCCCCTCTATGTAAAGTATAAACGGTTTTCTAGAGAGACATTATAGCATAGGCTAGAGAAGGATTCTTTTTTGATATAAGTGGAATTAATTTTATTGCTAATTCTTTTTTTCTATTTTTATTTTATTAAAAAAAAGTTGGAAACACAAATACAAAACTTCAAAAAAAAAAAAAAACAACTTGCCAAAAAATATATTTCAAAAAAACCCAAAAAACCTAATAACAACCAAAGGAAAAAAACTAACAAAAATAAGACATCATTAAAAGATCCTAACACATACACTCTTATTATCCACTTACCTGGATACTGATTAATATATTACAACAATATTAGTTCCTGACCCCTTGAGAAAGAGACTCATTTTTTAAAAATACTAAATCTATTTGCAAATTATTAACCTGACATTTTTATACTACATTAATGACCAGTTAACAGGAAAAATAGTAATAAGAAAAGCTAGATTAAAGTTTGTTAACAAACTGTTATTGTAATCAACTCATAGAAAAGTCACCATGGCCATTTTATCTATCTCCAATTGTCCCAAAAGATAACATCAATTTATCCTGAATCAAATATCCACATTTGTTTCTTAATACCATTGTCGCCATCATCAGCCATTAAGTTGTGTCAGACCATCACCACTCTGTGGAGCAGCACTCTCCATGCTTCCTGTCTTGCATCACCTCCTTCAGATCCTGGTGTCATCCTTTATAATGCCCAGCCACTGGGCAGGCCCTTTTCCATTTTCTGCTGATCACTCCCAGCTTGGTTGACTTTTCGAATGAATCAGTTCTTATGACATGAACAAAGTATGACAGCCTCTGTCTGGCGATCTTGACTTGAAGTGATGTTTTTTGATAAAGTTCAGTCTAGGACTTCTTTATTTGTTATATTTGCGGTCCATGGGATGCTTAATAGTCACCTCCAGCACCACAGTTCAAAGGCGTCCACCTTTCTCCTATTTGTCTTTTTCAGAATCCAAGTTTCACAGCCATACTCAGCAATTGGAAAAAATATTGCATTAACTAATCGGCATTTGGTTTTGACGCTGATGTCATTACTCTTATAGATTATACTTCCTTCTCCAAGATATCCGATTCTATTTCTCATAGGTCAGTTTTATGGCTTGGCCTTTTTTTCATTTGTGTAAAGCTTTAATGTATATTCCTGCCATCTTTCTCTGATTGCTAGTTGGTCATGCAATTCCTGCCCATCACATCCTCTGGCCACAGCCTTTCTTGCCATAAAGGATTTCTGGCTTTCTTTACATAGATGAAACACTCTCTTGTATGATCTCTCATGGTCTTTCTCTAGTTTCTTACATTGCTCAGCCCAGTACTTTTCTTTATCTTTTCTTGCCTCTCTTTGGAGCTTTGCTTTTAATCTTCGTATTTCTTTCCGTCCCCAATGGCTTTTGTTTTCCTTCTCTTTTCTGCAGCTTCTGTTGTAGTTTCTGATATCCCTTTGGCCAATTTCATTTGTTTTTTTGTATGTAATATGTTCATGGCCTATTTCAGTGACAATTATTTTTATTTTCTCCCATAGCTCATAGGGTTATCTTTCTGTGATGTTGAGCAGTTCAAATATGTTCTTAACTTCAACTGCATATGCTGGGTGAATCTTCTCAATGTTAAATTTCTGAATCATGGGTGGCCATTTGACCCTGCAGCATCTGAACTTTACCTTGGCAACTGACGCATGACCTATGTCAGGGAATGTTTTCACAGCAAGGATGGAACTTTTCCACTTTTTTTGCAAAATATGTAGTCAATTTGTTCTCCTCCCTGGTTGGGAACGGCAGGCAGCGCGGGTAAACTCAGTCAGTAGACCAATCAGGACCGGGTCTGCAATGACGTTTAGCCCCGCCCTTCCTGCTGCTCTCTTCAGTTTATCGACTCGGTCGACCTGGACGGTTTAGTCTCCTGCTGTTCTTCAAAAAAAAAAAAAAAAAAGAGCAAAACAAACAAACAGCTCTTTTAAGAGCTATCTGGGCGATCGAGAGGCCTTTCGGCTTGGAATCTCCTCCTGTTCCCTGGACGGCTCCTAGCGTCAATCAGGTTGCCGGCTGGCTCCTTATCAGGCTGGGCCCACGAGTTCGCTCCGGAGCCCTGTCCTGCAACGCGCTCGCCCCCTCTCGCCCTTGCTGACGTTTTCGCTGCCATTTCTCAAGCCTTTGCTTAGCAGCTTTTGGCGAGCCTCCTGGCGCTTCAAATTTTCGCTGATTTGTCGTGTGTGGTGCGCAGTGAGTACTGGGGCCTTCCCTCCATTTTCTCCTTCGCGCCAAAACTTGATTGGCAAGATGGCGGACTCCCGTTCATCCAGAGCTGGCCGTGGGACTGTCCCTAGTAATTCAAGGAAGCGCCATAACAGCGATCCTGGGGAGGGCACTTCAGGGCTTCAGAAGAGCCATAAAAAGCCCCATAAATCATCTCAGCTTAAGAAGGATGAACAGCGTAGGCACAGGGCGTTGGAACGGGCCGTTCAGAAAGCGCAGCTGCAGGCCGCCAAGGAGATTGTTGTTCAACCCCCTCAGGCCTCTACTCTGGATGCTAATTCCCAGGCTGCCCTTATTCATGTTCAACCCCAGGCCACGCACAGATCTTCCCTTTCACCGGATCGCCTTGAAATGGGGGCTTCTCCCTCTTCCAGTGCAGCGGCCATTCTGTTTGCCACCCTACCCCAGGAGGGTCTCTCTCATGAATCCACCATTCAAGCTCCATTACCTGCTGTTTCTTCTGTCTGCCAGCCCCCCCTCCTTCCCCCCCCTCCCCCCCATCTTCTGTCCTTCCACCACCTCCCCTCCCTGCTACCTTGGAATCCTTGCCTTCTTCTATTTCTCCTGCCCTGGCTTCTCTTATATCATCAGCTATACGCAAGGGGATCTCTGAGGGCCTCAACCAGCGTGCGGAATCGGAGGTGGCAGACTACGCCAGTCAAGTCAGTGGTTTTTCCCACAGGGGAGCAGCTTCTCCCCACCTGGACAGACCTTGCTCCCCAGCTTCTGCTAGCCAGGCCTCTCTGTCCGCTGAGGACCTTGCCCTGGACCAAGAATGGTCTGATGATGAGGGTCTGGAGCCCGATCAACCAGCCTTCGTTGGCCTTTTCAAACCCCACCTATTCCGCTCCTTGCTCTTTAAGGCCCTATCTGTCACCAAAATGTTGCCTGCTCCCACTTCCCAGGGAGCGGCTTCCTCCTCTGATGACCCATCTGCTTCTCTCTTTTCAGAACAACCTAGCAGAGTGGATACCTTGCCTGCACCGAAATTATTCACGGATGTGGTAAAGAGACAATGGGCCTCTCCGGGCACTGGCCCCTTGCCCAATTCTCAGGACAAAAAGCTCTATGCTATTCCTACTGACTTTGCTGACTTGTTACAGGTGCCGGTTGTGGATGCTCCTGTTGTGGCCTTAGCCTCCTCTTCCCATCTTGCTGGCCCTCCTGAGGAGTCATTGCGTCCTGAGGATAAACGTGCCGAGCGGACTCTGATCAAAAATCATCAAGCTTCTGCATGGGCGGTAAGAACCGCTTCGGCGGCATCATTCTTCAACAGGGCTTCCATTTTGTGGTTGAAGCAGCTGCAGGACCGCCTCCCGGCCTCTGACACACGCTCCCACCAAGACATTAATAAAATTCTGGCCGCAATGGAATTTTCGGCTGACGCCACCCTCAACACAGCTCGCTTTTCAGCCAAGGCCATGGGGTCTTCCGTCTCCTCCAGGAGGCTCCTCTGGCTCCGCCATTGGCAGGCTGATGCCAGGAGTAAATGGCGTCTGGCAGCTTCTCCTTACGAGGGTAGGTCCCTCTTTGGCTCCGCCCTCGACCCTATTTTGGTGGAAACCAGGGATCACAAGAAAATTTTTCCAGTTGTTTCCCGTAGATCGGATTTTCGTCAACAGCCTTATTATCGGGCCCAGTCCTTTCGTCCATCTGACAGCGGCACCTCCTACAACCGCTCCTCTCGCAGCTTCCCCTCCAGAGGGATGCAGAACCAGGACTTTCAGGTCAGATCCCATCCCAGATTCCCCCCGAGACGGTTTCCCCGCGGCGGCAGAGGTCGCCCCTTCCGCAAATCTCGTTAAAGGAATTCCAGACTACTTGGTAGGGGGCCGTCTTTCCTTTTTTTCCAGTTCCTGGGACGCCACTACCTCTGATCTTTGGGTTTGTTCTACTGTTCGGGAGGGTCTTCGTTTGGAGTTTAGTTCACCTCCTCCTCGGGTTTTCGTCCCCTGTTCTCTCTCGCGCGATCCTCCTTCCCGTGCCCGTATGGAGGCTGCTGTTGCTCACCTTCTTAAAATTAAAGCCATCGAGCCCGTTCCTCCATCAGAACGCAGGTCCGGTTTTTACTCTCGCCTCTTTCTTGTCCCCAAATCCTCGGGGGGCTGGCGGGCCATACTGGACCTGAAATCTTTGAACCGGTTCATAAAATACCGCCGGTTCAAAATGCACTCCCTTCACACCATCTTGGAGTGCATTCGTGAAGGTGATTTCCTTGCCTCGGTCGACCTGACCGAGGCCTATTTGCATGTCCCCATTTTTCCACCCCACCGTAAATTTCTCCGTTTTTACTTTAGGGGCTCTCACTATCAATATAGGGCTCTCCCTTTCGGCCTTTCCTCTGCGCCCAGAGTCTTCACTAAATTGATGGCGGCCCTTGTCGCTCATATTCGGTCCCTTCCCATTCGTATTTTATTTTACTTGGATGACATTCTGATCCTTTCCTCCTCCCTTCCCGGGGCTCAGCAGGATGTCTCTACTTCTATCCGTTTATTTCAAGCTCATGGTTTCCTAATCAATTGGGCCAAGAGTTCTCTAACGCCTTCGACCCGTCTCCAGCATTTAGGGGCTGTCATCGACACGGTGTCATCCATGGTGTTTCTCTCCCCGTCGCGTCAGGCCAGCTTATCTGACCTGGCTTCTCAATGTCTGGACGGCCGGCCCATGTCTGTTCTGGCTCTCTCCCGTCTTCTGGGGAAAATGGTGTCCTCCTTCGACATCGTCCCCTGGTCCCGCTTACATAGCAGGCGCCTCCAATGGTTCCTTCTTCCCTTTCAGCGTTCTCTATCTGTTTCCTCGTTGCGCAAAGTCTCCCTTCCTTCGAAGGTTTTGGACTCTCTAAGATGGTGGTCTTCTTCGGCTATTGCCAATGGCACCCTGTTTCGAGAACCTCATCGGTCTGTTCTTACGACTGATGCGAGCCTTTCCGGCTGGGGGGCGCACTTAGATTCCCATATGGTTCAGGGCCTTTGGACCGCAGCGGAGAAGGACTCCTCTATTAATTTTCTGGAATTACGGGCGATTTTTCTCGCCTTACGTCATTTCCTTCCCCTTCTTCAGGGCAAGCACGTTCTTGTGTTAACCGATAATGTTTCCGCCAAGGCCCACGTTAACAGGCAGGGTGGCACCCGCTCTAGATCCCTCTTTCACGAATCCTTACAACTCGGCCTCTGGGCCGAGACTCACTTGGCCTCTCTGACGGCTTCTCACATTTCTGGCAAATCTAACGTTCAGGCTGATTCTCTTAGCCGCAATTGGGTGGACCATTCTGAATGGCAGCTTCACCCTGACCTCTTTCTGGACCTTTCTCACCGCTTTGGCCTTCCCGAGGTTGACTTGTTCGCTTCCCACTCCAACCATCAGGTCCCTCGTTTCCTTTCCAGATTCCCGTCCCCAGGAGCAGAGGCGGTGGATGCCCTTCGCTCTCCCTGGCCTCGGGGGGTGCTTCTTTATGCCTTCCCCCCCCTGCCTCTCATCGCACGGGTCCTCAGGAAACTCCTACAGGAGAAGTCGGAGCTGATCCTCATAGCTCCTCATTGGCCTCACCGGCCCTGGTTTTCGGACCTGGTCTCCCTGTCCACGGCCAGTCCATGGCGAATACCGGACGAGCGAATTTGCCTTCTGCAGGGGGCTCTGGTCCACCCAGAGCCCCAATGGCTACAGTTAACCGCCTGGAGACTGAGCGGGGATTCTTGACGAGGGCCAATATCCCCCCTGCCGCCATCAAAACCATCCAGGCGGCGCGGCGCCCCTCCACAGCTCGTATCTACGAGTCTACCTGGCGCTCCTTTTCATCATGGTGCTCGGCCCGCCAGGTTTGTCCGACTTCGCCCTCGGTTGAGCACGTCATCGGTTTTCTCCAGGAAGGCTTCGACTCTGGCCTTGCCCCTTCTACCCTGAGGCGGCAGGTAGCGGCCTTGGCTTCCATCTCCGCATGTGCTTCTCTGACAACTGTTACCAAGGATCCTCTGATCCGCCAATTTCTGCGGGGCGCTTCCAACTTGAGCCCCCCGGTCATTCACCGTTTCCCTACCTGGGATCTCTCAAAGGTCTTGTCCTCTCTCACTCAATCGCCCTTCGAACCTCTCCGGACGACTTCCCTGAAATTTCTCTCCTTTAAAGTTTCATTTTTGGTGGCGATTACATCCGCTCGTCGCATTTCCGAACTGGCCGCCTTGTCGATCCGACAAGACTTATGTGTTTTCCATCACGACAAGGTGGTCCTCCGTTTGGACCCCACGTTCCTTCCCAAAGTGAATTCTGTATACCATCGATCACAGGAGGTCGCCTTGCCCAATTTTTGCCCTCGCCCGTCTCACCGGCTCGAGGAACAGTGGCACAAGCTCGACGTCCGTAGGGCTTTGCGGATATACCTTTCTCGTTCTGCCTCCTTTCGCAAGACCGAGGCTTTATTCGTCTCGTTCCAACCTACCACGATGGGGATCAAGGTGTCTGCTCCGACCTTGGGCCGATGGATCCGGGCCACAATTGCCTTCTCTTATGAGTCACAGTCGCTTGCGGTCCCCAACAGGGTGACTGCACATTCCACCAGGAGTGCAGCCACCTCCGCGGCTTGGGCTACTCAAGCGTCCTTGGAAGAAGTCTGCAAAGCGGCGACTTGGTCTACCCCGACACCTTTTATTAGACACTACCGTCTGGATGCCTACGCGTCGGCTGATGCGGCGTTCGGCAGACGGGTCCTACAACGGGTCCGTGTTTCCTGATCTGCGGCTCGCCCGAGTACTGCCCTCCCGTTGGACATCAAGCTTTGGTATGTCCCGCGCTGCCTGCCGTTCCCAACCAGGGAGGAGAAAGGGCGTTGGTCCTACCTGATACGCCCGTTCTCTCCCGCGGGAGGGAACGGCAGGCAGCCCCCTCCCTATTGGGGCTGCGCCTTCGGGTGTCGGGGTGGGGTGGGTCGTACTCACCTTTCCTTTCTATCAGCAGGAGACACGCAACAGTCTGCAGTGATTACCTCGCCGATAAACTGAAGAGAGCAGCAGGAAGGGCGGGGCTAAACATCATTGCAGACCCGGTCCTGATTGGTCTACTGACTGAGTTTACCCGCGCTGCCTGCCGTTCCCTCCCGCGGGAGAGAACGGGCGTATCAGGTAGGACCAACGCCCTTTTTCAATGACACTATTTGGTAAAGACATTGCTTGAGTTATTCAAGCCACATGTTCATTATGCTTAGCTGTTATTTGTGACATAGATGACTCAGATGTTCTCCTGTCTCATTTCATTCACCATGGCCAAACTTGCCCATGATCCTGGTTTCCTCCATTTCTCTCACTTCAGCACTGAAATCTCTAATAATATAGTAATGTCTTTCTTTGGTATTTGTTTCAGAATTTCCTTAATTTCAGCATAGAATTCTTTGATATTCTCTACTGCTGAGTCCATGCAGTGGGAGTGTAAATTTTCAGAATTGTCGCGAGGTTTTCCATTGATCTGAATTGCCATTACCTTATCACTGACTGTTCAAAAACTTTCTATAGTTCTGCCCACTTTTTAATGAAGTATGAAACCCACTTCTCTCTGGTTTGATTGCCAGAGTCGTATATAATATGACTATCAGAGTTGAAGAAGCCACAGCCAATCCAATGAATTTCACTGAGGCCTAGTATATCAACGTTGAGCCTATTCTTAATACTATTTCTTATTAATTGCTCTCTGGTTAAATATAATAAGTCCAACCTCCAAAGTTATGTCTATCTTCACTCAAAAATCAAGTTAGAATTATTTTGCAATTAAATGTGATAAATCCATTCCCAAATCTTCTTCAATCTTCTTACAGAAAACCAATTTATCAATTGTCACTTCGTCAGATTTCTGCTATAAGAATGCAGGTTTGAACTTCTAACTCTGTAAAGGTCATATTTCTTTCCAATGAATCTACTGCTTTCAGATCACATTCCTTTGCTGAGTCTAATTTATCTATGGTTAAATGCATCTGAATATTTTCACAACCAGTGTCATTTCATCAAATTTTTAAAAACGCTTTCACATAAGTATTGCATATTATCAAACAGTATTTTTTTAAATATCAGCCACATTTGTTTGTCTGTAATCTGATACATTGTTGCTCTGTATAACTTGGCAATGATTAGTAAAATAACATAAGAATCCTCAGAATGAAAAACAGCTTAAAAAGACAGTGCAGATATTTCATGGATATTTTGACCCAAAATTAAAAGATTTTTTTTAAAAAAACCAAACATTTTACAAATTATTAAGATGTAAAAGCCCTGTAGTGAGAGTCTAATATAAATGTAAATCAAATGAAAACACTTTCACTACCCCAGAAAATGTGATGTTTTCCTTACGAAATAGCAAAAGTTATTCAGAACAACTTTTCCAAATAAAAGGGAAAGAGAAAAAAAAGAACAGATAATGTCCACAATGGTGTTAAAATAAATCAGCATTCAACCAGCTGGTCAACTTTTAAAGATAAAAAACAAAATAAAACAAAAGCTTTGAAAAATGAAACCCAGGTCTGCTTAAGAAAACAAACTACTGAAAGGAAAGATGGATGCTCATGACTTTCCAACTGCTCCCAGAGGAAACTGGAATCTTCAACACTCTCCTTCTAGGTGGGTCCATGACTGTCCAAAAGCTATCTTAAGTGCTCCCTTAGCATTTAAGTGCTCCTAAGTGCTTTCATTCAACTTCAGGATCAGCACTGCCAAAGAACCAGCTTTGGCAGCAAAATTGGAAAATTATTGGCAGGAAAAAGAATAGTTCCTACCATTCTTGAGGAGGAGTTCATTTGATTGCTGTTTCTGATTGTCAGACCTTTGAGATTAGCAAGGTCAAGAAAGGGAAATGCAGGGAATGCTTTTAATTGTAATAAGGTAGAATAGCAAAATCTTGAAAACTGTTGGAAGTTTCTCTCAGTCCCATCTTATACTGTATAAGACAACATTAAATCAAAGTTATTTTGACCATCTTTCTCATTCCTTTCTTTTTCTCAGGACTGAATAATGTTTCTTGAAGCTACCCCAATTATCCTTTGCAAACTCCATAAAATATTATACATGTCTTCCCATTCACTTTCTATTGTGAAAATAATATGTGTGGCATACTCAGTGGAAAGTTTGCAGCAGTCACTTAAACAGCCATCCATAAAAGGATAAATCAAAAGGTGGATAAATCAAAAATCAAAATCAAGTGCAGGAAATCAGAAGTCCAGGTAGTTCAAATTAATATATAGGTTTATTTGCTGCTAAAGTGCTTTATAAGAATCTGAATCTAAGCCAAAGGAAGTTGGCAGTAGATAAGAGTCAATGGAATTCAAGGTGAGCTGAAGTTAGATCTCTTGTGGGCACAAAGGGACTTCAGACTGATGACACTTTTAACCCCTCCCTTGGGCTCAGCATCCTATTCCAGAATTATTAAAGATGTCTGTCTGCTGTCTCCACATCCCATACATTTTTATATTTCTGACTGCCTGGAGATGGTGTTACCTCTGAGTATGAAAGCAACATATATATTTGTTACTATTCTGCAAGGGAATATCAGCTTGCCATTTTATAATCCAACTGTATACAACATGATATTGAGAAGAGGGAAGGAAAGATTCTTGACTTAAAAACAAAGAAAACCAAGAATTAGTGAGCCAAGAAAAGGAACATTATTCCCTCATGCTGGTACAGATGTAAAATAGCATAAAAATGTCAGGCTATCAGACAAATCAGTACCATTGCCAGGTATACTAATTATCGAGTTAATTGTTCAGAATGAAATTCTACAAAACAACCCACCCCACAAATTTCCTTTAATCTACAATATTTCCCATGTAATGATATACAAGTAAAATATAAATATTTCCATGTAGTAATTAGAGATATGAGGGACAGTGAGATAGGAGGAGGAGAAAGATGGAGGGACTATCAGAATGCTTTTTTATAATGTGTGTGCTTTTTAATTTTTTATTTCAAAATCATTCATGTACTTACAATATGTCTTTGTGATCACACACACACACACTTCTTTTTCTTGTTAGCTTGTATCTTATATTTAACCTTTTTAAAAAATAAAATAAACAGACAGACCTATTGTGCAATCAGGAAGTTTTTGCCTGATGAATGAGCAGTGGCAGGCAGGACTAGGAGGGCTTTTGATCAGTTTCAGATTATGCACCAGTTGTCCCCACTTTGGGCCACAAGGTCCTAGGCCCATGATGGCGAACCTATGGCATGTGTGCCACAGGTGGCACGTGAAGCCATATCGGTGGGCATGAGAGCTCAGCTCCGCCAGTTGATTTTCGGGCCTTCTGGGCCCACCAGAAGTCGGCAAACGGGCCATTTCCAGCCTCTGGAGGGCCTCTGGGGTGGGGGGGAAGGCCATTTTCGCCCTCCCCAGTTCCTAGAAAGGCTCTGGAGCCTGGGGAGAGTGAAAAACAGGCCTACCGGGCCCACCGGGCCATCACATGCCAACAGCATGGGGAGCGGGGGGGGAGTGTCATGTGTGCATCCACGGGAGGGCAAGGTACATAGAATTATGGGTGTGGGTACCTGCACGTGACCCCCCCGCACTCCCCCCACTTTTGGCACACAATGACAAAAAGGTTAGCCATCTCTGTCCTAGGCTCATCATTCACATGATCCCACATGGATTACTGTAACATATATAGGGCTGCCCTTGACAAACATCTGGAAATTTCACATGCTGCGAAATGTGGCAATGTGGGCAGTTATGTGTACAGTTAGATCAATGCACCTCTCCTCCACAAGTTAGACTGGCCATCAGTTTACTTCAGGATTCAAGATGCTGGTAATGACGTATGGAGTCCTGAATGGCATGGGACTTATTTGAACTTGCTGACTTTCCAGAAGGAGCTAAAAAACATGCTTTGCCATCTACCTGTGAATCCAGTAATGTGGACATGGAATCTGTAAGGTAGTTAGGGAAAAAGTCAGCCTCTATGAAGCTTGCTTGCTATCGGCTGCCATAGTAACGGGGAGTGGGAAGATTGACATTTGGGTGGGGAAGTGAGCTGGAGAGAGACAGCCTGTGTGAACGAAAAGAGAGGATTGCTCTCATGATCTACTGCACATCTGAATGAACATGTTTATACCCAATCGAGGTCAACAGTCCCGGAATACCAGATAGACGAAAACATCTGAAGATGCACCCCACATGACACCATATGGGTTGGGGTTGGACATTCAGCCTGGGTCCTTGGGGGGAGGGATTTGGGGATACTTTCAATATGTAACTTTTGTGTCTTTTGCTTCAGATCTTGCTTTTCTTTCATTGCTATCATTTCAAACTCAGTAAAAGTACCTCTTCTCTATAAACATGGAGTCGGGGGTTTCCTTTCTTGGGTTTTGAATGGAAGCATGCCTGACAGTGACTCTGCTCTTCCACAAATTAGTTTTACACTTATATAATTAATTATAATTATAGTTTTATTGATTTTGATGCTTGCAATGCTTTTTGTTGTTATGTTTTCTTGATTATTGTTGTACTAATCTTTTTCAACCTCGTTTACTGATTAGAGTCACATATGTGACATGGGCAACTATCAAATAAATAAATAAATAATGTAAGTGCAACATGTAACCATGCATCATGATATAGCAATAGCAATAGCACTTATATACCGCTTTACAGCCCTCTCTAAGCCGTTTACAGAGTCAGCATATTTCCCCAACAATCTGGGTCCTCAGTTTACCCACCTCAGAAGGATGGAAGGCTGAGTTCAACCTTGAGCCTTGGTGAGATTTGATCTGTCAAATTGCAGGCAGACGGCAGTCAGCAGAAGTAGCCTGCAGTACTGCACTCTAACCACTACGCCACGTGGCTCACGATATGATTAATGAATAACAAATATTAATGAATGACATAATTTAGGATCATTATAATAAAATAATTGATATAATTTGTCTTGATAATTGTACATTAATCCTATATATGTGAAGAAAATAAGTTTCCCCTGCATTTAATAGGATTTTACCTCATTTACACACAAAATTTAGTGTGTGTTTGTATCATCTATCTATCTATCTATCTATCTATCTATCTATCTATCTATCTATCTATCATCCATCAATCCATCCATCCATCCATTCCCCTTTCTTAGACTGTTGATTGTAAAGGAGAAAAGCAGAACTTATTAAAATAATTAAATAATTTTTATTATAATTAAAAAATGTAACATATCAAAGGTAATAGTAACCTTTAGGCTGCTTTCTTCATACATACATTGCCATTGTATCTGTCTTTTTGTCTGTCTGCCTGCCTGTGGTAAAATTGGAAAACTGAAGAATTATCATTAATTGTTTATTTTGGTATTGCTACTGCTGTCATAGTGATTAATGTTGGAAAATCTAACACTGGGCACACAAGTCCACTTGACCAGGAAATCCACTGAATAACTTTTGGCTAGATCTCTGACTAATCTTTTTTGAGTTATTATGGACAAAATCAGTGGCAATAGAGAGAAGAACTGTATATGTCATCTTGAGCATCTAGAGAAAGATGAAGTGTTCATGGAATTCAATAAAGATCTCATTCTTCTGCAAATGAAGAATTGATTCAAAATACTTGTGGGATGTCAATTGGCTCAGATATGATTCAAATCATCAGTCTGATTTGAATTTCCTAATAATATTGTCAAATTGAGTTGATCCAAACAAGTTATTCTAATTAGGGTGGCACAGCAGAGAGAGAGAAAGCTTTTCAGTACATATCCCAAAGCCTACCAAATAGCTCAATTTAGAGGCCATATTTCTTTTTATTTTGAAGGTCATCCCTGAGAGTGTGTAGTAGGTGCCAATGAAATATGACTAACAGAAACAATCAGATTAACTTCTGGCCAGAAGTCAAAACTCTTGATGCCATGACCTTTTTAGGAGATACTTTAGCTAGTCTGATCAAATAAAAGTGATATTGTCACATTGCATAGTCTGCAGTTTTCTGGAGCTCAGCTGTTTGCAAAGACATTAAAGAAAATGGATTATACTCAGATCATTAAAAACCGATTTGCTAGAGAGGCCTTTCATAGTCTGTATGTGTATGTGTGGGAGGGGGCAATTAATGACTCTCAATTGACTTTTGCTAGTATTACATACTGTTTGTAAAGTGGCTGTCAACATGAAAAGTTTTTAAGAAAGCATATTGAACAAGTTACTAATCAAGAGATATAGATTTTCTTATTAATTTCAACCTTCAGGGGTGCAGCAAAGGATCATTTTAGGTTAATATTGACATCTTCTTAGACTGAAGCTGTGATACCACATCTGCATTAAAATAATGGAGACCTATTAAATATACTTTACTTCATCCTTTCTCCAAGGGCTAATCCCAATACAAGTAAATTAAATTATCTGAAATATTATTCATTGAAACTCATGTACAATATTAAGGATTAAAGATAAATGTAAATCTGGGCTGTTTTCAGCTTAGTCTGATGCTTTGTTCCAAAGATAAGCAACTTGTTCTGAAAACAGGGCCAATGATAATGGCGGATACACATTTTAGTTCTGAAATGAGTTCCCTACCCCTTCTCTTCATTCAAGATCAGACCAAATGTTTTTTAGTCTTCAGATCTCCTGAGATCCTGTTGTGAAATTCTTATAGCAAAGAAATAGGTTATGAATAGACTTTGTAAAATATTATTGCTCTCCTTGCTAACTCTTAAATACTACAAAATTGTAATCCCTGGTTACAAAATAGTTGGCCACCCTTCCTCTAGACCAGTGATGGCAATTTTTTTTGGGCACCGTGCGCGCGTGTCTGGGTTGCAACCCAGTAGAGGCACTGCCCAGGGCACATGAGTAACCCCAAAAATGAACTTCCAGTTTCAGCTTCTGAACTTCCGGTTTCAGCCAGCTACTCTTCTGGGTTTCTGGTGCGCATGTGCACATAACAATCAGCTGGCCAGCGCGCATGCTCACACAGAAAAACGGAAAACCAGCTAGAAGATCTTCTCGTTTCCGGCACTGTTGCACGCAAAAAGGCCAGTTGATCATCGTGCACGCATGTGCGCCAGAAACCCAGAAGAGAAACAGGTGATGCCACGCATGCCAGGCGACATGGCTCCGCGTGCCACTTCGGGTACGCGGGCCATAGGTTCGCCATCACGGCTCTAGACCATTCTGAATTTTAATGGAATGCTTTGTTACTAAATTTAGAAAGTTTTGAAATAGTGTGCTTTATATACTATTTTATTTCAAGGTAAACATGTGTTGATACTTTTTTTCATACTCTTAAATAACCAAAAAGAAACAGTGCCAATTCTTCGACTTGTTTGTACATTTTTTTATTCTCCTCAGTTAGGAGAAAACTTAATTTGATACACAAGTTTTAAATATGACATGAAGCCTATTATGCTTCTGTGATCTTTGTTTAGTTTTAATGTGTAAAACTTTGAGATGAGCTAGCACACTTTAGTATAATCTATACTATACTTTAATTTGTAAATTAACTCTCTTTTTTTTTTGGTCAAGTTTTTTTTTTTTTTTTTAGACAGACACACATACAAATATTTTCTTTGAACAGAGTATTTTGCCGGTTCACAAATTTAAACAGTGTTTAGTCATTTCAATTAAATTTACAATTTCTATATTTCCTTTTTGCCATATTTATTTCTCATCTATTTTTTAAGAAACAATATTACCCTTCATTCTCATCTCTAATCTTAATCAAATTCAGTTTTTCCCTTCTATTCTATATTATACCCCTTCCCTTTGTCATCTATTTTTATATCTATCCTCACATTGGTTAGTTATGTAGTGTTAAAATTGTTTAATTCTTATAATGATAATAAATCCGCTTATTTTATAACATACATTTCCTTTGATAATACAAATCCAACATTTTAGTATTAATCAGTTAGTTATATAACTATCTTTTTACCAATCAATTAATTATAGTCATTTCTGCTTTCAACACAATATACAATTGGAAGTATTTCAATTATTACAATTAATCATTTCTACTTTCATCACATTATAAAATTAAAAATATTTCCACTGTTACAGTTTCCCTAGTTAATTTTAAAAATGTTTTAGCTGTTATCCAAGCCACAACTTAATCCTTTCTATTTTCACCACCATATACTGTACCATTAAAGGTATTTCAGTTGTTACAATTTAAACTTATTCATATTTCTTAAAAAAAGATAAAGAAAACAAAGCTTATCATTATTTAAATTTCAAAAATACAAATACAAATATTCCAATTATTATTCATTTCATTTTTGCAATCATATGGTTTCCCATTTTTTTCTTACTACAATTCATATTTCAATTCTAAATACATATAGCATCTTTCTCTTTCATTTCTTTTTCTCCCGTCCCATTTTTATTTTTACCTTTTTCTTTCCCCTTTTTTTCTTTTGTATTTTGAAATCTTGAGCTCTCCTCTTTTGCCCTAAATTTCCCATTGTTTCCCATCTCTTTTCTCCTTTTCTTATCTCCCCACTATTTATCCCACTGTTTATCCCAGTGTAGTCATTCTGTATTTCACAGACCTGGACTCTTCTATTTTGCCCTGCATTTCCTGTTGTTCCCCATTCTTTTCCTCTCTTTTTTTTCACTGTTAATCCCGGTGTAATCATATAAGTTTTTTGTGTTCTTTCTATTCCACCCTTCTTTCCTTCTTTGTCTCTTTCTGCCCTTTCTGTTTTTTCCATTGTTAATCCCAATGTAATCTCTAAAAACCTCCTTTTTATTATTACTATCCATATATTCAATTAATTTTCCAAAATTAATCTCATTGTCTTTATCTTCTTCTTTGTTTTCAGTCTCTGTGTCTTGCTTCTCCGTCTTTGTTTCCTTGTCAGCTTGAACATGCTCTCTCTCAGTTTTTGGATTCTCGAGTTTCGATGCTCCATGTAGCATCATAATTATTCCTCTTATTTCCACTTTCCACAATGAGTACATCATTTCCATCATTTCTCTAATTTCCTGCATCATTTTATTTTTTCCGTGTTGGTATTGTTCCAGTTTTAAAAGTTTCGTTGTTTCCCTTTTTTTCCCCAAAGTCAAGCCCCTTGCAGACAAAGCAATCCTCCCCAAAAGTTCTTATGACTATTATCAGTGATGCAGTTCAAAATTTTCCAAAACAAAGATTCCAAATTGCAATTATTTTTTTCTCCTGAAGATGTCTCTCTACAATCCACAATTCCTCTTAACTGACTAACAAAATATCCATTTTGTATCAGTCCATGTTAACAATATTTACTAGTTTCTTTTTTCTTCTTTTTAACTTTGAAAATACCAAGTCAATTTTATAGTCCAGTCCAAATTAAACAATACTTTTCCCTTCTTTTTTTCCCCTTAATTTATCTTTAGGTATACAACACTTCTGTTGCAGGGCTTAATGTCCAATGCTCTTTTATTTTTCTTAACATTCCCCCCCCCAAAAAGGTTCTATTTATTTTCTTTCCGATCCTTTAACCAATTTTGGGGTTACTTCTTCTAATTCTTAAAATTTTCCAGATACTTTTATTTAAAAGTCAATTTTCTTTTTGAGTTTTTGACTCTTTAAATTCAATTTACATCCTCTTTTCTTCCCCACCATGTCCATTAGCCGCTATATTTATGCTGAGAGTTTCAAGTTTAAAAAAGTTTTGTTGTTGTTGTTATTTTGCCTGTTGGTTGGCTGTCATTCACCCGGCTTCAAAAACTCTGTTGCAATCACCGCTCCTGCTCAATACTTAGTCTGGTTGCCCCAGCTTCTTGACAGCCGCAATGGCTGCTGCCCCCGCCGCCGAATCAGAGAGAGATTCTCTGACCTTGAAGGAACTTGCCTGTTTCTCTTGGTCTTCCGAGGTGCCTGTCCTTCTTCCCCATCCCTACAGGATGGTTCCAGTCCAAAGACCCCTTGGCGGCGGTTCGTCAGTCCGGGTTTTCGCGGCGCTCATCAGAGCCCATTAATTCCCTGACTGTCTAGCCGCGACACTTCTGGTCGAATCTGACACTTCCGATCGAATCAAATTTGTAGATTAACTCTTGATTCCCAATTTCACAGTTACACTAGAAAAATGTGCCACTTTCATACAAATGAAAGCTACTTCCATTTGAGTAAATAATTAGAGTCCAACACAAAAACATAGGAACAAAGTCTCACTTAAGCTGCATAAGGCAACCGTTGGAAATATATGTCTATCTAAGTCAGTGTGTTATGATTAATACCGAACTGTGACTAGGAACAGCTTGGTCAAATCCCCACTTAGCAAAGACAATCACTATGTGACTTTTAGTCACTTTGCTTCAGTCTTACAGTTTTAAAAACAAACTAGTAAGGATAGTATATACATCATTCAAATAATTTAATTTTTACAAGAGCTGAACTTTAAAGGATATTAAAAAAATAAAATAAAATAGGAAAAGGATACTTTTAAATTTATCCACTGACAGTGCTGTGATAAAACTTCAGTTTTTAAATAATGGAACAGATCCACTTTTCTTCTTATTTCAGTTATGACAATTCCTAGTGGCATCCATAAGGATGGAGGGTAAGGGTAAAATAAGCAAGATGGCAGATGGAATGTCACACTAATTTAACTGAACATTTCAACTAAAATATACACTACAACCTCTGCTTCTGGGCATCACATTTAGCAATCCTTCTGGCACTTCTGGCTAGACACTAAAATTTAAGAATAATTGATCAGTTACAAACATCAGTTTAAAGAAAGTGGATTTCCATGAAACTGAGTTTGGTATGCAACATTTTGCATGACATTTCAGATACTTGAAGATATTTCTGTAGATGCTATTTATTCAGGTGTCCATAGGGACACAAGTGTCCAGTAGAAATCACAATGATGTGAAAATGAAGAAATGTGCATAGTGACATCACAACACAAACTGACCTTTCATACTTGTATTTTGACATTGCTCGCAAGTATGTAAGTAATGTAGTGCTCTAATTTCTTCCCTTTGCCCATTCCCAATTGTTTACATGTATGGGTCAAGTTCCTTAAGCATCTCACCTAAACGTACGGCATCTTTTTGAATACGTTCATAGTCATGCCAGTCCTTTCTTTTCAAACCATCTGTCCAGGTATACAATTGTCCATCTCCAAACCTCACTGGCAAAGTCTGCAAAGGAAACAGTTATAATTATAGTCTGAAAAGAAAAACAAATAGCAGCAAGTGCTCAATTTTTTGTTGAAACTCAAATTTATTCATAAGCAAAAGCAGGCACCAGTCAGGCTTCTTGTATGGACCAAAATATACACATGGAATTCTTGCATATTCTGGCTGTTTTTTCCACTCATTTGAATGACTTAACCAAGAATGCCCTATATGTAAAAATCCACCAATCTCTCCTTAGCAAATACTTGTTTATTTGAGTCAGCTTTAAATGTTTACTTATTTTCTTTTTAAAAAGGGGGATGTTATTTACTGGAGTTTATTTATTTATTTAGATTTTTGGTTTTGTGACGAAAACTACAGTTGTTGCATTTTTGGTTCTCCTTTCAACATACAAACTATCTTGATTCTTAATATAAAAATGGAACTAACAGACTAAAAATGGTGACAAATCCACTTGGAAAGCTGTATAATAACATTCTGTAAAGTTCCTTCTCTGTCTCTTTTAAGAGGCAGATTACATATCAGATTACATGAAATAAAAAAAAAGTTTGTAAACAGATGTGCCTGTGGGATTGTTGACAAATTTTAATAAAAAGAGTTGGAGCTATGGATGCCAAATGCTGAGGTCACATAGATAGAAGTATAATTTCTTACATGACAAAAGATAAATACTACATTTAGAATAAATTTCTTACATGCCAAAAGCCAGGGTTTGTGTGAGGATGTGGGGACAGCACAAAAAAGTCATGAACATGGTGACCATCTAATATAAGCCCTGCCCTTTTTATATATGTTTGCAAAATCTTGGCATCTCATTACCCTCTCTATTAGCACCCTGCTACCTGCTATGAACTACCCTGTTTAGTGCATCCTATTATTCTATTTATGATTAGCTTCTTAGAAGTCTCTTGTGTCACTATAGAAGCTGTTCACAGTGGACTGCAATTAGCAATTGCGTCCAGTCTTTGTGGCATAGGCTCACAAATACTTTAAATTCAGTGCATTGAATTTGTGTACTGTGGCATGCTATAAAAGTAAAAAATACTTTAAATTCAATGTCTTGACACTAGAATTCCATCCTCTGCTTCTGGACATCATATTGAGCAATCCTTCTTGCAGCGAAGCTTTTGTCTAGACATTGAATTTTAAGAACAACTGATCAGCTACAAACTTCAGTTTAATTAAAATGGATTTTCATGAAACTGAGTTTGGTATTATAAATCTGCAGCTTTTTCCCCTACAATTTTGGAGATCTGTCATGTGACTGCAACATTTAATAGATGCAAAAGGAAAAACAATATAATCAATACATCCAGTGGTTGTTTAAAAAATCATAATTAACTGATGATAATATATTATTTGCCTTATTAGTGATATATATTAATTACATCAATAATGGCCTATATGTGAGAGGAAAAACCTCTCAGCATATTGCTGCAGCTAATTGATTGATTGGTTTGAACAGTTTGAATGAACCAATCAGAGCACAGCTTCCTGGCTCTGAGTTTCCCGCACTTTCCAACGGACAGTTGATCAGTATATAAGCAGCACCAGAGTTGACTGCTGAGTTCACTGCAGAGCCCAGCAGAGAGCAGCAGATCATGGCCAGAGACCTTACTCCAGAGCTGAAGTTGCTACAAAGAGCTGAGTCACTGCCTTGCTCCTGAGAAGACTGACAAAGAACGCAGAGAGCCTCCCACGCTTGGGAAGAAGATTAGAGCTAATGGACTTTGCTGAGAGGATAATTTTTTAGGCCGTTGGTGCCTTCTTGTAGGTTTTATTTTCATGTGTTTTTTTATTAAACTAAGTAGTTTCTCAAGACTCCTCTGTCAACTTCCATGCTTTAGTGCGTTTGTGTGCATATTGGGTCATGGTCCATTCCAATACATAACCTTTCCTTCACAATTGGTAGCACAATTGGTAGCAGTTCAATGGACCTGATTCGTAGCACAATGCACTAGCATGCCCACCATCAAACCAACGCGACAGGATAAAGTCGAGACCCGGGCCTTTACTAAGAGGAAGCAACTCCAAGACCAATTGATGGAAGAACAAGCCAGGATGGCCTCAGCTGGAGGACTTCAAGCAACGGTTGTGCAGGAGAGCGAAGAAGCTGTGAGTTTTGAAGCAGATGCCCCAGCTCCCGAGATGCATGTTGCAGAAGGTGATTTTCCCCCACTTGGAGGAGCAGTAGGTAGACGGGCGTCTCCTATGGCATCGAATGTAAGACCGGTGGGAGAAGATGAAGTGAGGTCAATAATACTTCAAACTCTCGGACTCCCTACAACATGTCAGAATCCAGCTGCTGATTTCAGCGTCTTGATGCAAGCAGCAACTACGCCAGTGGCAGCTCGAGACAGGACTGAAAACATCAGGCTGGTAAGGGATTTTCAAACTTCTCCTGTAACCCCCCTTGCTGGCTGTAAACCCAAGGCAGGAAACAAAGAACTGCCTGTTTTAAATTTCCCGCCAAATGTTATCTACTGCCCAAACTGCTTTAAATCAGCCAGCTGGAAGTTTTATCCCCCCTTCGACTACAGCATCGCTAGTTCCGATTGCATCTGAAATGCCACCAATGCTGCCTGGGCTGGCTACTACCCAGACGACCAATATGGTGATGGCGGGCACAGCCTTGAATGTAAGGAGTTCACCTCCCGAAACTGAAGTTGCAAGTGCAATTGAGACGTTAACTGCGTTCTTTGGAACTGATTTTCACTTACTTATTGCTCAATGTGAAACTGCAACTTGTATTAATACTCCCTCAATATCTACGACCTGCTCTTCATCTGTTGTAAATGGGGTGGGCACTCCCACGGTGCCCCCAGTTTTTGGAGCTACCTCTGGGACTATACCAACCGAAGTTGACGTTCCAGGAGAACACTCAAGGTTTTCTGCGGGGAGGCAGCCGAGGAGGTCTTCACATTCTGCATCACAGGCACGGATGATTTCTGAGTACATATAGCCTGAGAATTTGACTCCCTCCATTGAAGGGGGGGCCATCATCGAGTGACCAACCGGCAGTTTTTAAGCCAACCACTGTGATTCCTATACCCTATTGTCAGTTTAAAAATCTGCGACATCATGGGAGGCAGCATTTTCCTAATCCTACGCCTACAAATGCAAATATTTTGCCATCTGGTTTTAAAACCTTACACATTAGTGGAAAGAATTTAGAGGAATGGTCTAAAAATGTGCAGGTGATTCTAATGAGGGAAGATGTGTTATCGTTATTGCTTGACCCTCCCCCCAATCCCTGGACTATGGAAACGGATCTTTTGCATCACAAAGCGTTTTGTGTTTTGTTATCAGCCATTGACCCTGTTTTGTATCCCAGTATTCCACATGGTTTAACTATATGTGAAGTTTGGCAAAAATTGTTTAAACTGTTTTGTTGCAAGAATTCTAATGCAACAAGCAGAATTTCCAGTGAATTTCATTCTGCGAAATTGAAACAAGGTATTGATATGAACGAACACCTTTGTGAACTTAATAAAATGCGGGAGGAGTTAACTTTAAGGGGACAGCATGTAGATGAACAGAGTTTGATCAGTATCTTAATTAACTCCCTAGATCCTAGTTGGGATAATTTTGTGTCCCGACTGGACAACATTAGTCCTGAAAACATGTCCCTGGAAGTTCTGTCTGGTAAATTAATTGCTGAAGACAATTTGAGAAAAGATAGGGCAACCTTCCACGGGAAGGATAGGCAAATGAGAAGGTCAAAAAGCCCCGATAAGATTTATACTGTTGGGGAATGCTTTAATTATGGATCTAAGGGTCATTACAAAAGGGATTGCCTGCGTAATGCTAGAGCATGCCAAAGGGCGCCCTCTGGTGGTCGGTATAGGAAAAGATCACCCACTCCACATGGGAAGCCACAAGTAATACTTCCCGTCAGAGAAGGGATAAATGGTCGAAGAAAGATGATAAGAAGGACAAATTTGGTTTTGTTGACAACTTTGTTACTGTGGTTGAGACATCTGAATCAGATCTCTCTAGAAAGCAACACATAAAACTGTGGCTGTTGGATAGTGGGGCAAGCAAACATATTGTGAATAATCAAAGGCTGTTTACTGAATTGAGGGGATATAAATCTATGGTTAAGGTTGCAAATGGTAAAAGGGTAAGAGTTACTGGTATTGGTAAGGTTTTTATTCCTGGGCTTGGGGAAGTTAATGATGTTTTATATGTACCTGACATTGATCATAATTTGCTCAGCACTGTGAAGATAAGTGAGAATTCTAAGATAGAGATATTGTTCACAGAGGGAACTGCTGTGGTTACCAATAATAAGCATGTGGTTGGGGAAGTGTTGAAAATCAGCGGTTTACCCTATTACTCTCCCATTTCAAAGGCTGAGGAATCTGATATTACTAACCAGATTACCACTCTTGATAGTGATGATGACGAATCTCAATTTGATTCAGATGAAGATTTTGGAGGTACACAAGAGAAGGGGAATTTTAAAGGTAATTGTAAAAATGTTTTAAGCAGTAAGAGGACTGTAAGTTTTAACTTAAAACAGGGAAGGAGTGAGCCAACACAATCTCCATTGGCAAGTCGTTACATGATGAATGTACTCATCTCATGCATCATAGATTGGGTCATGTAAGCTTCCCAGTAGTACAAAAGGTATCTGAATGTTCAAATGGAACCAGGGTTAAAGATTGTAACATTTTTCTGGACTGTTCTATTTGCAGGATTGCGAAGTCAAAAGTGAGTCCTGCACCCAAAAAATCCCAGAGATATTCTGAACACATATTCTAGTTGGTACATATGGATCTGGTGGGTCCCCTGAAAGCCTCTTTTGGTGGGAATCGTTACTTTCTGACAATTGTAGATGACCATAGTAGGTTTGGATTTGTTTACCCTATCAAATCCAAGGATCAGATATTGTCTAAATTTAAGGAATTCTGCCGCCTAGTGGAGAACCAGCATAAGGTCAATATTCAAAAGATTTTGACCAATAGAGGAACTGAGTTTAATTCAGCGCAGTTCTCTGATTGGCTGAAAAGGAAAGGCATAGTACATTTATGCATGGCTCCTTACTCCGCATTTCAAAATGGAATTTCGGAAAGACGGGATGGCGTGCTGCAGACAAGGTGCGCACTTGAGGATGCTGACTTAAGTTTTTCATATTGGGCGGAAGCTGTTTCGCATGCAAATTATACACTGAACCAGGTGTGGTCCAGTGTGGTACAAAAGACCCCATATGAGATAGTGTATGGCCATAAGCCGAAATTGGCGCATCTTCATGTATTTGGAGTGATGGCTGATGTCCACATCCCAAAAGAGCTTAGAAAGAAGGGGGATAAAGTCTCAGCCAAACTGAGGTTTATGGGCTATGAGACAGGTTCTAAGGCTTTTGGGTTTGTGGACTCAAATGGGAGAATAGTAATATCTAGGTCAGCTACTTTTTATGAAGGCACTAATTGGAGCAGGATCCATGCAAATGAGATCCTGGCTCAAGATTCCCCTCATAGTAAAAATAAAAACACAGAAAAAGTCTCTGAAAGCCTATCTACTGATAGCAACACCTCTGGTTTTGGAGATGAGGAGGACAGTACACCCCCCCCAAACCCTTGAAGGGAATTTTAAAGTGGAAGACGGAGACAGCATGGAAAGAAGGGCATCCCACTTTAAAGGTACAGAATGGTGATGGTGAGGAGGACAACTTATCAGATAGTACTGAAGTGGATGAAGAATCAGTTAAAAGACCAGTTCGATCCACTAGGGGGAAGAAGCCAAAAAGGTATGAAACTTTTGTCATTTCTGTTGACCAGGTTTCGGTCATACCCCAAAGGTATGAAGATGTGTTAATTCTATCTGATAAAGAACAACAAAATTGGCGTGCTGCGATGGATACCAAATTGCAGAGTTTGAAAAAACTAGAGGTATTCACACCAACGGAGTTACCAATGAACAAAAAGTAATTGGCACAAGATGGGTCTTTAAGAAAAAGCCCATCGAAGATGGGAAGTTTATTTATAAGGCGAGTTTGGTTTCACAGGGTTTTTCACAAAGATTCCCTCATGATTATGTTGATACCTTCTCACCTACAGTCCGGCCTGAAAGTGTGAAGACCGCACTCACTATAACTGCCATACAAGGGGAGAGTGTGTACCAATTCGACGTACAAACAGCATACTTACACGCCACGTTAGATAAGAAAATATATGTTACGGCTCCTCAAGGTGTAGAGCACCAAGAAAGTGATATTTGGCTTTTAAACAAAAGCCTCTATGGTCTTAAACAATCTGGCAGAAGGTGGTACGAATGCCTTACCAGTAGTTTAAAACAGATGGGTTTTACAGTCTCATCAGCTGATGAATGTATGTGCATTAAAAATAATCAGGGTATTAAAAAAACAGTTCTGGTTTACGTGAATGATATTTTGTATGTCTGCAAGTCTGAGGACAGATATAAGATGTTTTCCAAGGAGTTAAATAAGAATTTTGCCCTAAAGCCTCTAGGTCGAATTGATAAATTCTTAGGAGTCCAATTTGTAAAGACAGAAAAAGGGTATGAACTCTCCCAACAGGACAAGATTACAGAATTGGTAGAAAGATGCAACATGACAGAGGCCAAACCTTGTGACACACCCATGCAAACAGATTTCCTCAAGAATATGTATGCTGAATGTGAACCTTTTGAGCAGAAGACACTTTATAAATCAGTAATAGGATTATTACTGTATATTGCAAGCTGGACTAGGCCAGATATTAGTCTGACCGTAAACGTTCTGTCCAGGCATTCTGAGAATCCCACTCAATACCACTGGAGTTGAATTAAAAGAGTTTTAAGGGATTTAAAGAACACTGTTAAACATTCACTTTTATTGGAGCCAGATACATCAGATAAACCAAGTTTATGCTGTTACGCAGATGCTGATTGGGCAGGGGACATTAAGTCCAGAAAGAGTACCTCAGGTTATGTTATATTTCCGAATGGGAGTCCCATCCATTGGTACTCAGGTAAACAGAAGTTAATTGCCACTTCCACTGCCGAGGCAGAATATGTGTGTTTATCGAAAGCATCTAATAATCTGGTATGGTTTGATGATCTCCTAAAAAACTTGTGG
Organism: Pantherophis guttatus; assembly: GCF_059756535.1. Taxonomy (NCBI): domain Eukaryota; kingdom Metazoa; phylum Chordata; class Lepidosauria; order Squamata; family Colubridae; genus Pantherophis; species Pantherophis guttatus. Next base: position 51,004,800 of record NC_142070.1, read on the forward strand.
GAAGAACCAGTGCATCCTATTGAGATTTATGAGGACAACACGGCTGCTATCAATATCTCACAGGCTGATGCAGTGGGACAGAGGTCACGTCACATTGACATCAAGTATAAACATGTCAGGCAATTGACCAGGATAGGTTTCGTTAGGACAGTTTTCTGCGAGACAAAAGAGCAGATAGCAGACTTGCTCACGAAGCCATTACCTAGGGATCAACACCAATATCTCTTGGATAAGATATCTATGACTATGTAAGATTGTATTTCTTACTACTGTTATGTATATGCTCATGACTTGTATGTACATGTATTTCTGTAATCAATTATTGCAGAGAAGGGGATTGTGAGAGGAAAAACATCTCAGCATATTGCTGCAGCTAATTGATTGATTGGTTTGAACAGTTTGAATGAACCAATCAGAGCACAGCTTCCTGGCTCTGAGTTTCCCGCACTTTCCAACGGACAGTTGATCAGTATATAAGCAGCACCAGAGTTGACTGCTGAGTTCACTGCAGAGCCCAGCAGATCATGGCCAGAGACCTTACCTGAGACCTTACTCCAGAGCTGAAGTTGCTACAAAGAGCTGAGTCACTGCCTTGCTCCTGAGAAGACTGACAAAGAACGCAGAGAGCCTCCCACGCTTGGGAAGAAGATTAGAGCTAATGGACTTTGCTGAGAGGAGAATCTTTTAGGCCGTTGGTGCCTTCTTGTAGGTTTTATTTTTATGTGTTTTTTATTAAACTAAGTAGTTTCTGAAGACTCCTCTGTCAACTTCCATGCTTTAGTGCATTTGTGTGCGTTTCGGGTCATGGTCCATTCAAATACATAACCTTTCCTTCACACTATAGACACAAGAGCACAATATTGATAGTGATAGATTATAGCTTTAAATGAGTTGTATTTTCATATGTGAAAAATCAGACAATATGGTCTAATGTATTTTCATTTCAAAAAGTATACTGCAAAAAAAATATTTTGGGGTCAGAGGCACAATAGATTAATTGGCAGATTATAAAGTTAAGATGATAATCACTGTTGAACTTTCAGAAAGAATTAATCTATGGTGTTAATAGAATTAGCAAGTTACTTGTAAAGCAAATGGAAAATTGTACATTTTCTGAAATATTTTTCCTCTTTTATCTATATATAAAATATATCAATCAAGCTAGTGTTGAACTAATGATGACACCCAGCTGTACATCTCCACCCCAGACCACCCCAACGATGCTTTTGAAGTGATGTCCCGGTGTCTGGAGGCCGTGCGGATCTGGATGGGGAGGAACAGGCTCAGGCTCAACCCATCCAAGACCGAGTGGCTGTGGTTTCCGACGTCCTGATATAGTCAGTTGACGCCATCGCTGACTATTGGGGGTGAATCGCTAGCCCCCACGGAGAGGGCTCGCAACTTGGGTGTCCTCCTGGATTCACGGCTGTTTTTAGAAGAGCACTTGACGGCCGTGACCGGGAGGATTTTTCATCAAGTTCGCCTGATTCGCCAGTTGCGTCCCTTTCTGGATCGGGACTCCCTACACACAGTCACTCATGCCCTCATCACTTCCCGCCTGGACTACTGTAACACTCTCAACATGGGGCTCCCCTTGAGGAGCACCTGGAGGCTCCAACTGGCGCAGAGTGCAGCCACGCGGGTGGTTATGGGAGCAACATGGCGCTCCCATGTGACACCTCTCCTGTGCGAGCTGCACTGGCTCCTGGTGGTCTTCAAGGTTTTGGTCACCACCTTTAGAGCGCTCCATGGCTTAGGACCTGATTATTTACGGGACTGCCTACTACCACAAACAGCCTCCCACCGACCGGTACACTCTCATAGAGAGGGGCTCCTCTGGGTGCCATCAGCCAAACAATGTCGACTGGTGGCCCCCAGGGGGAGGGCCTTCTCTGTGGGGGCACCCACTATCTGGAACGAGCTCCCCCCAGAGATACGGAGGATCCTGGATCTGCGCACTTTCCGCCGTGCTCTTAAGACCCTCCTATTCCAGCAAGCCGGCCTGGCCTAATTTTCTCCCCTGTTTTAAAATTCTTTTAAATTGACATTTTAATCTGTTTTAAATTATTGGGATTTTTAATTGTCTCGGGCTAAATTATTTAATCTGGTTTTAATTATGTTTCTAACTTTTGTATCTATGCATTTTATTTTGTGCCTGTTCACCGCCCTGAGTCCTCCGGGAGTAGAGCGGTATATAAATTTAATAAAAACAAAAAAACAAACAAGCAAACCCTATGAATCATGCTTCTAAGATTGTATTGCTATTCTTCTTCTAATCCTTACTAGTACCTACAGTGGTGGGATTCAAGCAATTTAACAACCGGTTCTCTGCCCTAATGATTTCTTCCAACAACTAGTTTGCCAAACTGCTCAAAAAGTTAACAACCGGTTCTCCCGAAGTGGTGAGAAATGGCTGAATCCCATCACGGAGTACCTATCTCTTCTCACTTATGGCCATATCCATGTTGCTTGTATCTTTACAACTTATATTGTTTTTATTGTTTCCTAGTATAATTTGATTGCTTATTAGTATCCTATGACTATCACTAAGTGTTGCATCTTATGATTTTTTATTAATATATTTTGTTTTTTCTTTATGTACACTGAGAGCATATACACCAAAGACAATTTCCTTGTGTGTCAAATCACACTTGGACAATGAAGAATTCTATTCTATTCTATTCTATTCTATTCTATTCTATTCTATTCTATTCTATTCTATTCTATTCTATTCTAGCCAAGGTGGCACAGTGGTTAGAGTGAAGTACTGCAGGCTACTTCAGCTGACTGCTAGCTGCAGTTCAGCAGATCGAATCTCACCGGCTCAAGGTTGACTCAGCCTTCCATCCTTCCGAGGTGGGTAAAATGAGTACCCAGATTGTTGTGGGCAATATGCTGACTCTGTAAACCGCTTAGAGAAGGCTGGAAAGCACTATGAAGCAGTTTATAACTCTAAGTGCTATTGCTATTGCTATTGCTATTGCTATTGCTATTGCTATTTCTATTCTATTCTATTCTATTCTATTCTATTCTATTCTATTCTATTCTATTCTATTCTATTCTATTCTATTCTATTCTTTCCTCTTCTTTTTTTGATAATCAGAAACCTCCTCCATATAACCTTTTATGGCAATTACTCAGCAAGTTTTGTAAAATATTTCATTTTTCTCTGGATAATACATAAATTTCTGCATCACAATATTATTTAACCAAAAGCCTAAGGTGACCAGATTTTAACATTGGTAAAGAGGGACATTGTGGGCGTGGCTTATTTTGTGGGCGTGGCTAGCTGGTCATGTGACTGGGTGGGCGTGGCTAGCTGGTCATGTGACCGGGTGGCCATGGCTATGTGTATAGGGTAAGGTGAACAGATTTTAACATTGGTAAGAAGGACACCATTGTGGGCGTGGCTTATTGTGTGGGCGTGGCTTGGAGGCCATGTGACTGGGTGGGCGTGGCTAGCTGGTCATGTGACCGGGTGGCCATGGCTATGTGTATAGGGACTACTCAGAGGGCTGAAAAGTCATTTCTGACAGGTCCTCACACTTTTGACTGGTCCTCACACTTATGACCATCCTCACATTTATGCCCGTGCAGCATTCTTAACAACCATATCACTCATTTCACAACTGCTTCTCTTCACCATGGTGACAAGATAGGGCAAAAACGTAAAATTTGAGGACAGTCGTAAGTTCGAGGACTGGTCAAAAGTGCGAGGACCAGTCAAAAATAACTTTTTCAGCCCTCCGAGTAGTCCATATGCACAAAAGGACTAACCAGAGGGCTGAAAAAAGTCATTTCTGACAGGTCCTTGCACTTTTGACTGGTCCTCACACTTATGACCATCCTCAGATTTATGCCCATGCAGCATTCTTAACAACCATGTCACTCATTTCACAACTGCTTCTCTTCACCATGATGACAAGATAGGTCAAAAATGTAAAATGTGAGGACAGTCGTAAGTTCGAGGACTGGTCAAAAGTGCGAGGACCAGTCAAAAATAACTTTTTCAGCCCTCTGAGTAGTCCATATGCACAAAAGGACTAACCAGAGGGCTGAAAAAAGTCATTTCTGACAGGTCCTCGCACTTTTGACTGGTCCTCATACTTATGACCATCCTCACATTTATGCCCATGCAGCATTCTTAACAACCATGTCACTCATTTCACAACTGCTTCTCTTCACCATGATGACAAGATAGGGCAAAAATGTAAAATGTGAGGACAGTCGTAAGTTCAAGGACTGGTCAAAAGTGCGAGGACCAGTCAAAAATAACTTTTTCAGCCCTCTGAGTAGTCCATATGCATTAAAGGATACAGCAATAGAGAGGGATGAAGGAAGAGAAATTAGAGTAGGAGTGAGGGTAAGAGAGGGAGGAAGAGAGGAGGAGGAGGAAAAAGGAAGAGGAAGTAGGGAAGAGAAAAAGAGGGTGGGGGGAAGAGAAAGTAAGAAGGAAAGAAAAGAGAGAGGTGGTAGGTTTGAGGAGAAAGATTGCTGTACAATAAAAAAGATGAAAGGGAAGAAAGCCAACCCCAAACAAATATAAAGATATTAAGATAAAGAATGAATTGTTAAACTTTAAAGAATAAAAGAGAACAAATATGAATAAATAGCAGTAATTAGAAACACACATACAAACATACAATGTATTTTCTTTGAACAGAATATTTGGCTGGTTCACAAATTTAAACAGCGTTTAGTCATTTCAATTAAATTTACAATTTCTATATTTCCTTTTTGCCATATTTATTCCTCATCTATTTTTTAAAAAAACCAATATTACCCTTCATCCTCATCTCTAATCTTAATCAAATTCAATTTTTCCCTTCTATTCTATATTATACCCCTTCCCATTGTCATCTATTTTTATATCCATCCTCACATTGGTTAATTATGTAATTATGTAATACAGTTGTTTAATACAAATTCAACATTTTAATATAAATCAATTAGTTATATAACTATCTTTTTTGTATATTAATCAATATGAACATGAATATTCCAATTATTTCCATGCAATCCAATTTCTTACAAATCAATTAATTATATCTATCAATAATAATAAACCAAATAATTTCCCCCATATATACCTCCAAACCACAACTTAATTGCTGGGTCGCCCGCCCCTCCTCCCATCCGCGCGGCATCAGCCTACCCTAGCCCAGGGCTGGGCAATTGTGGCTCTTTTACAACGTTTGGACTTCAACTCCCGCTGAGCCCATTCTGGGGAATTGTGGAGAATTCTGGGAGTTGAAGTCCACAAGTCTTAAAGCTGCCAAGGTGGGAGACATCAAGCATGAGGCTGGCCAAGTATCCTCCTTGAGAGACAACAGTTGAACATCAAGAGAGCTGTAAGAGGGCAGGGCTACATTTGGAAATTTTCGCATTTTTGCAGGTGGTGCATTACGATCTGGTGTCTGCAATGGAGAGCAAAATACGGCTTCTCTCCGCTGTAAGGGCGGCATCAGGATTCCACCTTGGTATATTTGCAGCACAAGGCAGCCCTCCTCTCCTGTCGCTTGGGACTCGGAGCGGTAAACAGCGTCTGGTTCGGGGAGCATCCGGATTTTGCTCTCCATTGCTCTCTCGGCCCCCTGCAAGCTCTCGTCTCTCGAGGAACGCTCCCTGAAATGGCGCGGGAAACTTTGGTTGGGCTTCTCGAGAGATGAGAGCTTGCAGGGGACCGAGAGAGCAATGGAGAGCAAAATCCGGCTGCTCCCTGAACCAGACGCTGTTTACCGCTCCGAGTCGGCAGGAAACGAGGACTGCCTTGCGCCGCAAATATACCAAGGTTTTTTTTTTTAACACTGATCAGCTGTAGGTCGGCCCTTTGAAGCCCCGCGGCAAGAGTTCAAACAGTTTTTTTTCCCTCTAGCCATCAGCGGGGACTCAGGAGGCAGAATGAAAAATCGGGACTTTTTTAAAACGCCGCGGGACGCGGGACAAATTGCTCAAAAGCGGGACTGTCCCACCAAAAGCGGGACGTCTGGTCACCTTACAAAAGCCTGATTTGGAAAGTGAAAGCTTCATTTACAATGGAAACCTTCATTTAAAGATCTGATACTAAGTTTTCCTTTTCTAAATTATTTTTCTTTATCTTGCCTTTATTCTATTCAGAATGATGCATTACAATGTCAGAACAGACACTGCAGACTACGTGTTTCACCGAAAATATGACATGTCCTGAAAATAAGGCCAAGCCTGATTTTTGGGGTGGGCATAAATATACGCCCTCCCCTGAAAATAAGTCTAGTAAAAGGGTGGGCGTGGGCAGCACAGGAGGCAGCTCTTCCCTTTCCTGGTCACCGTATGGAACCTCGGCACCTTAATTGCAGCCCACGGATCAGCTGAGCCAGCAAGGGCTGGGAACTGCTTCTCTGTCTCTCTGAGGAAGCCTCCCAGTGCAATCCTCTGCCACAGCTTCAGAGCAAACCTCCGCCTTCCCTGCGCAGGATTGCAAGGCTGAAGGCTTCAGGGGAAGCATTTTTGGGATATTTATCTGTGCAGAGCTCCCCAAGGATAGAACGATTGACAAGGAAATGGGGGGATTTTCCTGCTGATTGGAGCAAGGAGAAGCCTCCAGCCTTGCAATCCTCCGCAGGGAAGGAGGAGTTTTGCTCCAAAACTGTGGCAGAGCATTGCACTGGGAGGTCTCAACAGAGAGACAGAATGAGAGGCAGCTCCCAGCCTGTGCTGGCTCAGCTGATGGAGGCTCCCTCATGGGGTGAGATCAAACTTCCAACCCCAATGGACCCAGTGGGTGCGAGCTACCCCAACCCAGAAAGGGGAAGGAACTGATGGGGGGTGTGTGTGGGAAATTTTGAGAGTTGAAATCCACAAGTCTTTAAATGGCCAAGTGGCTGCCCATGCTGCTGCCGGCCTCTTCACCCTCTTGGCAGCGCTGCACTTGGCAACACTGCGGGACTGCTCCTGTCTGGCTGGGTTGAATCATCCCAGATTGAAAACCTCCAAAAATGTCCTGAGTGCCACCAGCCTGCCAGGGCCCCTTTGGGAATGGCTGCCTGTGTCGCCTCACCCGCCACCGCCTTTGGGCTGCTGAGCGCCATCCTGCATGCCTATTTGGTGCTGCATAAACCAGGCTTTCCATACATCTATATCGAGCCCAATGGACTTCGGACCCTGGCAGGCGCAGCAGCTCTCTTAACGGCTGTGCGAGGTGGCACAGGCAGCACGGCTCCACCCGCAATGCCAGCAGCATGGGGCCTGCCGCAGCCGAGAAGTATCCCAGCAGCAGCTGGGCCAGTAGGCAGGGTGGGTGAGATGCTTTCAACTGGCCAGGCATTGAAGCTCTGCCACTGCCACTGGGGGGATGGGAGAGAGATCTCCTTTCTGGCAAAGAGTCTAAAGAGGGCCAAGTGTGGGGAGAGGGGGCGGCGAGGGGGGAGCGAGAGTGAAGACAAGGAGCTGCACATTAACCTGGCGGGAGGTGAGAAAGTTTTTGCGAGCGCAGCACACAGTTCTGCCCTCCGTCTTCCTGGCTGGGCTCCACAGCTGAGGGGTGATGGAGCAAACTGTGACAGACTTTTGCCGTCTCTTTCTGGGCGCGGTGCTTATGCTTGTTGGGCTGCTTCCCGAAACTGGTAGCTCTGCAGCCAGCCACTTTGCTTTTTCCCCATGGGGCGCTCGTGGGAGGCACTGGCAGCAGGTGGAGGCAGAAGCAATACCAACCCTCTGCCCACTCCATCCCTCTGTCTCTTGGCTTGCCTGCAGCCACGCCGAACAAGCAACACCACAGAGTGTCTGGATTACCTGCCTTCCCCATGCCTCTGCCTCCATCTGCTGCAGGTGTGTGACCATGCAAGCCTCCTGCAAGGCAGCTGGGATCGCTTCTTTCCCTCCCCCCCATCTCTTTCCCTTCCATTGCTGCTTCTGGGGAGCAGACAGCATGATGGAGAGACCGGGGCCAGTGGTAGCACTTTTAAAAAGTAACATCTCCCCTAAAATAAGCCCAAGTGCTTATTTTGAAGCCCAAAAGAAAATAAGACCCTGTCTTATTTTTGGGGAAACACAGTATTTATTACTGCAATAACACATACACACACACATCCGCAACACATACTTATATGGATAAAGTTTAGCTACAAGAAAACTGATACTCATAATTTATATGAGCTTTAGTGGCGCAGTGGTTAGAATGCAGTATTGCAGGCTAAGTGTACCCATGGCTAGGAATTCAATCCTGACCAACTGACCAACTTTTTGACTGTTAGCACAATGGCTTCAAGGCAACAAGCAAGGCAAAGAACAAGGCAATAAGTTCAACAAAGAAAAGGAACAAGGCAATGATTCCAATGAAGCAAAGGAACAAGGCAATGAGTCCATGAAGCAAAGGAACAAGGCAATAATAAGGCAAGAAGTCCAGTGAACTCCAGATGTTGGCAATAGCACACAAAACTCCATGAATTCAGCTCTTGTTCCCAACAAGCACTGCTGCCCACTGTGGAGATAGTGTAATCTCAGTTGTCGGCAAACTGCGCTGGGTAAACAACCTCAGCCAAAGTCCTAATCTCATCAAAGACAGGATGTCTGGCAGAGACTCTATATCAAGATATGCAAGGAATGGAGACCCAGCACGTAAGCATTGTTTGTCACAGGAAAGAACATGAGGAGAACACGAGGAATTCACGATCTTTCTTTAGCCAATCAGTATCAGTAAACATTAAACATTAAAACACCGCCCTGAGTCCTATATTGGAGAAGGGCGGTATAGAAATTTAAACAAATAAAATAAATAAATAAATAAATGTTTTGCATGGTAGTCGTAAAATGACAATAAAAAGAAGCCTTTTGGATGGGGTCGGCGTGCCTTCCACAAGGTACCTTCACACCGAGGGGCCTTCCCATGAACCATCATCCTGCCTATGTGTCTTTCTTCATCGAAACAACATCTGGTGACCCCGACGTGATTCCTCCTATGCTTACTCGGCTGGACGAGCCTAGGTGTACCTCAGCGAACTTCGCTACCAATATTTCGTGAGTATGAGTGGGGGGGGGGAAATCTCAGTTCCGCAGAAGTTTCATGCACAAGAACTGAGGAAAATACTTAAAAGTAATGGAATGGCAGGAATTAAGTTAAGTGAGTTAGACTCACCGCCACGAGCAGAAATAAAGCATTTGTTGCTGTGGCAAAAAAAGTAAGGAAGCAGTAGAGGTTATGGGGACTAATAAACTCAAGGCACCGTCGCCATCTCTCTCTCTGTCTTCTGATCTCCCTCCACTTTATATTCAGCTGACTTTGCCGGCTGTAGCTACCCTACAGCCAGGAGAAAGTAGCTCCCCGACAGCTCTCTTATCAGTTTCTCCTTTACAGGAGATGTTTTCAGCTGTCAGAGCAGGGTTTGGAATTGTTGAACTGTCTCTTTTAACTCTTTCACCTCCAAGTTATTCCAATGCTGTTGTCTGTCCTCCTTCCTCTCCAGAATATGTGATTCTGCCTCCTTCAGCTCCTACTGACATAGGTCAGATTGCTAAAACTTCTAACTCTGTTGTTCAGTCTTCTTTTCAAAACATGGTGAAATCCTGTAAACAGGATTCCTGCATGCCTGGGGAAGAACTTGCTGAATTGTTATCTGTACAATATCATCAGGGCCAGGGCCAATTGGCAGGACAGCAGATTGCAGAATGGGAAGGACTGCCTTATCAAAATGCCAACACTGATTGTAAGCAAGCTTTGCAGCTTTTAAAAGCTATCAATCATTATACCTTGGCTGATATGCTGCGGGTTTGCCAGGATATTGGTTCTCAAACTTATAAAATGTACCTTTTAGCTGCTGTTATACAAAAAGGGCAGCGTCCTGCTGGCAATTGTTTTAAATGTGGTAATTTTACTAGAGGCTTGGTGGAAGGAATAAACCATGAATATATTTTGTTTCCTGAAGATTGGAAACAAGTTTTTCTAATGATTTTGACTTCAATAGAGTATGTTGTTTGGGACAGAGCAAAAAAGAGTGTTTTTCCTATAGTCATGTCTCCTCCTCCAGTTTCTTATCTGCAGTTGCAGTCACAGCAGATAATGCTGGGCTTGATTTAATCACTCAGGAATCTGTGGAATTTAAATTTCCTTTGGAGGTTAAATTGATTCCTTCTCAATTTAAGGGCCCTCTTCTCTCTGGTTTAGTGGGTCTTATCTTACCTCGATCTATTGCTAAATTTTATTTGGTATATCATCGTATGGATGATATTTTAATTGGAGCTTAAAAATATAACTTAATTGGCTGAAATATAAAATGATTTATGTGTCTATGGATTGTAAATTGCCTAGAATAAATACAGCTGCACGTTTCTTATCTGTATTTAAACTGTTGCAGTTTTTTTATGCTCCGGCTTTTCCTCATTTAAAGTTACCTAAAGTTATTTCTTTAGTAAATTTGCAACAATTGCTGGGTACTATTAATTGGTCCGCTCATATTTTTTGTTACCTACGCATTTATTTAATCCATTATTTGAATTATTGCTAAAAAGAAAAAAGCCAGGAGATTTAATTATAGTTTCATCTGAGTATGTGCTACAGTTGAGAAAATTAATAATATCTTGAATATTTAGTTTATGGATTGAATCTCTCATAGAGATTGTCAGTTATCTCTTAATATTTCCTACTAGTAAACTATAAAAAAATATATTGGGAGTTTTAGAACAGCAAAAAGTATATTGTATTAAATGGCTTTATTTGCCTCATTACCATCAAAAAAAATGTTTTACCCTTGTTGAAAGATATGAGAAAAGCAGAAACTTAGGCAGAGTTTCAGCCCCCATCTTTATCAATGGGTTATTAAGAAGTTGAAGCTACCTTATTTTCCACAACAAAGGAAGGACAAAATTACAGGGGCTAGCAACATTTAAGCAGATATGGGACACAGGAAAGAAAAGCAAACACCCAAGAAGGAAAAGAAATCAAGTCAAAGTAGTTAGAATTTTTAACACATGAGGAAAGGAGAAAAACACAGAAATAGCAAGCTGAATAATTATAGGGAACGAACAATTACAAAGGGCTAGGAAAAACAGAGAGTAGACTATAAAACAATTATTTATTAAGAATTTCAAAAGACTTTAAAGGGTCACATAGAAAATCAAAAGACATTTTAGGATATAAAAAGGGTTACTCTTACAGTTCAAACAGGCTAGCCTCGAAACACTGTGCTTGCATTTATTTCTTGCTTGTCTTCCTATAAACAATAAACTGATTCTATATCAAGCAGCTGACCTTCCATCAGCCGGGCGTTTTAAATTCTAGAAGGGAAAGCTCTGCCTCTCAGCAATCCTTAAAGGGAAAGGCTTCTTTTTCTTTCCAACACTTTTATTTAAGCTACTGCTGAAATTATAACCTTGGGGCGTACTTAAGCCTGTCGAAGAAATGGAACTGACTTAATAAATATTGTTCTTTCTATCTTAAAATTTGATTTTCATTTTTATTTTCAGAATAATTTATTTCTTCAGTGTGCTTTAATTGACTATGTAGGCTGTATTTCATATCATCTGCCTACAGATCCTAGGTTTATTTGCTTAATGATTTCGTCCTTTACTATTCATCTATTGTTTTCTTTCTCCACTATCGTAAGCTCTTTGCTTTTCTGATGGGGGAGGAACGAGAGGAGTGATTGCTTACAATGATCCTCATGAGGACATCTGGAAAGTTTCCTCTCAATGTTCAGAATTGTCTGTTGTTATTTTAGCTTTCCACATTTTTTTTCTCAACAGCTTTTTGATCTGATCTCTGACTCTCAGTATGTGTGTCAACTGATTTTTAATCTCCCTGGTGCATATGTTACACCATCTTTGAATGAGGATCTCTTGTTCCTCTTTTTAATGTTGCAACAGCTTTTACACTTCAGAAAGAATCAAATTTATATTGCACATATTAGGAGTCATCAGTCTTTCCCAGGTATGTTATCAGAAGGAAATGCTGTTGCAGACGCTGCAACGAAGCAGCATGTTTTATCTGTTACTCCATGGGAAAGTCATTCTCTGTTTCATCAAAATGCCAAGGCTCTTGCAAAACGATTTCACATTCCTTTAGATCATGCTAGAACGATTATACAACAATGTCTTTAATGTTCTCAAATTACCCCATCTCCTTCCATTGGAGTGAATCTGAGAGGGCTTAAAGCAAACGAACTTTGGCTACTTTTTCTTATTTTATTTGGGCTACTCCTCAGAAAGGAGAAGCTACTAAACATGTTGTTAATCATTGTATTCAAACATTTGCTGTCATGGGTCTACCTTCTACATTAAAAACAGACAATGGCCTTGCATATTGTAGTCGCTCCTTTGCTGAATTTTGTGACTCATGGCAAATTAAACATCTTTTTGGCATACTTTTAACTGTACAGGACAAGCCATAGTGGAGTGCGCAAATTTTACATTAAAGTCTGCTTTGAATAAACAAAAACAAACAGGAGGGATTCCTATAGGTCTCCCTGGTAAACAGGAATGGTTAAATAAAGTTCTGTTTACTCTGAATCATCTTAATATCACAAATTTATCAACTCCAGTAGATGATCATTTTGGAAGTAGAATAAGTCATCCCCAGCCACAGGTAATGTATAGATTATTGCCTAACCCTGAATGGCATGGACCTGTTCCCTTATTGACATGGGGAAGGGGCTACGCTGCTGTGCTTATGCCTACAGGTCCAGTGTGGATCCCTGCTAGGTGTGCGAAACCATGGAAGGATGGCGTGGCACCAAGGACTGAAAAACCGATCCTAAACTTCTCACTCAGCCTGCAGAACCCTCAGCAGGATCGGGATTGAGCACCTCGCCAGGCTCATCAAGTGACCTGAGGACAGATTAAAGCTCTTTCTGCTCAATCTACAAAATTGCTACAGGAAAAGAACATGCCACAGATGCCGGAGAACTTTTTAGTAGCGGCTTTTGCTTGTTTAAATGCTAATTCTGTAACCATTATAATGTGTATTATTTTTATGTGTATTTTTTTTAATTTTAATTTGATTTATATGCCGCCCTTCTCCAGAGACTCAGGGCGGCTTACAATGCGCTAAGCAATATCCTTCATTCTTTTGTATATTTATACAAAGTCAGCTTTTTGCCCCCACAACTGGGTCCTCAATTTACCTACCTTAGAAAGGATGGAAGGCTGAGTCAACCTTGAGCCTTGGCAAGATTCGAACCTGCAGTAATTGCAGGCATCTGGTCTTAATAACCAGCTTAATAACAGGGTGCCTTAGACCACTGTACTACCAAGGCTCTAGTATTTTCCCTCCTTGCGCGGCTACCATGACTTTGCAACATGGAATTCCAGAACAAGGTCTTTGGGATAAAAATTCCTATATATGGGATGTGCAAAATGTCTCTTGATTAGTAAACAGGACAGATTGTTGGATCTGCATGCACGTTCCCCCACATGCCAGAGGAGGACTTTTAATACATGCTATTCCTTTTAATGAAACCGGATGGAATCAACATCCTTGGATCCCTGGAACGCTACAAAATGAAAATGTTAATTATCCTATTTAGTTATGCTTTAGATATTATTTTAGCAGCCAAGGCTGGTGTATGTGCTTTGATTCATTCACATTGTTGTATGTATATTACTGATTATAAAGCAAATATTTCAGCTACAATTGAGCACGTGGAAAACATGATTGCAGATAATCCAATTGGCTCCACTATTCCACAATCCCCATGGGAATGGTTATGGTCTTGGCTCCCAGATTTTGGATGGGTGTGACAAATAGTATCCATCATTATACTAGTCATCATTGCTTTAATTTGTTGTTGCTGTTGCATACAATATTTGCCTGGGTTATTAGCGATATTTCATCCAAGAATTCGGCCCTCCAAATCTGAAATTATGTATGCTTGCAAAATATTAAAAAATAAAAAATAAAATAAAAAAGGAGGACATGTGGAGATGGTGTAATCTCAGTTGTCGGCAAACCGCGCTGGGTAAACAACCTCAGCACAAAGTCCTAATCTCATCAAAGACAGGATGTCTGGCAGAGACCCTATATCAAGATATGCAAGGAATGGAGACCCAGCACATAAGCATTGTTTGTCACAGGAAAGAACATGAGGAGAACACAAGGAATTCACGAGCTTTCTTTAGCCAATCAGTATCAGTAAACATTAATTAATGTTTTGCCAGGGTAGTTGTAAAATGACAATAAAAGGAAGCCTTTTGGATGGGGTCAGCGTGCCTTCCACAAGGTACCTTCACACTGAGGGGCCTTCCCGTGAACCATCATCCTGCCTATGTGTCTTTCTTCATCGAAACAACAGCCCACAGTGTCTCCTAAAGTCTCAGTCCCCAGGTGTGCCTTATGAAGAAGGGCAGGGTGCTCCCCTCCCAAGTCATTGGGTTGGCCTGTGCTGTTCCTGCCTTCTCTCCATTCTCCATGCTTGGGGATCAGGAGAGGGTGGTCCTTGCTCATCGCCCCAGCTCCATCATTCCTCATCTCCACTGCCTGCCCTTTCTTCCATCTCTCGGTCATCCTGCTCCTGTTATTCCCTACTTGAAAACTGTCCCAAGCCATAGGGACCCTGGGTTGCTTCTCCCCAAGTTCCTCCAGAGCCAATGAGGCCATCCCCTTGACCTCCATCAGCCCCAGCTCTGGCTCGTCCTCCTCTACTGAGTCAGACTTGATGGGGCCATGACACTGAGATTGGTAAAATGAGGAAAATGTAAAATGAGGACCTAGATTGTTGGGGGCAATATGCTGACTGTATAAACTGCTATAAAGCACTATGAAGCATTATATATATCTAAATGCTATTGCTATAGCTATATGGGTGATTCTGCCTAGCAAGATCCAAACTTGCTCCAGTAGATGAGAATGGGCACACTCAATTGTTTTTTTTAGGAGAGGAGGAGGGGAATCCAAAGGAAATGATGTATAAACAGATACAAATAGCTAATAACAGGCAAATAAACTTACTTCCAGTCCATCTCGTGGAGCTGTGATGGCACAGTGGTTAAAATGCAGTACTGCAGGCTATTTCTGCTGACTGCCAGCTGCCTGCAATTTGGCAGATCAAATCTCACCAGGCTCAAGGTTGATTCAGCTTTCCATCCTTTTGAGGTGGGTAAAATGAGGACCCAAATTGTTGGGGGCAATATGCTGACTCTGTAAACCGCTTAGAGAGGACTGGAAAGCACTGTGAAGCAGTATATAAGTCTATTGCTATTGCTATCTCACTTTCACAGCACTCTTCTCATTTATCCAGATTTGGTTTTTAATATAATTAAAATTAATTCACAGAAATCTACTTGGTTAAACATCAATCCCTGCCTCTCAAATTGACATTTATCTAATAATGTTTTATGTATTGTGGCATGCCATAAAAGCGAAAAATAAAACAATTACTGTATCTACAATTATGAATCATCTTTTCATTTTAATATAGAATGGAATATCAGTATTCACATTGACTTTTGAAACTTTATCCTCAGTGTCTTTCTGTAAGAAATAATTTATGAAATGTATACAATGATCTAGTAGGAAAGTTTCTGAAAAGCAAAATTCAGTTATAATTATTTTTCTAACAATACCTGTTAGTAAGGAATAAATGTCAATGAGCCATATGGAAACATGAAATGCTATTTTCTCCAACTGCACACAAAAGAGATACATTCTTATTCATGGATCTTAGAGCAGATGTTATAAATTTCCAAAAACCTCAGCGTCAAGCTTTGTAAAGCAAGCAAGGAATTTGAAATTAGGGGATACAAACATTTGAAGCTGCCTGCAATTCCTCAGCTACTGATTTCCCTTGTTAGCAGCCAAACATCTAGAAACCTTTTCTTTTGAAGTCCTGCTATGGGTTTAACAAGATTATGCTAAAGCACTTTAGAAAATAATTTCCTTGACTTGCTGAAGGCAGAGGAGCTTGTTTGATAAACCTTGTTTCTGAAGTGTTATTTTTGGGGCTGAGAGACTTACGACTCCAGCAGGAATATCCAATATTACATTTAAAATCAGGAAAATGAATTAAATAATAAAAATGTAATCGCATTAATTAAATAATTTTCTGTTCAGTACTAGAAGCAGTCATTTTGCTTCTTCCATCCCTGTTCCTAAAGAGGTAAAAGTAGTAGGCAATAGGTAATCTATGTTCTATAACAGAATAGAGAGAATTAAACAACAATGGAGGATATCAAAGTTACACCAGAGATTCTCCAACTAGAAAACTGTTGAGAAGAAAAACAACAAAACGCTAAAGCCATATAGAAACTTTCTATGTGTGACTGACAAATATATTGCAATTATTAAAAAGCACTTTGCAAGGATAGAATCAAGGTACAGGTGCCCTCACTATCACCACAGCCATTGTTACACTAGTACAACCAATTTCGTTGTATACATGATGTACAATGACAATAAAGGCTATACTATACAACTAATAATATAATGATTAGCTCTTAATTGACAGGTTGATTCTGAAAAACTGCAAGAGAAGGAAAACCAGCATGAATATTCCATGGATTGATTACAAAAGGATCTGACTCACTGACCCATGATTGGGTAATCTAGTGCCTAGAAATAACAGGAGTTGTAGAACATCAGATGCTGTGTATAAAGATTGATAGTACAATGGAAGATAGACTGGAAGATATTAACTTCAAGAGTGGAATTTCAAGGAGACTCCCTGTCTACTGCTTGTCATTGCACTGATTCCTGCTTCAACTATATTGAATAACTCAGGCCAGGATATAATACATCCAAAACATCTGCCAGGCTTTACATAGATAATCTGAAACTACATGGAAAAACACCATCTGAAGCAGAATCCCTTCTCAACAGTGTTTGTATATACAGCCAAAACATTACAATGGAGCTTGGACTGGACAAATGTGCCACCCTCACCATCAATATGCAAAAACTGTGAAAATTGAAGGAATCAAGATGTAAATAACATCAAAGGTCTGGATGAAGACAATCACTACAATTCCCTGGCATCTTTCAAACTGATAACATCAAGCAAACTGGTCAAGAAGAAGGTCAAAAATGAATACATCAAGAGATTAAATAAGATCTTACAGTCCAAACTCAGTGAGAAAATACCATCAAAGCAATTAATGTCTGAGAAATTCTACCTATTAGATACACAGCTGAAATAGTGGAATCAAGCAGAACAAAAAGCCCTAGATAAAATGATCAAAAATAATGACAATGAATTGTGCCCTTCATCCAAACCCAATGACACTGACAGACTCAACTTGTCAATGAAAACACGTGGGCTAGAAATGCTGCAAGTACACCAGACAATTGAAAAGCATAAAAGGGCATTGGTAGAATATCTGAAGGACAATGAAAAATGTGAAGCTACATTACCAGACACTCATTGAGTACCTAAGAGACCACACTGGCCTCAAGAAAAACCAAATGAGGAATGGGAAATAGACATGGCAAGACAAACTATTACTTGGCTAGCATTAAAAAAATAGCAGAAAAAATAACAAGAATAACAACAAGACCTGGCTAAGTGGCTAAGTGCAGGAAAGTTGAAGAAAGAAACAGAAGTAGTAATTCCAGCTGCGCAAAGCCAAGTTTTAAGAACAAATGCATACAGAGACAGAATTGAGAAGCTCTTGCAGACAGGAAATGCCTCTGCAAAGAAGCTGAAGAAACAGTGGACCATCTAGTTAACTGCTGCAAGAAGATTGCACAGACTGACTACCATGGCATGACAAAGTATCAACAATGGTGCATTGTTATCTGAAAGAAATATCATTTTCCTGTAAGCAAGAATTATTTAGACTATAAAATAGAGGAAAATAATAATAGAGAAAATGAAGATGTTAAAGTGCTTTGGAACTTTAGAATTCAAAAAGTGAAGCATAACTTCACAGACTTAAGAATTGTCAATAAAAAAGTCCAGATGTGGCAATACCTGGAATATAATAGAGCAGAATAGAAAAGAAAGAACTGGAAAAACTAACAAAAAGACTTTCAAACAGAAATAGAACTGTGGCAAAAGAAAGCAAAGGTAGTACCAATAGTAATAGGCACCTTAGATGCAATCTCAAAACAATCAGAGTACCACTTAAACATCATAAGCATTGACAAAATCACCATCAGTCAATTGCAAATGACAGCTTTACTCAGAACACCTTACATCCTGTGACATTACCTTTAACACCATCAAGCATCAGGTCATTGGGAAGGACTCAATAGCTGTATAAAACTGAAAAACACAGTCTAAACAACTGGCTGATTATACAATCAACCATAGAAAATAATAATAAAAACAATAATATACTCCCAATGCCTTGAATATGACATATACGTATCTTGATGTCAGTGTCATTTATGTACAAATGGCAATAAAAATAAAAGGATGAAATATTTGGCTACACATTTGGACACATGGAGACTTCTGCCCAGCAAGTGTTCTGAAAATCTATGGCTTCTGTTTAATTGTAACTTCCACACAAAAAATGATCCTACTCTGTATTGGCAATTTCACTATACCTACAGAGATTATAAAGTCTACAGTATTACTTGGTATAGATCTTCTCTCTAAGAATTCTAGCAACTTATAGATGCTAGTTTACATAATGCACGAATAAGCTTAAAGAGTTATATCAGTTGAAGACACTCTCTCCCTTTACCTCTCCCTGAATAATGAAAATAATTTGGTAAAGAAGGATAAATTATATTTAAATCAAGTGATGGTCCTCCAGAAAGCAGGTACCACAACCAGAATACAGATGTCTGGATTTGATGGTGATTAAAGAGGGAATCAGGACTTAAGGTTGCTGGCTCCACTCTTTCCCAGGCAGATTTCATAAACCATTTCAAAACCACCCAGTGATTGTAAAATTTACAATCATTGGGTGGCTTTGAAATGGCTTATGATTTCTCAGACATCATGAAAACCAGGAGCTTATCCAGGTCATGTTCTGCACAACATAGAGGTGGCCACACACACTATATTTGGTTTACACCTTGAGGAGTTAGATGTGACTTAATAGTAAAAGATACCAAATGCACTTATGGATTAATCATTTTAGAGTGACTATGAGGCTAAACTGAGATACTATTATAATATTTAATGTAGACAAGCAGTGTGGTATAATGATAAGGAAGCACTGGACTAGAACAAAGAGATCAAGATTCTAAGGTTCTCTTAGGCATGGGAACCAACTGAGCGACTTTGAGGTAGTCAGTATCTTTCAGCTCTAGAAACTAGGAAATCAAAAACCATCCTCCTAACATTGAACACTGGACCAGAGTGTTCACTTCATTTCATAACCTTCAATTAAGAAGCCTTTATTCTACTGAAAATGGATTTAGGTAACAACAAAAATTATACACATTAACTTTTGCTTACATGCAGTTGATTAAAAAATAGCATAGAAGCACCAGCTATGGAAATGATCAGTTGTTTGTGGAAATGATATGAACACGAACAAAGTTAATTTTGTCTTCCTTGTATTAGCAGGCAAAGTTTATTACAAAAGTGTTTAAACAAACTTTACGATATTTATTTCTTGTTACTTAATTCCTACCATTACATCTATCTTATTTTCTATGTGGCTATTCCTATATATCAGGGGTGTCAAACTCACAGCCCATGGGGCGGATGCATCATATGCTGGCCCCACCTCCTCCCGGTTTAATGAACGGGGACGCCACGAGTTTGACACCCGTGCTATATATGTTATAATATGTCTAAATTTTAAAATGTCTTTATACAGTTCTTTTTCTCCCCGATTGACTTCTTTATACCTGCATAGTCTAATAAGTTTAATTCTTAGCTGAAGATTATGGACCATTGCTCAGTCTGAGATATAAAAACCTCTTTGATTTGAAATATAACCATCACTTTAGCTTGCCTTTAGCTATGCTGGAGTTGCTTAGCTCTGTTGCTGGCTGGCATTCTAATATTTTCAATTCAGTTCTGTTGGCTCCTGTTCTGAACTCCTGCAGAGGCTTTGGCATTGCAGTCTTTCAGTTTGTGTTATGGGAAAGGGAAGATGTATTTTCAGTTGATGGTTAGCTGTTGGCTGTTAGCATCTTCGTTGGAGATAGAATGGCTGCCAAGCTCCAGTTCTCCATTCAGTATTTAATTGTTCGTTTATCAGAATTCATATCCAAACTTCCCATGCCACCAGTCATCCATTACACACTATACTTTATCCAGGGGTGAAATGCTCCTGGTTCAGACCTGATCACCCAATCCGGTAGCGATGGCGGAGGATGGTTCGGAGAACCGGTAGCAAAAATCCCTGCCCCCCCCCCACCATGCCCAACTGAGCTGCACGATCATCAGAGGCTTTTTTTTTTACTTTTAAAAGCATTTTTTTCTACAACCTCTTCATATGAAAAAATACTTTTAAAAGTAAAAAAAAAAAAAAGCCTCTGATGATTGTGCGGCTCAGCTGGGATCGTCAGAGGCTTTTCAAAGCATTTTTTAAAAAGCCTCTCTGACGATCCCAGCTGAGTTGCCTGATCGGCAGACGCTTTTCAAAGCATTAGAAAAAATGCTTTGAAAAGGTAAAAAAAAAAAAAAAAGTTGGCCACCCCCACCCAGTCACATTACCACCCCCCCCCAAGCCATGCCCACAGAACCGGTAGTAACAAATTTTACATTTCACCCCTGACTTTATCCAGGCAGCTTATCCTCTCTTCCCCTGCGGTTTCCTCTTCTCATCATTTTCTTTCAATGTATACACTCATGCTCACAAGCACCCTCCTTTTACAGGTGTGTTACGTGTGCTACTTTAGGTTCCCAAGTGGGAAGAAAAGAAAAAGTGAAGGAAGGGCTTGTGATGACTATTGTGAGGCTTCTTTCAACAAACAAGATTAAAAACCACATGCTATAGTATCACTAAATTAAGGTTACAGAAATATTCAGCAGGTTTTCTTTCTGATTAGAAAAATGGATTTAAAATTTACTTTTTTAGAATGGGAAAGTATGAGGTTTCACCATTTAAGGCTCTAGTCTTTTTGCTGTACTGTAGAAAACTATGAAATGCCTCTTCTGACCAGTAACTGAACGTTACCATTAAACTCATTTTTAAAAAACCAATTATTGCCGTTACAGGGTTATTCTGATTCCTTGAAACTTCTTTGTTCCAAACTCTTTTATAAGTTATTGATCATTAAGGTTTGTAAGAACTGGTTAGAATTTGGACAGAACTCCATGGTATATTTTGATGACTAAACGAAAGGAACTTTCAGCTGAGTCCTGAAATCTAATTTTAAACCAAGTTCAACAGTCTGCCTAGAAACAGAAGTGTTACTATTTTCAATTTCAATACCTCTTCAACAGTTTTCCTAGATATTCTTAGGAAAACATTTTATTAAAATTATTCAAATCTTCATAGATTAGACTGAAGTAATTTGCATAATAAAACACAACTGAGAACCCTGAAAATGTATTTATATCTGTATTTAAAAGCTTACTTTAAGTAAATGTTGTTTCTTTCTTTACTTACCTAACAATAATTTCAGAAAATATGTCAAGCAATTATAAATGTGTGCAGACTTAATAAAGAATAGAGCTAATATAAACTAAATAAATTATATGAGATTATATAAATTATATGAGATATATGCACTTTTTTGCTAATATATTTTAAGGTCACTTTGTCAGTTATTCTGTCATACTTTAGTTTTTTTTTCTTTTAGCGACCCTGTAATCCCTTGATGGGAGAAATATCAACAACCTCAGATATGCAGATAATACCACTTTAATGGTAGAAAGTGAAGAGGAACCAAAGAGCTTCTTGATGAGGGTGAAGGCGGAAAATGCAAAAGTTGGCTTGAAACTCAACATTAAGAAAACTAAGATCATGGCATCTGACTTTTCAATTCCTGGAAAATAGATTGGGGCGGGGGGAGAATGGAGATATTGACAGATTTTATTTTCCTGGGCTCCAAGATCACTGCAGATGGGGACTACAGCCGAGAAATTAAAAGATGCTTGCTCCTGGGGAGGAAAGCTATGGCAAATCTAGATAGCATACTAAAAAGCAGAGACATCACCCTGCCAACAAAAGTGTGTATAGTCAAGGCTATGGTTTTCTCAATTGCAATGTATGGCTGTGAAAGTTGGACCATAAGGAAGTCTGAGCGCCAAAGAATTGAGGCCTTTGAACTATGGTGCTGGAGAAGACTCCTGCGAGTTCCTTGGACTGCGAGGTGATCAAACCGATCAGTCCTAAAGGAGATCAACCCTGACTGCTCTTTAGAAGGCCAGATTCTGAAGATGAAACTCAAATACTTTGGACACCTAATGAGAAGGAAGGACTCACTGGGGAAGAGCCTAATGCTGGGAGCAATTGAGGGCAAAAGAAGAAAGGGACGACAGAGAATGAGGTGGCTGGATGGAGTCACTGAAGCAGTTGGTGTGAGCTTAAATGGTATCTGGGTGATGGTAGAGGACAGGAAGGCCTGGAGGTACGTTGTCCGTGGGGTCGTGATGGGTCAGACACGAGTTCGTGACTATCAACAACAATCCCTTGCATTGAGGTAGGGAGACTGAATGGAGCTGGTTATTTACTGGCCAGATGCTCTTCTTGATGCCTTTGCGTCCAGAAAGAGAAATATTTGCTGCTTCCTGGGATTGAACTCACAGCCTCCTGACTGTGAGGTGAGAACTCCACCTCTAGACCACGATGCTGCTCATTCTGTCATAGTTGAGTAAAGGCAAATATTCCTGTCATTGAGAAATATATGTTCAGAACTGTCAGCAATGTTTTACCTGCCATCAGTAACTACAGAAGTATTCCTTTAATTATGCAGATAAGTAAAATATTTTCAATTTAGTCATGTTTAGTTGAAAAGCTATTAAATATAATCCAGGTACAAATAATAAGCAACCATCGAGCCATCAGAATATTTAATTAATAAATATAGTAGTTTGTTAAAACAGATTATTATAAATAATTAGTGACTGGCAATTACAAGTTGTGATGTTCTACTTTTTTGTTTCACTATCTGCTCAAACTAATTTGTCAGTAATACTTCCCTATTACACACCAAATAATATTAATAAAATCAAATTTAGGAAACCTTGATAGCTGTACATTAGCTGCTCAATATTTATTTTTACATTTATACAAATAAATCTAGTACCTGGGAATCCCTAGTATGATTCCTTGTGGGCGCATTTAGCAACAGGCACTTCCTGTGGCTCATACCAGACTTCCTGACCAACAGGATGAATTGATAAAATGCTTATTTTATTTAAAGAAGTAATGCTAAATGACAAGTTGCAATTATTAGCTTTATTTCTAAGAATGTTTCTAGGCCTGCCTGGAGGAATTTTTTTAAAAAATGGGTCTACTTATACGCAAAAGAAATTAAAAGAAACTGAAGTGATAAGCATTATCCATAATAGTTACAGAGAATGATGAGGTATGTTTTCATTAACTTAACCATACATCTTCCATTCAGGGGCGGGTTTCAAAACCTGTTGCTACCGGTTTGCTCATTGGCGTGGGCACGCTCGCATGTGCGTGCAACACTTCTACACATGCGCAGAAGCATCTGGGCAGGTGGGCGGAGTGTCCTGCTGTCACTGCTACCGATTCCCCCAATCCGTGGCGAACCAGTAGCAACCCACCACTGGTTCCATTGCAATTTACATTTCCATTCTTCTTTCAAAAAGAAAACAAAAACCTCCACATTCTTTTTTTCTAGAATAGAATAGAATAGAATAGAATAGAATAGAATAGAATAGAATAGAATAGAATAGAATAGAATAGAATAGAATTCTTTATTGGCCAAGTGTGATTGGACACACAAGGAATTTGTCTTTGTGCATATGCTCTCGGTGTACATAAAAGAAAAGATACATTCGTCAAGAATCATAAGGTACAACACTTAATGATAGTCATAGGAACAAATAAACTATCAAAACATATTAGGAAACAGTCAATATGAATCTTAAGGATACCAGCAACAAGGCTACAGTCGTACAGTAATAAGTGAGAGGAGATGGGTGATAGGAACGATGAGAAGATTAATAGTAATGCAGATTTAGTAACTAGTTTGACAGTGTTGAGGGAATTTTTTGTTTAGCAGAGTGATGGCATTTGGGAAAAAACTGTTCTTGTGTCTAGTTCAGTGGTTCTCAACCTTCCTAATACCACGACCCATTAATACAGTTCCTCATGTTGTGGTGACCCCCAACCAGGGGGGTCTGTGGGCGTGGCTTATTTTGTGGGTGTGGCTTGGAGGTCATGTGACTGGGTGGGCCTGGCTAGCTGGTCATGTGACCGGGTGGCCATGGTTATGTGTATAGGGACTACTCAGAGGGCTGAAAAAAGTCATTTCTGACAGATCCTCACACTTTTGACTGGTCCTCACACTTATGACCATCTTCACATTTATGCCCGTGCAGCATTCTTAACAACCGTGTCACTCATTTCACAACTGCTTCTCTTCACCATGGTGACAAGATAGGGCAAAAACGTAAAATGTGAGGACAGTCGTAAGTTCGAGGACTGGTCAAAAGTGCGAGGACCAGTCAGAAATAACTTTTTCAGCCCTCTGAGTAGTCCATATGCATAAAAGGATACAGCAATAGAGAGGGATGAAGGAAGGGAAGGGAAATTAGAGTAGGAGTGAGGGTAAGAGAGGGAGGAAGAGAGGAGGAGAAGGAGAAAGGAAGAGGAAGTAGGGAGGAGAAGAAGAGGGGGAGGAAGAGAAAGTAAGAAGGAAAGAAAAGAGAGAGGTGGTAGGTTTGAGGAGAAACATTGCTGTACAATAAAAAAGATGAAAGGGAAGAAAGCCAACCCCAAACAAATATAAAGATATTAAGATAAAGAATGAATTGTTAAACTTTAAAGAATAAAAGAGAAAAAATATGAATAAATAACAATAATTAGAAACACACATACAAACATACAATATATTTTCTTTGAACAGAGTATTTGGCCGGTTCACAAATTTAAACAGTGTTTAGTCATTTCAATTAAATTTACAATTTCTATATTTCCTTTTTGCCATATTTATTCCTCATCTATTTTTGTAAAAAACCAATATTACCCTTCATCCTCATCTCTAATTTTAATCAAATTCAATTTTTCCTTTCTATTCTATATTATACCCCTTCCCATTGTCATATATTTTTATATCCATCCTCAATTGGTTAATTATGTAATATTACAGTTGTTTAATATAAATTCAACATTTTAACATAAATCAATTAGTTATATAACTATCTTTTTTGTATATTAATCAATATGAACATGAATATTCCAATTTCCATGCAATCCAATTTCTTACAAATCAATTAATTATATTTACCAATAATAATAAACCAAATAATTTCCCCCCTATATTCCTCCAAACCACAACTTAACCATTTCTGCTTTCAGAAATATACAATTAATACTATCTCAATTATTACAATTCCCTAGTTAAATAGAGCTTTTTTTCTTTTGTGTTTTAAAATCTTGAACTCTCCTCTTTTTCCCTAAATTTCCCATTGTTTGCACCTACCTTTTTTGGTGAGGAAAAAGAAGAGAACTCTGCCTGCCTAATTTTCCAACCTTGCAACAGCAAAGCAGTTTCAGTTTCGTTTTTCTGAAAAACTTTTTCAGCATAGCTAGGGGAAAAAAAATCTGCTCCAGGACTCTTTGCAAGGAAGCAGCAGAGCCCTGAGCAAAACAGCTGAGACAAATCATCTGAGAGTCGGGAGCCGATCTAATCAAGGGCTAATTAGCCTATGCTGAAGCTCCTCGGGCCAATAAAATTACAAAAAAACACCGAACCATTTGTTAAATTGCTGGCTCGCCCGCCCCTCGCCCACCACTATTTATTGGCAATAAATAGTGATGCGGAGGGGCGGGGCAAGCCAGCAATTTAACAAACGGTTCCGGCAGAATCCCACCACTGGCTATAGGGCGGCCCTTTGAAGCCCCGCGGCAAGAATTTAAACAGTTTTTTTTCCTCTAGCCATCAGCTGGGACTCAGGAGGCAGGAATAGATTGGGGGTGGGCGGGGTACGCAAACGGCCAGCGATCCAACAGAGCAGAGAGTGAGGGTGAGTGAAGGCGTGGGGGGGGGCGAGAGAGGGCTTTGGCGACCCCTGTGAAATGGCCGTTCGACCCCCAAAGGGGTCGCGACCCCCAGGTTGAGAACCGCTGGTCTAGTTGTTCTGGAGTGCAGTGCTCTATAGCGTCGTTTTGAGGGTAGGAGTTGAAACAGTTCATGTTCAGGATGCGAGACGTCTGAAATATTTTCACAGCCCTCTTTTTGACTCGTGCAGTATGCAGGTCTTCAATGGAAGGCAGGTTGGTAGTAATTGTTTTTTCTCAATGTTTTGGGTAATATGACTTAGCTGTGGCATGACCTCAAATTAAAGATGCACATGGACATTACTTTCCAGATCATTTTCTATGGGAAATCAGAGTTGGAAAGAGTGTGTTGCTGGTTGTTACATTATCTGAAAGATCAAAGAGATGATAGTGAAAAAATACCTGTTTAAGTGATTCTTAAACATACCAGTATAACATATTCTCCAGCATTTGTTACCCCGGTAGACATTTGCAGGAAGCATATTTTTAAGTGAATTAGGTCAGAAGGTATTACCAAAACAGCTAAATTACATGCAAAGTCTTGCTCATCATTTGATTTTTACATTAACCTGCAAATCCTATGAGATGCCAGTCTAATAAATTACTACATAGATTCAGAAGATCCTTCTTCTCTAGAGAAAATTTAACATCTGGTTCAATTATAGAAAAATGTGATGAGCCAAAAAGACACATGATTATCAAAGAGACTCACTCACAGATTTATTAGAATCCTTAGAGAAATAAAACATGGCTTTTTTTCCTATTGACATTTGAGAGATGAAGTTTAGTAACAGCTGCATTTCACTGAGAAATTAATTTGTTTTAATTTCACTCAATAAAGAGTGCAAATTTGAAAAATATATATTTTTTAAAATGGTAACGTATCATGAAAATTCATAAAAACTAAAAAGGTATTAATCTAAGTTTGTGTGTGCTGGTGATTCTCTCTAGGAGAAAAAAAGATGAACATAAAAATTGTGATTGCATTTAAGAGTATACTTATAATTAAAAATGCTATATGTTTTCATCTTAATTCAATAAATCAATACAGCAAAATGAAGTAAAAAAAAGGATTTGATAAAGGAGTAAGTTAAAAATCCAGGAACATTGTTATCTAGTTACATTTTGCTAGTCTTGTTAGTTATTTCTTAAATATCAAGGTGATACTGTATTTTTTCATTGTTAGAAATTAATGTTGAAGGAAAATACTTCCTGATTTTTAACATTATGAAAAACTGATACTGATTTTATAATATACCTAAACTTGAAAAATTGAAATGTTATATATATTTAGGAACCGCACAAAGTTTTAATTATATCTTCCTTATGAGCATGCTCATTCAGATATCTGCTATGAAATATTGCTTATTCTAAGACGGCGGGAGGGGAGACAGGGGAGAAATTTGGCCTCCTTTAGAAAGGTGTGTCATCAAGAATGTCGGCTAAAATTTATAAAATAAAGGGGAATTAAATGATAAATTATAAACAGCAATGAACAAATAGTTTGTTTATTTTATTTATTTATGTAAAGTGATTCTAGGAAGCTTATATTTTGGTCTAGTGGTTGAGGCACGAAGCTAGAAAACAGGAGATTGTGATTTCACCTTAAGCATGAACACAGCTGGGTGACTTTGGATCAGTCACTCTCTCTCAGCCCCATCCACTTCATAGAGTTGTAATTGGGGAGAAAAAAAGATATTAGATATATTTATCATCTTGAGTTACTTATAAAAAATATTAAAGGTGAGATAAAAAGTAAATAAATAAATGAATTATATATCATCAATTTTATTAGGAAGGATGCTGATGGAAAAGCATTATGGAAAAGCATAAAATCAAATATTTATTATGGTCAAAGGGCATCATAGGAAGGTGAGGAACAAGAAATTAAAAAATATAGAAAAACAAAAATATAAAAATAATCTAAAAAGCATCTGGTTGCCGGTGGTCCTTCGGATCTGCTTCAAGGTTTTGGATTTGACCTATAAAGCCCTTCATGGCATGGGCCCGGGATATTTGCAGGACCACCTCCTACCGGCTAGTGCGCTCACATAGAGCTGCCCTCCTTTGGGTTCCGTCGGCCAGACAATGTCAGCTGACGGCACCCAGAATGAGGGCGTTCTCTGTGGCTGCACCGACCCTCTGGAATGAGTTACCCACTGAGCTCTGGACGGCCTCTGATCTCCGTTCCTTCCGTAGGGACCTGAAGACATGGCTCTTTAAGCAAACTGGCTGAGTCTGTTCTGGGAGTTTTAATTTAATTGTGGGTTTTAAACTGAGTTTTAATTGTTAATTTTAATCGTATTTATTATTGTTGTTTTTATTGTGATTTTATTGCTGTGAGCCGCCCCGAGTCCCTCGGGAGAAGGGCGGCATATAAATTTTAATAAACTTAAACTTAAAAAGAGAAGTAGGAGCAGTAAGTGTAGGGGAGCATGTCAATACAGAGCACTCTAGAATGATGAACTTTGCACTCATTAAAACTGGTTTATAGCACAGGTTATCTTCTGACAGATTTTAAGTGTGATGCACAAAACCTGGCACCATTATATGAAGCAGGGTTGGTACTGAAAACAGCAGGGAGATATAAAATTGTCCTGTGTGCCCTGTGTATTTATGCAACAATGGGAGATAAGATAAATACAAATGTCTTTGTAGTACAGATACTAGAAAAGTATATATACAGGTACCGTGTTTCTCCAAAAAGAAGGTTGGGTCTTATTTTCTTTTGACCCCCGAAAAAATGGCTAGGCCTTCTTTTTGGAGGATTCTAATTATTGACTCACCTCGTGGTGGTGGCACCAACAGCCCCACCTAGCAAGAGCCTGCTGCTGGCCCACTTCTTCTGCGGCTGCTTGCCGCCACTCGTACGCATCATCCCGGCCTCTGTTTTGCCTTCAGATGCCTGTCGGAAGGCATCTGAAGGTGAAACAGAGGCCGGGATGATGCGTGCAAGTGGCGGCAAGTAGCAGCAGAAGAAGGCGAGGCAGGTGTCGGGGTGTGCGAGGCCTGGTAAGTAGGGCAGCTCCACCCCCCATCCCCACCCTAGCTTATTTTTTACCTGTGTCCCTCACCCCACCCCCTGCACCCCGGGGTGGGCAGGATCTTAATTAGGGCTAATTTTGTGGGTGGGATTTAATTTGATCACATGCTCTTAAAAAGGTGAGAGGGCTTCTTTTCAAGGTGGTTCGTCTTTTTGGAGAAACACGGTATTAAATAACATACTTCAGGGGTGAAATGCTCCCGGTTTGGACAGATCGCCCGATCCAGTAGCGATGGCAGCAGGTGGTTCGGAGAACCGGTAGCAAAAATCCCTGTGCCCCCACCACCATGCCCAGCTGAGCCGCACAATCATCAGAGGCTTTTTTTTTTACTTTTAAAAGCATTTTTTCTACAACCTCTTCTGACGAAAAAATGCTTTTAAAAGTAAAAAAAAAAGCCTCTGATGATCGTGCGGCTCAGCTGGGATCGTCAGAGGCTTTTCAAAGCATTTTTTTCTGCAACCTCTTGGCCGAAGAGGTGGTAAAAAATGCTTTGAAAAGTCTCTGACGATCCCAGCTGAGTTGCCTGATCGACAGAGAGGCTTTTCAAAGCATTTTTTAAAAAGCCTCTCTGACGATCCCAGCTGAGTTGCCTGATCGGCAAAGGCTTTTCAAAGCATTAGAAAAAATGCTTTGAAAAATTAAAAAAAAAGTTGGCCACGACCATCCAGTTACATTACCCACCCCCACCAAGCCACGCCCACAGATCCAATAGTAACAAATTTTACATTTCACCCCTGACATACTTCTTACAAAAATGTACATAAGTTTTTTGTAGCTGCATCTTTACCTTTTTATGAATAACAGATACTATAATAACAGAAATGTTTCTATTTCACTGGGTTTCTTATACTGACAAATATTGGGGAATTTTTTAGTTCCTATAAAGGGAGGTTTATGATGGAACTTGTCAAGGATAGTCTTTGATATGGATATTAAAACTTGAGATTAGTTAACTGAAGGCCATTGGGGGTATAAAAGTGGTTAGTCTTGAATACAAACTATTTTATGCTGCCAATATATTATGCCATATGATAATTATGAATATATGAACATTTATCAGTTTATTCAATTAATTATAACATCTCATTTGCTTCCCATAGGCTGTAATTTATATGTAACAAGTTGAAAATGATGCATTACTTAATATTTTAATTATTTTAAATATCTTGCAATTACCTCAAGGATTTTTTATACACTATGTAAGTATACTATGTAGATATATACATTTCATGAGTGATATTTATACCAAGAGTATTTTCATATTAATGTTTAACACATTATTAATACAAAGGTAAATAATTATATTTTCACAAAAATACAATATATTTTCTTTATATAAATTATATGTCAACACGCGAAGCTTCCCTAACCTGCTCCTGAGTTTTCATAGGCAGGGGAATGGGGAATCAAGCCTCGCAGCTGCATCGAGGAATTTACACCTCAATTAAAACAACACACATCCTAGCTGGCCAAAGTCAAGGCCATCTCCACAGAAACCAGTAACAGCCGGAGGAAGTGACTTCTACAACCCACAAAATTGCTTCGTTGGGGAATGTGACTGATGAGACACCTTGGGAGAGGGTGGAACAGGGTCAGAGGAAAGGCACGAACTGAGTGGGGTCAGAGCTGGCTTTACTAGATCCGTGCCAATATGGCGCTCCTAATAAACAACTGGATTTTTCTTGAAAACTGGCTTGAGGCTCTTGTTTTTATTAGGGCATCAGTTGGAACCCTGACATTATAATTGCCATATGATAATGATGGTTGCCTATTCATAGTCTATTCTTAGCACATTAGAAAGGTTCTATAATTGTCTAAGAACATTCATGGAGTAAGGACCTCACATAAGAAGACAAATTCATTATATGGGTTAAGCACATTAGCAGCATTATATCTTCTAAATTTATATACTAATGGTAAGTATATAAATGTGCTGCAGAAGATTCCAAATGACTGTTTACATACAATTAAAAAGTATTACCAGTATTAAGATTGATACTAATTATTTCAGGTGGAAATAAGGTTCAACTTTCAAATAAAAGCTTGGAATACACTATGTTAACAAATGAATAGTTAACAAATATTTGTCATACACACAAACATTCTGTTTATGAAAGTAGTAAAAATAAAAATCTTAGGGATGCTTTTCAGGAAGCATTTTGCTGCTCTCCTGGTTTGTTTGTTTTTTTTAAACAATACTAGGATTATATTAGTTTTTTTCCAGTAGAATCTATCTTTCATATAGAAGATGTATCTTTGTTGCATAATACCAGTAATATATAATAAGAATACTTCAAAAATTGTGGATGGATACCTCTGCACCTAGTGATTTCTCTACTGTAATTTTAGTTTTTCATTAAACCCAAGAAACTTATCTCTTGCAACCTTAGTTTGTTTTGTGCCCTGAAAGCAGTTACCAAAAAAAAAAAATCACTTAGTTCCTCTGCGGTGTATTTTGTTTAGCATTTGTTTAATTTCCTTCATTCAAAGTCCAATTACCTTCTCAACCTAGCACCTATTTTTGATATATTATTTTGTTTTACCTTGTTTCTATCACTGCTATCATTTCTGATTGCATTTCTTAAGTTTAAAATGAAGTAGTTTCTTTGCTTATACAACTGACTACAGCAGTATGTTTTTCTACCCTGATTATCTTGTCAAAATATAATTAAAATGAAATCCCTCCCTTCCTTCACCAAAATTGCATACAGAAGAGGTCAAGGAGATGGTCCTAAAATGATCCAGAGTGCTTTAATTCCTTAAATCATAAACAGAATATGAGAATAATTTTCCATGAATTTTAATCTGAATCATCTTTTTTTTTAAAAAAAAAATAGTTATCTCTGATTCGGTGAGATTTCAGAATCAGGCGGAATACTACTGAGGGATCTGGCAATAAAAAATTAAAGCTATAAAAACAATATATAAGTCTATACATACAAGATTGTGTGTGTGTGTGTATATACATACATGCACATACATACACCTATACCCTTTAATGGTCAGAAACATAAATTTAGGTCTAAATTATCTTCCTCTTTAAGTTATATTTCTTTTTGATAACGTATTTCTTTTTACTGCTATTCTTCTAATTGCTGCTCTTCAAAAATATTATTGAGGCTTCCTTTTAATATAACCCTCTTTTTAACGACTGTATATCAATAGTCTTCTTCTGAAACAGTATTTTATAGATCCGAAGATACTGTTACCCATAATACCTTTTAACAAATTTGTTAATCTGAGGAGTATCACAAAAATCTTTTCTTCTTCTTTCTACATTAGCTATATACTTGTCTTACTGAAACAACCGATAGGGTGTTAAAAAAATCAAAAGATAAAATAATAATCTTTGGCTACCATCTAGTGACACCTGGACTTCTGTAGTCCAGGTATAGTAATTGTAGCTGTTGCCATTTTGGAATATCCACAAACAGGCATTAAAATTATTTCTTTACCTGGTATGAGTTTTGTTTTTTACAGCAGGATGGAGAGTTCACAAACTGTATAAATATTTATATTTCTAAAGCAGCTTTCTGAAATATAGCATGAGCAATTCCTATTTTAGAAACTCCTGCTGTTCAAGTTCCTGGGCAGGATATTTCCCTAGTAGGATGCAATGATTTCTGCATATTTTTCACAAATCACACTTTGCATACCTAGAGTGAGAAGGTGCCCTTCCCAGAAACCTTATGCTTTGTGTTCACTGAGTTAAAGGCAAAACTCAATGCAAGGAAAAGTGCTACTGTATCTTTTGTTACACAATTTTAGTTACTTGCCATGGGAAAAATTTGCATCTTTTTTTTAAAATTATTTTAATTATAAATTAGAGACAAAAAACAGAAAGAAGACTATAACGAAACAAAATCACATACATACGACTAAGGTTGATTCAACCCCCATATATATACAGTTTCTAAGTAACATTGCATATCATCATACTACAGCTTCGATTAGGTTTATCATATTGCATCTTGCATTTGTTAATCTTCTTATATCTCATATTACCTTATTTATATTTAGCTTATTATTTACATATCTATGCTACATGCTTCCCTAACGTCTACCTCATGACATTTTTACTTCTATCCATTGATACCATTTATCCTAGCTTTGATTGAAAATTGATTCTTGTCTATCTTTAAGAATATATGTTAGTCTATCACATTCTGCACACCACAAAATTTTGTTGATAATCATCTGATCCGATGGTACTTCTTTCCCTTTCCAAAGTTGTGCATATGCAATTCTAGCCGCAGTGGTAATGTGTATGAAAAGGTACCAGTCTGTTTTCCTTATGCCCCCAGAGTTTATTCCTAACAAGTAGACCTCTGGTCTCAGTTGAAAGCTGATTTCTGTAATCTCCATGAGCCAAACTTTTATCTTACTCCAATAGTTTTGGGCTTGTAAACATGTCCACCATTGGTGGTAAAATGTACCCCTGTCTGACCCACATTTCCAACATTCTGCTGAGGTTCCAGGGAACATCTTTGCGATTCTTGCTGGTGGTATATGCCATCTATATAACATTTTAAATATATTTTCTTTGAAAGACACTGCCATCGTCATTTTCGCATTTCTATTCCATATTTGTTGCCATTTTTCCAGATCTAATGAATATCCGAAATTCCTCCCCCAGGCTATCATCAAGTCTTTAACTATTTCCTCAGCTACAGATCTGGACAGGAGGAGGTTATATACCTTAGTGATACATTTCTTATCACCTTCCAGGAGAGCCTTATCGAACTCTTGTGGTGAAGTAACCCCCTCCCCCATTGGCTTTATCTTTTTGGTATTTTGCTTGAATTTGTGCGTATGCCCACCAGTCCAAATTGATTCCCCGTATTTGTAGTTCTGCTTTAGATCTAAGATTACCCCCACCGTCCAACAATTCCTTGTACATCACAGGTTTATCCAAGTTGTATAGAGGTGGGTATGTAGTCGCTTCAAGGGTCACAAACCAATGTGGAACCTTACTATACATCATTCCTTTGATCTTATTCCATACCTTAATCAGATATCCCCTTACATAGTGATTTGTAAAATATTTATGCTGTCCTGCTTTGATTGGCCAGAGAACATGATGCCACCCGTGCTGTAAATTATACCCTTCAATTTTTAATATACGCTTCCTCTTCAGTATTATCCAATCTTTTACCCAAACCAGGCAAGAAGCTTGATAATACCACTCCCAGTTGGGGAGCCCCAAGCCTCCCCTTGTTTTATGCTCCTGCATCATTTTCCTTTTAATACGTGGCTTTTTCCCTTGCCATATGAATTTTCCAATTATCTGATCCATTTTCCTAAAGAAACTTTTCTCTAATCTTGCCAGAGCCGTTTGGAAAAGATATATCCATTTTGGCAGCATGTGTGCCTTTAATACTGCCACTCTTCCTAGCAGGGATAGCTGTACTTTCCTCCAGCGATCTAAATCCTGTTCCATTTGCAAGATGAGTTTGTCATAGTTATTCTTTTTTATCGAGAAGCATTTTGGGGCCAGCCATATGCCCAAGTATTTTACCTTTTTAGCTATTTGTATTCTCATCACATTCTCTATCTCCAATTTCCGTGTCCCCTTAAGATTTTTAACAAGTAATTTGGTTTTGTCCCTGTTAATTTGTAGACCCACTATTGCGCCAAATTCCTCAATACTTCTTAACAAATTTGGCCCCGAAGTCATTGGCTCCTCCGATATAAAGGCGAGATCATCTGCAAACGCTTCTATTTTAAACTCCTCTTTCCTAACATTAAGTCCTTTTACTTCTGTGTTTTGTCTGATTTGATTTAGTAAAGGTTCTAGAGTCAAAATAAATAACAGCGGGAATAGTGGGCATCCTTGCCTAGTTCCCCTACCGTATTTGTATCTCCTCTGTTGTTTCACCTTCAATTAACAATCTTGCGTATTGCACCATATAAAGTGCCGGGATAGCTTGTGTAAAACTAAACCCAAAATCCAAAATTTGCATCTTGTTGTTTCTTGACCATATTTTTTTTAATGTGTTCAACTATATCACAAAAAATGCTGAGTGTTTGTCTTATCTGATACCGGCTACAGGAGAAAATGTACACAAATAACTTCAAGTAGTATTTAACACTACCTTGGAGAAAATATGTGTCCTTTTCTAATCATGATAATGCCAAAGTGTTATATATGTCATAATCTCACAACCTAAGCTTCTCACTGTCATATTTCTGTTGTAACATTACATACAAATATGTAAGGGACAGAGTTTGTTTTGAAAGACTGAAATAGACATTTTTTTCATTTGTTCTCACTTTGGAGGTCTACGTCTGAAACTATGATCATTCCAAAACATTTCTGCTAAATTTCAGTGTACAGAAAACAGAAATAATAGTTATTCAGTTATTTAAATATAATAAAAATCATTTTATTCACCAAGATCTTATGTGGGTACAAATACATGGGTACACACATAGTGAAACATATGTCCACCTATGTATTTAATATTATCTGTTCCTACAAAGTTTGACAACTTGGCAGGAAAAATCAAGGGGTATCTAAATGTAATTTTAGATTCTATATTTTGGGACGAACTCACCAAGGTTCTGAAATCCAGAGATCTGAATTGGGATTCTTCAAGGGTGTTGTTTTTTTTCCTGTTCCCCATATCACCACACAATCTTTGTTCTTGTTAAGATTTCAATTGCTTGAAATTTCACTGGGGGAGTTCCTTGGTTTGAAAGATTTAAGAGGTTCTGCATGGGACTGTTCTAACTTGCTATCATGAGGCACATTATTATTTCCCCCCTTGAAATACTTAATGTCACTCTGACAGTTTCCTTTGCTGTATCTAGTAACTAAAACAGGATACTGCACATACATTACATAGGCACTAAAGCCACTTCAGTAATTCATTAGAAGCATTCATTTCACTGCATGAATAGAAGCCTATTGGATATGCCAGAGGAGACAGTTGAAGTGATCTGAAATTAAGTGATGCAGTAGTTCTATTTTGCTTGTAAAAAGAAGAAGACTGCATTACTTTGCAAAGCTAGTTTCAAGGGGAAGTTTTGCCTGAAGCACTGTCAAAATGAAGCACCATTTTGAAAATCTGCACAACCCTTGATTTAAGATTGAATAAACATTTTTTTTTATTTTAAAAAAGTGCTATGTAATGGTTTAGAGCCCTTTTAAACCTCATTACAACTATGTAACCATTTAGTTGTTTGATATAAATGACAGGTCAGCAGTTCGAATCCCTAGTGCTGCATAACGGGGTGAGCTCCTGTTACTTGTCCCAGCTTCTGCCAACCTAGCAGTTCAAAACCACGTAAAAAATGCACGTAGAAAAATAGGGACCACCTTTGGTGGGAAGGTAACAGCATTCTGTGCGCCTTTGGCATTTAGTTATGCCTGTCACTTGACCACAGAGAAGTCTTTTTTTGTGTTTTTTTTTTAATTTTATTTTTTTTTTATTGAAAAGTTTTACAAAAAGTTTACATATTTCTCCCCCCCTTCCCTACCTCAACCTCCCCCCTCCCCCCTCCCCTTCCCAGAACAAATTACAGGGTATAAACTTCAACAATCATAATCAATCCTAATCTAAACAATTATGACATTTCACATCTCTTGTTTCTTCAATTCCCTAATTACCCGCCTAGCTTTATTACTTAAAAACACACTAAATATCTATATAATCATTCATAACCTATCTGCAATTTCTTATTCCGATATTTATTTTGAATATAATCTATCCACCTTCTCCAGTCTCTTAAATATCTTTCATTTGAATGATCCTTCAGGTACGCCGAGATTTTTGCCATTTCCGCTAGATTTATAACTTTCATTGTCCACTCTTGGATTGTAGGTAAACCTTGCTTCTTCCAATATTGTGCCACCAACAGTCTTGCTGCAGTTATTAAATTCAAAATCAATTTAGTCTCTATAACTGTACAATCCGTAACTATACCCAAAAGAAACAGCTGTGGTGTAAATTTCAACCTCTTTTTAAGAATATTTTGTAAAATCCACCAGATTTTAATCCAAAACGCTTTAACCTTTTTACATGTCCACCAAATGTGAAAATAAGTAGCATCCTCACAATTACATCTCCAACATTTTGGTTGTACATTCGGGTACATACGAGATAACTTTTTTGGATCTAGATGCCATCTATAAAACATTTTATAAAAGTTCTCCCTTAAATTTTGCGCTTTGGTAAATTTCACATTTGTTACCCATATTTTCTCCCACGTTTCCATCATTATTGGCTGTTCAAAATTCTGCGCCCATTTTATCATACAGTCCTTAACTAGCTCTGTTTCCGAGTCCATCTCTATCAATATATTATACAATCTTTTTATATGCATTGGGCTTTGATCTCTAATTTGTTTAATTAAATTTTCGTCACTTTGTATAACACCAGTTTTCTGGTCTTTTCTCCATCTGGCTTGTAACTGTACATATTGAAACCATGTTTGAATTATTTTCTCCTCTTTCAACACATTCACAGATTTTAATTTTAATATACCTCCCTCCATAATGAGAATATCTTTATACGTAATTACATCCTGTCTACATTCTATACTCGTATTCTCTATTGCGTGCCTGGGTGCTGTCCATATAGGTATTTTTTCATTTAACTTATATTGATATTTCTTCCAGACACGCAATAAAGCATTTCTCAGTATATGACTCTTAAATGCTCTGTCCACCCTTTTTTCATACACTAAATAAGCATGCCAACCATAGACCAGATCATACCCTTCAATATTCAATATCCTTCCATTTGTTAAATTAATCCAATCACTAATTGCTGATAAAACAGCTGCTTCATAGTACAATTTTAAATTTGGCATTTTCAGTCCTCCTCTTTCTCGTATGTCCTGCATTATTTTCAATTTTATCCTTGGTTTCTTACCTTGCCATACGAACTTATTAATACCTTTCTGCCACTCTTCCAGGTTGGCATCCTTTTTTAGTATTGGTATCATTTGAAAGAGGAACAAAAACCTAGGCAACACATTCATTTTTATAACTGCTATTCTACCCAACAAGGACAATTGTAGTTTTTTCCAATTATCCATTTCAACTTGTATTTTATGCCATATCAATTCATAATTATACTTATACAATTTACCATTAGAAGATACAATATAAACTCCTAAATACTTGACTTTTTTAACTATTTCACATCCCGTTACCCTTTGTAACTCCTCTTTTTGATTAGCTGTCATATTTTTAACTATCATCTTTGTTTTTCCAATGTTTATCTTAAACCCAGATACTTGACCATACTGTTTTATTATATCAATCAAAACCTTTGCTGATTCCACTGGATGAGTTAAGGTCATAACCAAATCATCTGCGAATGCCCGTATCTTATATTCATAATCTCTAACTTTGATTCCCTTTATCCCATCTGCATTACGTATTTTATTTAACAGCAACTCCAAAGTTAATATAAATAATAATGGCGATAAGGGACATCCCTGCCTCGTGCCTTTTTCAATTTTAAAAGTTTCTGTCAAACTGCCATTAATAATTATCTGAGCTGTCTGTTCCTGATATATTGCTTTTATGGACTGCATAAAGCAATTCCCAAATTGCATCCTATTGACCACTCTCAATAAAAATTGCCAATCTAATCGATCAAAAGCTTTTTCCGCATCCAGAAATATAAGCACCGCAGGGATTTGGTTATTCCTTTCCAAATGTTCCAATATGTCAACAATTTGTCTTACATTATTTTTCATTTGTCTACCTTGTATAAAACCAGTTTGGTCAGCATGAATCGTCTTCTGCATTACTAGCATTAACCTATTTGCCAATATCTTAGCAAATATTTTATAATCTGTATTCAATAAGGATATAGGTCTATAATTTTTGGGTTGTGTCAAATCTTGATCTTCTTTTGGAATTAACGAAATAAAAGCTGTTTTCCATGAAGGTGGTACCCCTTCACCCAGCTGAATTCTATTGAATAATTCTTTAAGAGGTAAAACCATCTCCAATTGTAAATATTTATAGTACACAGCTGTTAATCCATCCGTACCAGGAGCCTTACCAGTTTTTAACTGTTTAATTGTTGAGAGGATCTCCTCCTCTGTTATTAATTGGTTTAACCGTTCTCTTTGTTCCTCTGTAACTATTGGAATATTCTGTCTATCCAAATATGTCTCTACCTCTGCACCTTGTATTTTGTCTGCAGTATACAATCTTGCATAAAATTCTAAAAATGCCTTTTTAATCATATTTTGGTGATACAGCTCTCTACCTTTATACTCTATTTTCTCTATGGTACGAGATTTTTGTTTTTTCCTCAGCATGTATGCCAACCATCTACCTGGTTTATTTGCATTACAAAAAGTATTATGTTTAGCATATTGTAGATTGGTTGCCACTTGGTCTGAAAGCATCATATTAAATTGCCCACGTAATAAAGTGATCTCTTCTTTAATTTTCTTATCCCCTGGGTTATCAATTAACACCCTTTCTTTTTTCTTAATCTCTTCTTCTAATTCCCTCCTTTTCTCCACTTGTTTACGCCTATAAGCATTATTCATATTTATCAGAACTCCTCTCATATATGCTTTACTAGCATCCCATACCATATCCATAGATGTTCCCTTGTTCATATTAAAAACAAAAAATTCCTTCATTAGTTTTTTACATTCTATTACATTTTTCTCATATCTGAAAAGGTTTTCATTTAACCGCCAAGATCTCCTAACTCTTTCCCCACACTCCAGTTCCATCCAAACTGGGCTGTGATCAGTTAAAATTCTGGGACAAATCTTTATCTTCTTTACCCTGGAAAAAAAATCATTTGTAATTAATATAAAATCAATTCTTGAAAAGGATTGATGTCTATCTGAAAAAAATGTAAAATCTTGTTCTCTATGATTCCTTTCACGCCAGATGTCTCTTAATTCCATATCCTCCATCATATCAAAAAAAGTCTTAGGCAGTCTAGATCGCAATTTAGTAGATTGTACTATTCTTTTCTTATCAATACTAGGGTCTAACACTCCGTTCCAATCTCCCACCAGTATACATGAATTATAATCCCAATGTAATAATTTTGTATGTATCAACTTATAAAATTTCTCTTGCTGTTGATTGGGGGCATATATCCCCAATAAGAGTGTTTTCTTTCCTTCTATCATTATCTCAATTGCCAGAAATCTTCCTTGTTGATCTGCCTCAACTAGTTTAGCCATCAAATCTCTTTTCAAGTAAATCACTATTCCATTCTTTTTTTCCGGGGCTGATGCAGCAAAATGTGTTCCCAATTTTGTATTTATTAAATATTTTTGGTCAGTTGTCCTTATATGTGTTTCCTGCAGGCATATTATTTCATTTTTAAATTGTCTCAAATGGTGAAATATTTTCTTCCTTTTTTGTGGTGAGTTTAAACCGTTAACATTCCAGGTTAAAAACCTAGAAGCCATCCTCAGAATCTCGAAGCTTGGCGAGAACCGCTTGATAATCCTCTTGGAATTTTCTCTTAGGTCTCGCCCCTCCCACAGCTTCTACACCAGTATTCACTTCTTGTGATAAAGCCTGCTCTTGTAACTTTTTTAACTCTTCAACTTTACGTTTAGTAGCTGCTCTGGTTTGTCTTTGATCTTTGCCTTCTTCTTGTTTTTCAACTATATCCCATGCTTGGACAGCACTTGAAAGTTGCAGTACTTCCTCCTGGATACTCATAGCTCCGCCTTCCGATTGCTTCTGCAGATCCTCTTTTCTTCCCTCTGTCGCCTCTCTTGCTTTTTTGCCTCCTGGCACTGGTGGTTGTCCAGCCTTTAATATATTACTATAAAAATCTCTTGCTTTGTAAATTGTATTAAGGCGATATCGCTCTCCTGCATAATCCACTGATAATCCGACTGGGACTTCCCATCTGTATTGTACCTGTCGGTTCCTCAGCTCATCTACCAGAAAAGCATACTCTTTCTTGGATTTCAGCATTTTGGGTGGTATTTCTTTAAATACTGCAACTTCTTGTCCTGCCACTTGCAACTTATTTTTGTAGGCAGCTTGTAAAATCTCATTTCTAATCCTTCTAGTAACAAAACAAATCACAACATCTCTTGGTAATTTCCTTTGTCTAGCTACCCATGAATTAACACGATAAATCCGATCCATTTGCCATTCGAGTTCACCTCTGGACACTCCTATAAATTGTGCCAGAGCATCTTCAAAGATCTCTTTCAAATTTTCCTTCGGATTTTCTTTCAAGCCTCTTATTCTCACGGCAAATTCCATCATCTTATATTGTGTCAACAACATTTCAGCTTCTGCTTTGTCAATCTTGGTTTGTGATTCCTCAACTTTACCATCTAAAATCTCATTAGCTTGAGCAACTTCATCAATTCTATCTTCTACATAACTAACATGTTTTGCCAGTCCCTGGAGTGCAAAGACTATATCTTCCCTTATATGTTGATTTCTTGTCTTAATTATGTCCTTCATTTCTTCCATTTGATCTGAGACTCCTTTAAATGCAAATGCAATGTCCTCTTTAAAACCTTCTTTAATTTCTTTCATGGCTTCCTGAAACATCTCAAGTGTTAACATTTGTGCTTGTGGTTGTAACTGTGGTTGTAATTGAGCTTGTGTATCTGCCGGAGGCAAGAAGGTTTGCAACCTACTAGTTTGAGCTGGGGAACTTCCCGCACTCGCTGCTTTAGGCAACACCAATTTTGTCTGCTTTGAAGCCATTTTAAAATTACACAGTCTCAGGAACAGTTCTTATAACCAGCGAGAAAAAATCAGAAAATCTTTAAAATCTTTAAATTTTAATTCCCAAAGTCCAGGATATAAGATTAAATCCAAAAATTTTTTTAAGCGGAGTTGTTAACTGGTAGGCATTAATGAGTTAACAAGCCTGTAACAACTTTCTTCTTAAGTTTCACTTTCATCTCTTTGTCTTAATGAGCC
This sequence comes from Pantherophis guttatus, assembly GCF_059756535.1. Lineage (NCBI taxonomy): Eukaryota > Metazoa > Chordata > Lepidosauria > Squamata > Colubridae > Pantherophis > Pantherophis guttatus. The sequence continues at coordinate 51,046,764 of NC_142070.1, forward strand.
AGCGCCATCTTCCCCTCCCTTTCCACTCCAGCTCCGCTCATATAGGCTCGAAAAGAAACGATGTTCAAAGGAATTAAAGTGTAAGTACTTGCAATTATGTAGTCTCCTGTTTTTGTTCTGCCTGCTTCAATTTTCTCTTTGTATCAGTTAAAAGCAGGAGCGGACGTGGCGTTTTGCTCTGCCTTCTGGCAGAGGCGTCCCGGCTTTGGAGCTTTTCCCAGGTTCTTGGGGAGCTCGCACTTTTCGAGCCCCAGAATTAATTCTAGGGCTCTTATGGAGCTCTACCCTGCACCTGGCTGCTCACTTCCCCCTCTTCTCCCGGGGGGGAAGGTTCTTCGCCGCTAGACAGCTGATTTTTTGCTGTTCTAGCGGCTAACAAAGTCACGGGGCTAGCGCTCACCCAGGGAGCGTCCTCAACGTCCTACGGAGCCGCTGGAATCTTGACCACAGAGAAGTCTTGAGAGAGTGCTGGCTTTTCAGCTTTGAAACGGAGATGAGCACCGCCCCCTAGAGTCGGGAACAGCTAGCACATATGTGCGAGGAGAACCTTTACCTTTACATTATATATATATAGTAAGAAAAATATAAAACAAGTAAAATTAAGAAGATAAATATTTAAAATTGTTTATCGGTATTTTAACAATAAAAATCAGCAATAACCACATTAAAAATCATAGCTGAAATAACACATTAAAAGAACCAGAAGAATAAAATTGCCTTTATTTGCACAAAATTTTGAACACTTTACTGGACAGGGAATTCCAAAGTTGGGTAGTTATTACTAAACAGTTCATTCCTTTGGCAGTTAACTTGCCATATCTTATCATGAGATAACATCCAGGTCAGGCCCTCTAATGATGAGATTACTTCACTGAAACATACAAGTCCCTTCAAATAACATCAATCCATCCATTCATCATATCGTTCCACCCATTCAGTTTATATGGCTGCTCAATTGCCAGATGACTGTGGGAGTTTCTAACAAGTTAAAAAGATTCAAAAATACATCTATTACTAAAAACACAAATAAATATACCATAAAAATAATAGCAATAACTCACAACTAAAGTACATTGAAAGCTCATGTTAAAAATTTTGCCCTAGTGCTCAAGGGAAAGGATGGGTCTTCAGGCCCTTTCTAAAGGCCAACAGAGTCAGGCCATCTGAATCTCAGGAAGATGTTATTCCACAGGAGGAGCACAGTGATTTGAAGGCACATGTATTTGGTTCCATAAGATAACACTGTTTAATAATTTGGACTTGTAGCATGCAACCTTTCCTAATGTTTTGGATGGGCAGAGATGAGAGATATACAGTCCATTATGTCCATGTGATTTAAAGTCTTTAAAGATATGATGTTGAACGTGGACCAGGAATTAATTGAAAAAATGGGCAAATAAAGAACTGGCATGGGCATGTACTTTTATGTTACCCAATTCTATTAACATTTTTGAATAATCAGTTTTAAAATTTCAAAATACTCGGAACATTTTAATGTCAGCATTCCAGAAAAAACCCCAACTCCAAGTAAAGACGCAGAAGCAAGCATTTTCCAAAGTTCTCTTTACTAGAATAGGCAAGCTCCCAAAACCATCCCCTTTTCCACCCAGTGGGTCACATGCTCCAATCAATATCCGTCCCATCCTGATCCAGCCCCCTGACCACTCCTTCTCCAGATGCTGGATCGCCCCGACCTTGACCGACAGGGAGAATGCTATTATGTCTATTAACCCCCTCTCCTAAATCCCCCCTCCTACTTTCCCACACATGAAAAGGTGGTAGCATTGGAACTTCCGCCCTAATATGGTTACCAAAGCTGACAGGCATCCCCCCCCTGCAAAAAGAACCACCTCCTCCAGGCAAAACACAAAATAAGGAGTCTACACCTAGCAACAATCTCCTTAACCCCCTCTCCCCTCCCCCAGGGGACCTTTCGGTTTCTCAGGAAATTTATCGTGAAACTGTTTCACGAGCGCATCAGCATGGACATCCCAACTCTTAACCCAAGTAGCTTCAGCCAAAGGGTAGCCTTTCCAATGCACCAAATATTGTAAGCGACCCCTGTAGAATCTAGAGTCCAGGACTTTCTTCAACTTATAATGAGTCTCCCCTTGCACTACCAAAGGAGGGGGTGGAGTAGCCGGCAAGGGTCTTAGGTTAGATTCTCTGACCAGTCTCAATAAGCTACTGTGGAAAACGGGGTGTACTTTCCCCAATATGCGAGGGAGTCTAAGTTGGACAGTCACTGGGTTAATAATTTTCACTATAGGGAAGGGACCTATGAATTTGGGTCCAAACTTCTTGCTGGGTACCCTCAATCTTAGGTACTTGGTTGACAAATACACCTTATCACCTATTTGGAACGGTGGTTGGAGGGACTGGCGTTTGTAGGCCTCAGCCTTATATCGTTCCGCTGACTCTGCTAAAGCTTTTTTTGTGTTCTCCCAACCCTTTTTCAATGAGGTCATCCACTCCATTAGGGACATAGAAGTAGGTGGGTCTCTAGGCAACTCAGGCATCGGCACAAAATCCATGCCTGTAGTTATCTGAAAAGGAGTCAACCCAGTACTGGTGTGAACTGCATTATTATAAGCCACTTCTGCGAATGGTAGCAAGTCCGCCCAGTTCTCCTGTTGATAATTTATATAACATCTAATGTATTGCTCCACCATTGAGTTCAATTTTTCAGCCCATTCATTAGTTGATGGGTGAAAAGCTGAGCTAAGTCCCTGGGACGACCCAATGGATCGCAGAAACTCCCTCCAGAATTTAGCGGTAAACTGGACCCTGCGGTCCGATATTATTCTCCTTGGGACTCCATGTAGCCTGTAGATGTGTTTCACAAACAGCTTCACTAGTTTCTTGGCCGAGGGTAGTCCGCTGCAGGCAGTAAAGTGTGCTTGCTTGGAGAATAAATCAATGACAGTCCAAATAACCCGGTTTTATTTATTTATTTATTTATTTATTTTTAAATTTATATACCGCCCTTCTCCCTGAGGACTCAGGGCGGTGTACAGCCAGAATTAAAAAACATGAAATACAAATATTAAAAACAATTAAAATATATATAAATTTGGCCCAAAATTAAAAATACAAACCAATTAAAACATTTAAAATTTCTTCTTAAGCCAGTCCGGCTTGCTGGAAAAAGTGGGTTTTAAGGGCACGGCGGAAGGCACTAAGGTCTTGGATTCTCCTTATCTCTGGGGGCAACTGATTCCAGAGGGTAGGTGCCCCCACAGAGAAGGCCCTCCCCCTTGGAGTCACCAGCCTACATTGATTGGCTGATGGCACCCTGAGGAGGCCCTCTCTGTGGGAGCGCACGGGACAATGGGAGGTCGTCGGTAGCAGCAGGCGGTCTCGAAGATAGCTAGGCCTGATGCCATGGAGCACTTTAAAGGTGATAACCAACACTTTGAAGCGCACCCGGAAGACCACTGGGAGCCAGTGCAGCTCGCGCAGGAGCGGTGTTACATGGGAGCACCATGCTGCTCCCATCACTACCCGCGCTGCTGCATTCTGGACCAGTTGGAGCCTCCGGGTGCTCTTCAAGGGGAGCCCCATGTAGAGAGCGTTGCAGTAGTCAAGGCGAGAGGTGACGAGGGCATGAGTGACTGTGCACAGGGAATCCCCACTGTCAGGGAGCTCAACTATGAAATCCATCGCAATCTCCTCCCAGGGCTTGGTGGGTTCGGCCACAGCCTGGAGAAGTCCAGGGGGCTTCCCTGGTCGGGATTTCATGGTGGCACAGGTGGCACAGCTCCTCACATAGTCTTCCACATCAGCTTTCATCTTTGGCCACCAGAATTGTCTCCTAGTCAAATGGAGGGTTTTTAAAAACCCAAAGTGGCCCCCTAGTCGAGAATCATGACTTCTCTTTAGCACCAGGAGCTGCAGGCTGCAGGGCACGTAAAGTTTACTCCCCTTCCATGCCAACCAGTCCCTTAGGGTTAGGTCTGCCTGGTTTTCCTTGAACCAGGAATCAGTGGAGAGCACCACTTTTAGCTCCGCTGTCAACTTGTCTTCAGGGAGGTTGGAACCCTGGCGCGTTTGTGCTCTGGTGTGGGCTTGGGCGGCTGGCTGAGTTTCCGAGAGCATGGCGTGAACTATCTCTTCCCATCGGCTGTCAAACTGGGGCTTACGGGAGAGAGCATCAGCCAGAAGGTTTTTACCCCCTGGGATGTATTTCAGGTTAAAGTTAAAGTGTTTGAAATATTGAGCCCAACGAACCTGCTTGGGAGAAAGTTTCCTTGGGGTCTTCAGTGCCTCAAGATTCTTATGGTCAGTCCAAACCTCAAAAGGCTCATCAACCTCCAGGAAGTGTCTCCAGGATAGGAGAGTCCATCACACCGCAAGTGCCTCTTTCTCCCATACCGCCCATCTGCGTTCAGTGTCTGTTAACTTCCTTGATACGTAAGCACACCGCATTATATTGTTTCGGGAGTCCCTTTGCAGCAGAACAGCAGCCACTGCCATGTCACTAGCATCTGCCTGAAACACGAATGGCTTATTTGGGTCAGAATGCTGTAGGATCGGCTCCACTGCAAATAGGCGTTTTAACCGTTCAAAGGATTTTTGGCAGTCCATTGTCCAAGATAGGGACTGGCTAGGTTTTGGCTTGGTGGGAGACAGACCGGTTTTAGCAATTCTGTCAAAGGGAGTGTGACCTCAGTGAAGGAAGGGATGAATTGTCTGTAAAAGTTTGCAAACCCCAGGAAGCTCTGGAGTTGCTTACGGGTGCGTGGGGGCTGCCAGTCCAGCACTGCCCTCACCCTCCCTGGGTCCATCTTGATCCCCTGACTCAACACCCTGTATCCCAGGCAGTCAAGGCATCATTATGGAACTCGTATTTGGACAACTTTATTTATTTATTATTCAAATTTCAAACTTTGCATAAAGTTTGGCTGCTAGGAGCTTTTTCAGCACTTGTCTGACTAATTTGACGTGGTCGTCCATATTTTCACTGAATATAAGAATGTCATCGAGATAAACAAGAACCCCCTGATATAAATGCTCATGCAAAATTTTGTTGATCAGTTGCATGAAGACCGCGGGGGCCCCTTGGAGTCCAAAAGGCATGACCCAGAATTGGAAGCTGCCCAAGGGGCAATTAAAAGCAGTCTTCCATTCATCTCCCTCCTTTATGCGAACTCAGTAGTAGGCTTCTCTTAGATCTAGCTTGGTGAAAATTTTTCCTTTCGATAGGTGGTTCAGAAAGTCCTTCATCAGTGGGAGGGGGTAGGTATTCTGTATGCAAATGGCATTTTTTTTTCTTTAAACAGTACTGGGGTGGCCATGCTGGATTTTGCAGGCTCGATGAATCCTGTGGCTAGGTTGTTGTCAATGCACTCCCTCAACTCGGGTCATCTCAGCAGGTGTCATGGAGTACATTCTAGGTTTTGGCAGTTTGGCTCCCGGTTGTAATTCGATGGCGCAGTCTGTGGGCCGATGAGGGGGGAGGAGGTTACATTCTTCCTCACTGAAAGCTTTGGCTAAGTCTGCATACACTTTAGGGATCTGGTGTTCGCCTGGAGGCCCGTCTGAACAAGCTGCTGCTGTCTCTGGTCCCTGGCTGTTCTGGGTAGGTTGCTGTTTGCGGGGAGGGGCAGGGGGTGATGGGCCAACCCTTATTCTGATTTTTTGGTATCCATCTTCCCATGTGATGGTGGGGACCCATTTGTCCAGCCAAGCCAGGCCCAGTATGACAGATTCTGACATTTTTGGGGGTTACTATAAATCGTATAAATTCATGATGTTTCCCCATCTCCAATTTAATTAGTTCAGTAATATGGGTGGCAGGGACTCCCCCAATTAATGTTCCATCCACCTGGTGAAATTTAATTGGGTGCTTTAAGGGTGTTGTCTTGATCCCCAATTCTTCCACCACTTTAAGCCCAATTAAACATCTGGTGCAGCCAGTATCTATTATTGCTGGCAGTTCTGCTTGTTTTCCTGTGTCTGGCAGCACCAGTTTTACTTTAATTGAGAAGGGGGGATGGGTGCACTCACCATTGGGTCTTCATCTCCGCTAGCCATGCCGGGACAGGTTTCTTTAACTGGAGGGTCATCCCTCTTTTCAGTGGGGAGGGGAATTTCCACGGCTTGTCTGGCAAATTGGCTGGTGTCTGGGGCTTTCCTTGGAGCCCTCCTGCTTCGTGCAGACAGGCCGGGTTGTTGTTGTGGAACTGGGGTAGGGGCACTCAGAAGTTCGATGTCCTGTTTGTCCACACCGATAGCACTTAATTGCCCCCCCCCCGGTTGAGGGGGGGTTGACATTTGTAGCTTTTGAAATGGGCCTTTTAGATAACGCTCTCTGAGGCGGCTGCTCTGGTGGGGTTTGGTTGTGGGGGTGGATTTCTCTGCTAGAGCAATGAACATGGTATACTAGACACTCAGGCACCCCCCAAATCCCCAAGGCTTTTCTGACTTCTGGGTCAATAGCTTCTTTAAAGTAGTGTAGGAGTATGCAGTCAGGCCAATGGTCCAGATTCCCTGCGACTTGTCTAAAGTCCCATACAAAGTCTTTATTTATTTATTTATTTATTTATTTATTTATTTTTAATTTGATTTATATGCTGCCCTTCTCCGGAGACTCAGGGAGGCTTACAATGCATTAAGCAATAGCCTTCATACTTTTGTATATTTATACAAAGTCAGCTTATTGCCCCCACAAACTGGGTCCTCAATTTACCTACCTTAGAAAGGATGGAAGGCTGAGTCAACCTTGAGCCTGGTGAGATTCGAACTTACAGTAGAGCCTGGTGAGATTCGAACTTACAGTAATTGCAGACAGCTGTTGTTAATCACAATGCTATTAGTCTGCTTAGCCACCAGGGCCTTTGCAGGGCCTTTATAGTCGATTACCTTTTATAGGTCGATTACCTTGCTTCATGATCTTTAGCATGGCTTTGCTTTCATTTACACGGTCTGGGTCATCAAATTGGGAATGGAGCAGTGTGATAAACCCATCGGCATCATTCAGTTCCGCAGCGCCCTCGTTGTGTAGCTGGACTTTCCATTCAGAAGCCTCCCTGTCATTCATCCCATCTGAGATTGCCGACACTAAGTCCTGTTCTGATTCGTATCAGTCTGCATACTGATTCATGTGAGCCCAGACCCTGCTGAGGAAATAAGCTAACTTGCCTGGCGTCCCGTCAAAGATTGCTGTGAAATGGGGTGGCGGTGCTGTTCCTGGTTGCTGCATTCCAATAGGCTGCTGTGAGACTTGCTGAGCTGGAAAGACGGGGGGGGGGCAACTTTGTTTGCTGCTGGGGGAGGGGGCCTGACTGCTGAGCTGCTTGCTGCATTGGAGGGGGAGCACTCCAGCCGGCTGCTGGATTAGTCCCCCCAGTGGTGCCAGGATCATTGGGCCATAGGAGAAGGGAAATCCCCATCCGGGCAGTTTATTTTCAGCAGGAGGTAGTGCGAAGGCAGGCTGGCGAGGGCCCCCGAAAGGGGAGTTTTGCATTCTGTATGCCGGCTGCACATGGTGCCCCACTGATGCAGGATTTGAATGCTGCGTTGATCCTCTTGTTTGGCCTCTGGGTGGATAAGGTGGGTCTGCGCCTTACTAATGGGGCCACGGGGTTCAGACGGGTTTGCTGATCACGTACCTGACTCCCTGCCACGTGGCAGCAGCCCTGCCCGAGCTACTCAACGTCATCTCCGCGGTGGCAGTTGATACCCCCAGGCTTATGGTCATGGGGGATTTCAACCTGCCGTCCGTGGGCGAGGCGTCTGAGGTGGCTTGGGAGTTCATGGCTTCCATGACAGCTATGGACCTGACCCAGTTAATTCATGGCCCTACCCACACGGGGGAAAACACACTGCATCTGGTTTTTGTCTCTGGACAGTGGTTGAGTGATCTTGAGATAGGGGATATAGTCACCGAGCCCTTGTCATGGTCTGATCACTCTCTCCTTCGTCTCGACCTTCGAACCGCTACACCCCGCCGCAGGGAGGCGGAGCCAGTAAGATGGTTCCGCCCCAGGCACCTGATGGAACCTGACAGGTTCCAGATGGAGCTTGGGCCATTTCCTGAGGCTCTGGCACATGCCTCGACTGGAGACCTAGTGGCCACCTGGGATAGGGCAGCCACTGGAGCTCTGGACCGGGTCGTGCCTTTGCGGCCTCTGACCCGGCGCCGATCTCATTTAGCTCCTTGGTTTACTGAGGAGCTGAGGGAGTTGAAGCGCCGGAAAAGACGCCTAGAGAGTAGTTGGAGGGCCAGTCTTTCTGAATCTGACCGGACACTGGTAAGATCTCATATTAGGAATTACCTAGTGGCGATAAAAGCAGCGAAATGTACCTATTCTGCTGCTTTTATTGCATCATCAGATAATCGCCCGGCCGCCCTGTTTAGGGTGACCTGCTCCCTGCTCCACCAGGAAGCACAGGAGGACCCCTTGGAGGGTAGAGCCGAGGATTTTGCTCAATATCTCTATGACAAAATCACTCAGATTCGGGAAGATCTGGACTCCGACTGGGTAGTCTCAGGGGGAGGGACTGGGGCAGGTCTTGAGAATGTTATCTGGGATGAGTTTGATCCTGTGACCCCTGAGGACATGGACAGGATTCTGGGTAGAGTGAACGTGACCACTTGTTTATTGGACCCGTGTCCCTCCTGGTTAGTGCTGGCTTCTCGGGAGGTGACACGAGGCTGGCTCCAGGGGATTATAAATGCTTCGTTGGGTGAGGGTGACTTTCCTGCTGCCTTGAAAGAAGCGGTGGTGAGGCCTCTCCTCAAGAAGCCTTCCCTGGACCCGGCTGTATTAGCGAATTATCGTCCAGTCTCCAACCTTCGTTTTGTGGTGAAGGTTGTTGAGAGTGTGGTTGCGCAACAGTTCCCCCAGCACCTGGATGAAACGACGTATCTGGATCTGTTCCAGTCGGGCTTCAGGCCCGGGTACAGCACAGAAACGGCATTGGTCGCGTTGGTAGATGATCTCTGGAGGGCTCGGGACAGGGGGTGCGCCTCTGTCCTGGTCCTGTTAGATCTCTCAGCGGCTTTTGATACCATCGACCATGGTATCATGCTGCACCGGTTGGAAGAGTTAGGGGTGGGAGGCACTGTGTTGCGGTGGTTCTCCTCCTTTCTCTCTGACCGGTCGCAGTCTGTGTTGACAGGGGGACAGAGGTCAACCCTGAGGCCCCTCATATGTGGGGTGCCGCAAGGGTCGGTCCTCTCACCTCTCCTGTTCAACATTTATGTGAAGCCGCTGGGCGAGATCATCCGTGGTTTCGGGGTGGAGTACCATCAGTACGCTGACGACACCCAGCTGTACATCTCCACCCTGGATCACCCCAACGATGCCCTTGAAGTGATGTCCTGGTGCCTGGAGGCCGTACGGATCTGGATGGGGAGGAACAGGCTCAGGCTCAACCCATTCAAGACCGAGTGGCTGTGGTTTCCGACATCCCGATATAGTCAGTTGGCGCCATCACTGACTATTGGGGGCGAATCATTGGCCCCCATGGAGAGGGCTCGCAACTTGGGCGTCCTCCTGGACTCACGGCTGTCTTTAGAAGAGCATCTGAGAGCCGTGACCGGGAGGATTTTTCATCAGTTTCGCCTGATTCACCAGTTGCGTCCCTTTCTGGATCGGGACTCCTTACGCATGGTCACTCATGCCCTCGTCACCTCCCGCCTGGACTATTGCAATGCTCTCTACATGGGGCTCCCCCTGAGGAGCACCCAGAGGCTCCAACTGGCGCAGAGTGCGGCCGCGCAGGTGGTAATGGGAGCAACATGGCACTCCCATGTAACACTTCTCCTGCGCGAGCTGCACTGGCTCCCGGTGGTCTTCCGGGTGCGCTTCAAGGTTTTGGTTACCACCTTTAAAGCGATCCATGGCTTAGGACCTGGTTATCTACGGGACCGCCTACTACCACCAATAGCCTCCCACCGGCCAGTACGCTCTCATAGAGAGGGACTCCTCCGGGTGCCGTCAGCCAAACAGTGTCGACTGGCGGCTCCTAGGGGGAGAGCCTTCTCTGTGGGGGCACCTACCATCTGGAATGAGCTCCCCCTGGAGATACGGAGGATCCCGGATCTGCGCACCTTCCGCCGCGCTGTGAAGACCTTTTTATTCCACCAGGCGGGTTTGGCCTAATCTTTTCCCTCTTTTTAATATGTAAATTTTAATCTGTTTTTAAATTATTGGGGTGTTTTAATCTGTTTTGGCCAAAATGATTTAATTCGATTTTATCTGGTTTTTAAATTTTTTGTATCTATGTATTTTATTGTTTGGCTGTTCAGCGCCCTGAATCCTTCGGGAGTAGGGCAGTATACAAATCAAATAAACTAAACTCAAATAAACTAAAACTAATCCCCCCTCCATGTCCCGGATCAGGGAAGGTGAATGTCAGTTTCGCTAGCCTCCATCTCACCTCAAGGAGTTGGGAAGCGGGGGCGTAACTCCCCACTTCCACCCGCTCAAAACCCTCAGGGAGCCCAGTTAAAGACTGGCTTTGCATTGGCTGCAGTCGGTCCCAGTCCTGGGAGTTCCTGGATTTCACAGCAGCCCCCATGGCTCGTCCCGTTTCTTCAGAAATAAAAAGGAAGGGGTCGGCAATTCCTTGAGCATCCGGGTCCCCAACGGGCCTCCCTCCGATTTCTCATTTCTCCTCCATCTTCACTGAGTCTTCGCATCAACCAGGGTTTAGGTAGATGCTGGGACTCAATATCCCTGACAGCCCCCTTATGGGGTGCTGTTAGGTTTTAGAGAGATTCGGGTTAATGTCAGCATTCCAGAAAAAACCCCAAGTTCAAGTAAAGATGCGGAAGCAAGCATTTTCCCAAGTTCTCTTTACTAGAATAGGCAAACTGGCACATCTGGGGAAACCCTAATCTGAAAAGCCCGGGTTTTCCTTCAGTAAGTCAAAGCTCCCAAAACCATCCCCTTTTCCACCCAGTCGGTCACATGCTCCAATCAACATCCGTCCTATCCTGATCCAGCCCCCTGACCACTCCTTCTCCAGATGCTGGATCTCCCCGACCTTGACCGACAGGAAGAATGCTATTATGTCTACTAGCCCCCTCTCCTAAATCCCCCCTCCTACTTTCCCACACATGAGAAGGTGGCATCATTGGAGCTTCCGCCCTAATATGGTTTCCAAAGCTGACATTTATTTTGTTCAAGATTTGGCAATATATGCTGCACAACACATTCAATGTCAAGAATATTTTGCTCCATTTTGTGTTAGCAAGTCACGTTTAAGTGACTTCTCCTTTAAGTGTAACCTTTAGTTTGTTCAGGTTTCCTCTAGTTTCCAACCTTGAAAGTCCCATCCTATCATTTTTTTTTCTCAGAATTTAAAATACCGGCCATTTCCCATGGGAAATTTTTTTTTATAATTAATTTCAAAATCTTATTTCAAATCCATCTGGACCCTCTGTTTATAACTTTTTAAAAACAACTTCTAATTACTTTTTTGTTGAGGGGTCCTTAACTAGTACACTAGCATTTATGATATTACCTAGTTGTCATCATATTGAAATATCTTAAAACTTCTATAGCTAAGGGCTGAAGGAAACTCATCCAGTGAATGCCATAAAATAATCCTTAGAAGGTAATAAACACAAAAAAGTACAACAAAGAATAAAATATAGTAATCATTAAAGTAATAAAAACATAATATGTGGGAAAATATATTCAATTTCACTAATAATACAGAACTATACAGGTTATGCAATACTCCTACCAGATCCCTAGACCAGGTGATAAAGCCTTGTCTTCAGGTTCTTCCCGAAGGCCAACAAGGTAGGGCCAGTATGACCTCATGGGAGGTGGTGAACTATTTCAGAGGGGAGATGCAGTGGCAAAAACCTCTCTTCTCCTGGGACCCCAGATGATATTCCATTTGCAATACTTGTTTCTGCCAAACCTGATGAGATGAATAGATATGATTGTGGAGAGGCAGTTTCTCAAATACCCCAGCCCCATGCCATATAAGGCTTTATAAGTCATTAACAGCATGTTATATTGAAAACAAAAGTAAATTGATAATGCAGCAGAGGTGTAACAGGCACTAACCTAGGAATATATGTAGTTGCCTTCACTACTTTTTGCACCCTCTGAAGCTTCCAGATGCTCTCCAAGAGCAGTCCCATGTGGAGTACATTACTCTAATCTATGTGAGAGGAGAGTTCTGATCCAGGAATGATACTGTGCACAACCTCATATTGTAAAAAGGCACTTATATCCATGACTGTCCTTGCTCATTGAGAAGGATTTGAGTTCAGAAGGACCCACCAACTTGCTTAGTGTGTCTGTCTGGGGCAGTGTCCACATCCAAAACTAAAAATGATAAATTCCCAAGCCCCCAAATCACTCAGTCTTGCCAGTGTTGTGCAGCAAACAATATATATAGTGCTGGTCTGTATACACTAACATCTCTGCCATACTCAAGTCCCATACAATGGATATAGAAGATCCTGTAAATAAAAATCTCCTTCCTGGAAACCTACTGCTTAATGTGTCCTTTTCCCCTCAAATGCAGTGGTGAAAGCCAATTATTTTTACTACCGGTTCTGTGGGCGTGGCTTGGTAGGCGTGGTGTGGTGTGGCTTGGTGGGCATGGCTTGGTGGGCATGGCTTGGAAGGGAGGAATAGCAATGGTGGCTGTTGGTTGGAGATGCTCCCGGTAGGCCTGCTTTTAATGAAACTCTATCAGCTTTTTAGTCTCTTTCTCCCACATATTTCTTTCTCCCACATATTTCCCCTGTGAAATAATTTAAAGAATTTGAACAATTCTGAAAATAGAAGATAGCAAAGAAGTGGGAGTGGAAGATAAGCCGCTTTTGGAAAGGAGATTGGTTTTTACCTCCGTGGTGCCTCGGCTGAGACCATAATTAAGGCCTACTTTAACTACAATTGCCGAGGGAGGATAAATTGTTGCGATATTTAATTTCGCTGAGAGATACTGGATCAATTATCTACCAAAATGGTAAAGAAAAGTAAGAGGCAGAGATCTTACTCTCTCTCCCCAAAATCTATGACAGAGTTTAACTACTCCAAGCCTCTTAAACAGCTTAAATTGGATGACTTTATGGAGAGGTGTAATCCAGAACCCCAAGCCGAACTTCGAACTTTGTCTCCGTCGACTGTATCATTGGGAGAGGGAAATACAGAAAGGAAGCTTTTTTCCCGGATTTCAGATTTAAACTCGCCTGTTAGAATGGATGATTTTTCAAGCTTTATCCCCTCTCCTACTTCTAGCTGTTTAAGAGAAGTTCCGATATATTCAGACCTCAGAGAGATGGTCTGTACTCAGAGCATGTTAACTGTGCATACAGTAGATTCAATATATGACCTACTGACATCGATCAAAAGAGACATCGAGAGGATCTTTCAATATTTAAATAACCCTCACCCTGCAGCTAAGGAAGGTGAGACTGCACACCTTCCTGATGCGCGGAGAGAGTGGAAGGGTTTAAGATCTCAATCCAAACAACAAAGCATTGCAAGTACTGATGTCAACCCTCATCAAGGAAGAAGGTTGTTAAAGAAACCAATTGCTTTAAGGATAAGGAATAGAGGATGATGGACTTCAAAGGAAAGGATAATTCTCTCACTTGCACAGCTATTGAAATCTGATCCTTTATTAATAGATCTACTCAGATACGAAAAACTTCCCCAGCATAGCAATTGTGTTCGACTACTACTGCATTTTGACAGCAATACTATTCCGAATGCTGTAATGAAAAGAAAAGGATACCTGCTCAGATTTGAAGTCATTCCTACAAGAGTCTTCTCGAGTGGGCCTATTAAACCGCTTTTACAAGGACTCAACCAAACATCAAAAATGGTATCTAGGAACCACTTTGCTACCTCCAGGGTCTTTCCTCTAGAATCTGGAGAAACTATGGAGGCAGACCAGACCAGGGAGGTCCCATATATGAAGGCAAGTACTGGTAAGCCTGAGGATGTTATAATCAGCGAATCTGTCTCCTTGTCTCCAAAGGAGCAAAGGTCAATGTTAATTGAATTTGACTTGTTAAGCTCTTCGCTAGCAGAAGCCTGCAGTTTAACGAGAAGGCTGTCCAAGTTGGAAGAACGGGGAAAGCATGATCAGACAAGGCCTTATGTTGTTAAGTCCGTCCAGCGGGATAGAAGGGAAGGCAAAAGACTTTTCAAAGAAACAAAGACCATGAACGTAGCGGCAGAAGTTCACCCTCCCCCAAGTGTGCAACTGCCCTCACCTGTCTTGTCTTCCTTAAGAACAGGTGAGACACTTCCACAACAATCAGAGGCCACTTTTGACTCCTTTGGCACTCCAGAGAAGGCGGTGGTAGTAATTCCGGGCCCCTCCTCTAGAAGGGTGGAGGGAAAGACACAAGGAGTAGTGCCTCAGGGTGATTGACTAGACAACAAATGGCCAATAACTAGGGCATCTTATATCCCTAGCCTTTCCCTCCTGTCCTGGAATATAGCTGGCTGGAAAGGCACTGCAAACCGGATGGATCTTATAAAACTGATTTCAACACATCATCTCATCCTCCTTCAAGAAACCTGGCTGACTACTAATGATCTACAGATCAGCTTACCGGGCTTTGCCTCATGGCATAAACCGGCAGGCAAAGTCAATTTAAGAAGGAGGGCAATTGGGAGCCTAACCACGATGGTCAAAAGGGATACGGGATGGAAGGGTGAAGAAATTTCTTTAGACCCTCAATTCCAATATATTCTGCCTATTAGATTTTCGTTCAGGGGGATGGACTTAATCTTAATTAATGTATATATTGCTCCTTTTTCACTCCACCTTCTAGGAAGGTATTTGTGGGATTGATAAGTAAGTTTTCCAAGGATCTTGCCCAGTAATCACAGACACGATAGGCTTTGAGTTCAATGTATTTATTTACTCCATTTCTTTCTATTCAGGTACTCATTTGGAACTGGTCCTGGACTTCTGCGCACAGCCTTATATATGGAGGAGGTGGAGTCAAGGTAAGGAGGGGTTATGGGAAGGGCTAAGTGAGGGAGGAGGGATCAGTGGGTCAGTCTATGCAATGGTGTATACACAGTTAGGCATTTACTCGTAACAGGGATGAATTAGATTCAGTATTAGCTACTTTAAAGGGATGCTTTCCCCAAGCAAAAATTATATTAGCTGGAGATACTAATACAAGACTAGGCCCCTCAATGAAGAACTATGCTAAGCGAGGCCTGGTACCAACTGGATACTTTTATAATGAGTTCACCTGGTCCTCAATGGACAAGAGGGCCAATAAATATGCCCAGAGGTTAATTTCTCTGCTGTTTATGAATGATATGCAAGTACTTAGTGGCCTGAGTGAAGGGTATATATATATATATCCCTATACTTTCTCGTCCAACAAAACATCAACCTCTATTGATTATATTTGCATTTCCTCTAGTTTAGTACACCATTTTTCAGATGTAAGAGCTATATTTAGAGAGGAAAGTGACCACTTTCCCATCATGGCTCTGGTTTCACTCTCTGAAGTTAGGCCTCATTTAAGAGAAGAAATTGACACCTTAGCAAACGCCCGGGTTTATAACTACAAAAGGTTATATTGGCACAGACTTGATGTTGAGTCTGTGACCACTTACCTGGGCTCCGACGAAGCCAGACAGCTAGGAAGGGAAATTTCCCAATCTAAGCCCAGACATAACACCCTAATACCAGCTTATATAGGGCTAACTTCTACTCTTAAGAACTTAATGATCCAGAATGATAGCAAAGTAGTTGGGATCTCTAGAAAGTGGTTTGATGACGATTGCCATAGGTTGAGGGCAAATCTAAGAGCCGCAGTTAGGAAAGTTAACTGGTCCAGACAGGATGGTGATTATTCAAATATGGTTCAACTCAGGAGTGCATACAAACCCTCCTGAAAAACAAGGAAAGTAGCTATAACACCAGGATATGGAAAGAGGTAGAAATGGCAGCGAAATCCCAATTCCCTACGATCTTTTGGCACAAGATAACCGGTATATTAAAACAACATTCTCAATTCATGGACACTGATATATCAGCAGTAAAATGGGAGAAGCACTATCTTGCTTTATTTGACAGTAACAATACAACGAATGTCTTGCAACTGGATATTCTCCAGCAGGAATTAAGGAAATGTCCGGAATGGACACCAGTTACTTCTACTGAAGTTAAACATTTAATACAATCCTTAAAGGCCGGGAAGGCCCCCGGAGAGGACTTGCTGCCTCCCAAACTCTTTAGGTCCAACATTGATTTCTGGGTACCGGTGCTGGTAGCACTGTTTACTTATATCGATAAAGTAGGGATAATCCCTGAAGGATGGAGGTTAGCTATAGTTTTTCCAATTTTCAAGAAAGGTGACAGAGCCGTCCAATCTAACTATGGACCCATCAGCCTTCTCAATATAATTTCAAAAATGTATACGAAGCATCTGCTAAATAAAATAGAGGACTGGTGCTTGGATAAGGAAATTCTGGCAAAGGAGCAGGCAGGTTTTAGATCGGGCAGGTCTACCATTGACAATTGTTTTGTCCTTTCCCACTTAATTAATAAATACAAGACCCAGGGGAAAAAGCTGTATACTGCCTTTATTGACCTTACCGCTGCTTTTGATTCTATAGATAGGAACCATCTGTGGAGGAAACTACAAGCCATGGGGATGGACCCCAGATTTATTTTGTTGATCAGGACTCTCTATACTAATACGGCAATTAGAGTCAGATATGCAGCAAATGGTGCCTCAACAATCAGCATACCGACAACTAGAGGAGTGAGGCAGGGCTGCCTGATGGGCCCTACTCTTTTTAACCTTTATATAAATGATATCCCAGCGCAGATGGAAGAACTTCTGACGCATAGCCCCCAAATAGGCTCAAGATTTATTAATGTATTAATGTACGCCGATGACTTAGTGCTGTTTTCTAGAACCCAAATAGGGATGAGGAGACTTCTCGCCAAGCTCTCACGTTATTGTAATACAAACCATTTGACTATAAATGTAGCTAAATCAAAAGTTTTAGTCTTTGGCAATAAGAATAAAAAGCATAATTGGCATATTAATGACACAAAGATCGATCAAGTTACCCAATATACTTATCTTGGAATTGTTTTTTCCAGTGCAGGTGGTTGGACTCTGCACCATCAATACTTTTCTCAAAAGGTCAGAGCTGGGGCAAGCCTTGTATTCAAATTAAGTAAATGTATTCAACCTACCTCGATTTTACCAATTCGTAAAGTCTTTCAGGCTAAACTTGTTCCGATTATGCTCTACGGTGCCGAAATCTGGGGTCTTACAGAGGCCCCCATATTGGAGAGAACTCAAAATAATTTGTTAAGGAGGATGCTGGGGGTAAACAATTCCACTTTGGCGGCAGCCATCAGAGCTGAATTGGGACATTTTTCACTGCACACCTACACAATTACTAGGGCGGTAGCCTACTGGCTAAAAATGACTCAGATGGAAGCCAGCAGACTTCCCAAAATCTGCCTAGAGGAACAGCAGATTTCAAATCCTCAAAGGTATTCCTGGCTAACTTGGCTGTCAGAAATATTGAATCGATATGGTGAAGCAAGTTAAACAACACTGTTGCACACTGAAGCAAGTTAAACAACAAATTAAAGATATACATGGGCAAATGGACATGGCAACTCTTTCAACTAATCACTCCCTTAAGCTTCTGACAGCAGTTAAAACAACTTTTACTCTGGAAAAATATCTACATCTAGAAATGCCATCAGTGGAGAGAGAGCTATTTGTCAAGTTTAGATTTGAACTTTTAGATACCAACGTTAAATTCGGCCGTTACCAGAAAATCCCGTATGACGAAAGAACATGTATATGTGGGCAAACGTCATGGAGGATACCGCGCATATAATATTTGAATGTATGTTATATGAGGAAGTAAGAAAACAATATCTGTCCCCAATTATAAATAAATTTCCCCACTGGAATGTAAGGCATAAATTATCATTTTTATTGAAGGCAGACTCTCCTCCCCTGGTAAGGGCTATCACTTGCTATCCTAAAAGGATGACAGCAATACGAGCCAGTTATATCGAAAAGAATTTCATTGATTGTAAGAAAGATGAGCTGAGTTAGAGAGGAGCTATCTTATTTGGGATATCTAGTTTTGGAAATCTAGTTATTGAACTTCGATATCGTTAAATTTTAAATGTCATATATCATATATTTTTAGACTGTTATTTTTATAACTGTTTGTTTAATCTTTTTCTTTGTTTTTTTTTTCTTTGTTTTTTTTTTTTTTGAAAAGGCCTTTGGGCTATTCAATAAAAGAATCTAGGCTTGGAAGGATACTGCAAAATCTCCATTCCCACCCCATTCCAGGGGAAGGATACTGCAAAATCCCCATTCCCTCCCCACTCCTGGGGGAAGGATATTGCAAAATCTCCATTCTCACCCCACTCTGGAGCCAGCCAGAGGTGGTATTTGCCAGTTCTCTGAACTGCTCAAAATTTCCGATACCGGTTCTCCAGAACCTATCAGAACCTGCTGGATTTCACCCCTGCTCAAATGGTGTCTCTTTACTTAGAAACTACTTAAAAGTGTTGAAGTTTAATTTTATTAGTCCTCTCCCTAAATTTATCAAACTGAACTTTTAAAATTTCTTGGTTTCAGGGAACATGAATTAAATTGTCATAGCTCAGAAAGCATTTCTTTTTCATTAAGAGATATTAAACATACAAGGCCTTGGTTTTAAAGATATTGAAATAAAGGATCAGATATATGTGAATTAGCACATGCTGGAGGGCAGGAGCTCATGAGAGAAGCTAATAAAAGGCTCAACAACAGAATAGCCATAAAGCTGACATGGAAAAGGGGTAAGATGGCAATACAGCTGTGATTAAAGTAATAAGGTGATGCATCAAATCAACCTTCCCACAAGCAATTCCAAAGTGAAAGAAAGAGAAGTAATATCAGGAAAATGTGTATGTCACTTCAGTGCACCTGAAAATGTCAGGAATGCTATATATACATATACATATACATACACACACACGCACACACATATAACATCCATATACATCAGTGGTGAAATGTGAACGGTTTACTACCGGTTCGCTGGCTGCGCATGCGCGTTGTGCACCATGCACCAAATGTGAGGTCCGCGCGCGCAGGGCATGCCAAAAGAAGGCATGTGGTAAGTAGATCAGCACGCGGGTGGGGGGCGCACAATCTTTTTTAACTTTTAAAAGCATTTTTTTTACAATCTATTCAGCTGCATAGGTTGTTAAAAAATGCTTTTAAAGGTTAAAAAAAAGGCTTGGACGATCCCGCTGCTCAGCTGGGATCCTCAGAGCCTTTTTTAAATCTTTTAAAAGCATTTTTTAAAAGAAGCGGCAAATGGGCGATCGGGCGATTGAGTGGGCATGGGCTGGGGAAAGCAGGGATTTTTGCTACTGGGTCTCCGAACTACCCGCCACCATCGCTACCAGATTGGCTGATCCGGTCCGAACCGGGAGCATTTCACCCTGACATACATATACATACATTATATACACAAACAATCACACACACACACACACAAACACACATATATAGGCTATGAATTATTTTTTAAAAAAGTTGTTTGCTGCTTATGAGAATACAGCCTGTTGCTTTTCAGAAAAATCTAAATGAAAAATTTTTCACTGGAATGCTTTACAGTTTCAAGATTCTGGATTTTCCCTCCTACTTTCTCTTTTTATATTTATTCACATAGAGGTTCTATTTTGCAGTGCATTTGCTATAATTATAGTTGGTGTATATAGTTTCAGATGATAGCATCTAAAACTAGCTGCTATACTTCGTTTTATTAAATATATCCAATTTTGTTCTTTTTTAGGATCAATTTGGCTAGCCAAATTAAAGTCACCCAAGCTTCTTTGCCTAGAAAGATAGATTCACTGTATCTGCATTTAGAATGGCAGCAAAACTGAGTTTCTCTTAATATTCTTTGAACAATTTTCCTAATGTTCTTCGAATAATTCCTTCAATATCTTGTTTCACTTATCACACAGTACCAGTTTAGTCTTTTAGCCTATAGACCTATCACAGGAAGATGAAATTATGAAATAAAGGTAAAATAAAATGTCCTTGCTTGGGATTGACATTCTATGACTGCTTTCATGCAGTTTTCTTGGCAGCATTAGAGAATAGCCTTGCCTTCCTCTGAAATGTTTTGTCAACTTCCCAGTCAAGCCAATAGTCTTAGGATTCCTATGTATTCTCTTATAGCTATGAAATCATCATTTGTGAAGTTTCATAACAGTGGACTTTCCATGACCTGTTAATATAATAGAAAAGAGTATTTTTTCCTAACTGTGTATTCTATGTACATTTAGCAGCCACCGACACTGATTTTTCAACATCTACAGAATATTATTTACTAAAACTACTAGCAATCATATATTTTTGCAGAGTTTCCAGTCCTCCAGTGGAAGAAGATGGAACCTTTACTGGAATCTTGTCATTAGATCTTTAACTTTAACAGAGCCTTCTCTGTGGGGGCACCCGCCCTGTGGAACGAGCTGCCTCCTGGAATACGATTGATCCCGGACCTCCAGACCTTCCGTAAAGCCCTGAAGATGTTTTTATTCCACCAAGCCGGCCTAGCCTAAATGGTTTTTAATTGGGATTTTAAATTTTATGGATTTGGGGGTTTTAAATTGGGAAGCTAATGATTTAATTCTTTTTTAATTATCTTAACTTTTGTATTTGTATGTTTTTTAATTGTGGCTGTTCACCGCCCTGAGTCCCCTCTGGGAGAAGGGCGGTATACAAAATAAATAAACAAACAAACAAACAAACAAACAAACAAATAAATAAATAAATAAATAAACTTATTTTTTTTCTTTTTCCTGAGATGACCTTTTAAATGTTTTTTTCCCATAGAAATAGGATAAATGCCATAGATTTATCCTACTCTGTAACAGTTTATATATCAGTTTTTCTCTTTTACTTTATTGAAACTTTACACTTCTCGGAGTATAAGACACACTTTTTTCTTCCTTAAAAATGGGTAAAAATTGTGGTGTGTTTTATACACTGAATGTTGCCGAAGCCCCGCCCACCTGTCTGGCCCCCACCCTTTGGCCATTTTCAGCCTCCACGCATTGCGTTTTCAGCCTTCACACGCCCCATATTTCAGGCTGTGGGGATCGCCATAGCACATCGCCAATTGCCACCTCCGCACGTTGTATTTTCGGCCTCCGTGAATCACATTTTTGGCCTCCGCACACCCAATTTTTGGCCTCCATGCATCATATTCTCAGCCGGTTCCAGGTGGTGGCAATCGGTGGCAATGTGCTGTGGCGATCCTCACAACCTGGAATAGGACTTAAATGGAGCGTGCGAAGGCCAAAAACGTGACATGTGGAGGTGGCGATGGGTTCTGGTGATCCCCACAGCTTGGAACAGCTGATTGGCAGTATTCCAGGAGGCCTATCTAACCATCAATCAGCTGTTCATGCTAAATCAGGCTGTGATAACGTGCTGAAGCTGACCGGGCTGTTTACTGTTTGCTGCAAGGACGCTAGCCAGATGAATACCGATGGATGCTGGGAAGCAGAGGCAGAGGCAGATTTTTTTTTTTCTTTTCCTCTCTTGTGTCTTATACTCCAAAAAATATGGTATTTTTATAGTATTTATATCTCACCTCAGGATCTTTTTTTTAACACAGAACAGGGATATTTTAAAATAAATCAATATTTAAATCTGCTACGGATTTTACTAAGCACATCTCCCATAATTTGTGAAGTGGAACCATCATATCCTGCTAAAATGTCACATCAGGAAGAATAATGAGGGTGAATTTACATGTTAACGATCTGTATTTAATAGATATACTAATGAAAAGTCCTTATTTCATACTATCCACTTATATTTTTAGAAGTGCCTGAATTATCATAAATAAAGTCTGGCTTATAATAAAATTATACACTCATAATAAATGAATAATTCTCATATAATATTTTTCTATAGCCAGTCTCCCAGCTCATCTTTCATTTTCAGTGACAAGCTATGCCAAATGTAATTATTTCAGTATATGGAATCTTAACAAGTTTTCTTCAATGAAGGTGTTTTCAGGCAGGCAGCCAACTAAATCAGTAGTTAATCCCATATCAAAACATGTCTGAAATCCAATGAAAGTAACTGAGGTTCCAGGTAATCCTCGAGTTATGACAGTTCACTTAGTGACTGTTCAAAGTTACACAATAACCCACCCACCCCAGTATTTATGACACAGTCCCAAAATTACACATGTTGCAGCCCCACGGCAGTAGTTCACCCTTATGAACAGTTGCAGAAGCACTCCAACATTCACCCTGTCTATTCCCTCCCCACTCCCCACAATTTCTTCCCCCCTCCTATCCTGCTGTGCCAGACTCATTTACCTTGTAAAGGTCTCCTCTCTGCCATGGTTTCTTTGAGAGCAGGACAATTTTGCTTCCAGCATCTGATAGGGGTGCCAACACTTTTTGTGTGCTGAGTGAAATGTTCTGGGACCGTGATCTCGCACGATTTCAGGCAACCATTCACTGCAAAAGCGGATGGGTGCCTGAAGTAGCATGAGATCATGAACCTCAGAAGCTTCCAGTCTCCATGCAAAATGTTTGCAAGCCAATGTGACACTTTGAGCTTTGGGCGTTATGATCTCACATGGCAGAAAAGCTGGAAAGGAAACTGTTGCAATATTTTTAGGATCAGACTCAATAATTGATTTAAGAATGAAGTATTCAAACAAAACACTGTTTATTTACAGTAGGCATTCTATATTCGCTGAATAATTACAGATAGAAGCAAGGAGGTGGTGCATACAGCTCCTTTTATATACACAAGGCGGAGCGAGGAAAGGGAGTGGTTAAGTATGAATATATTAAATGATGAAGAATAAGTTAACCCCTAATACCCCGGTTATATATACTATTTACATATTGGAGAATAAGGCATTTACTTGTGACAAATCCCCCTCTAAATGCCGATTCGATATACAACAATAATTACATTCAGATTCAGAGCAGTATAAAACTTGCAGTTTTGAAGTCAAGTATTTGTGCTGTTTAGAAGGCAAAGGCTTTGTCAATATGTCAGCTATTTGCTCTGATGTTTCGCAATGGACTGCTTTAATAAATCCATCCTGAGATAATTGTCTCACGTGCTTGAATTTTATATCTATATGCCTGGATCTTTGACCAATAGCATCAGATCTAGATATTTCAATAGCAGCCTTGTTATCTTCGTGTATGATAAATGGTAATGAAGGTTTCTTCCAAGTATTTGACAATAGATCATTAAACCATACAAGATTGTTGGAGGCTTTAGACAAACAAACATATTCTGCTTCAGTCGTTGAGGTGGCTACTAAATCTTGTTTTCCAGTGTACCAGTAAACTGGACAATCGTTAAGAAAAAATATATAACCAGATGTGCTTTTTCTACATATAGTATCACCTGCCCAATCCGCATCGGCATAACATGTGAGGATGGGCTCTTTGACATTATTAGGTTCCAGTAATAAACAGAAGTCTAAGCTATTCTTTAAGTATCTTAATATTCTTCCCAATGATACAATAAGGGTTTGCTGACGTATCTGGATAACAAATTGAGAGGCAAAGCAATATCAGGTCTAGTCCAATTAGAAATATATAGAAGGGAACCAATAACTGATCTGTAGAGTGTATTATCCTTAAATTCGGGGGATGATTCATCTATGTTCCTCAAGAAGTCAGTTTGCATAAGAGTGTCACAGGGCTTAGCATTGTTTAAATTGCACTTGTTTATGAGTTCTATAATCTTATCTTTCTGAGAGAGTTTGAATCCCTTTTTGGTTTTACTGATTTGAACTCCAAGATACTTATTTACCTTCCCTAATGATTTTAAGGAAAAGTGTTCATTTAGTTTTGTTACAAATGTCTCTCTCTTTTCTTTATGTTTACCTATATACAAAATATCATCCACATAAATTAACACAAATTCTAATGTGTCACCTTCCTTTTTGACAAAGAAACAGTTGTCAGCAGTAGTAGCATTGAAATTCATAGTTCTGAGTACTTTGACTAAACATTCATACCATCGTTTGCCAGATTGTTTCAATCCGTACAAACTTTTATTTAATAACCACGTTTCATTTTTGTTTGTGTATTGACTATGAGGTGCTCTTACATATATCTCTTTATCGAGTTTTGCGTGTAGATATGCGGTCCGTATGTCATATTGGAATACATCAAGATCAAGTGCTGATGCTATAACTAAAGCTGTTTTGACACTCTCAGTTCTTACTGTGGGAGAGTATGTGTCTGTGTAATCCTCAGGATATTTTTGGGCATAACCCTGTGCAACTAATCTAGCTTTGTATAAAGTGTTGCCTTCTTCTAGATTTTTAACTTTATATATCCACCTGGTGCCTATAATAGTTTTATCCTTAGGTGCAGGTGTAGGTGTGAATACATTTAACTTTCGTAAACTATCCATCTCCTTGGCCATGGCTGATTCCCATTTTTTTCTTTCTTCGGGGGGAAATTTTAATACTTCCTCGTATGTGTTTGGTGTTGATGTTTCGCTATCCATGTACATTACGTAATCTTTGTATTTGCTTGGCACTTGGTTTCTGTTACTTCTGATTGTTTTTTCTGGTTTACTATCGTTATCATGTAAGTATCTTGCCTCCTTTTTTGTTAGCGAATCTGTATTTATTTTGTGTTGGCTGTTTGTCCATGTTTTAATTTTGTTTTTATGTGTGTTGTGATTACATTCTTCTCTGGTTATTTTATTCTGATGTTCAGTGTCTGGATTTGTGATTGGGAATATTTCATTAAGATGTATTTTAGACCAGTTGGCCTGTTCATGAAATACTGCTGTTCTGGAAATTATAAATTTGTTATTATTATCAATAAATCTGTACCCTTTTGTGCCTGTTTCGTATCCCATGAACCTGAGTCTTCTGGATACGTTCTCTCCTTTACGCCTCAATTGCTTTGGTATGTGTACATCCGCAGTGACTCCAAATATGTGCATGTGTGCTATTTTGGGTTTTCTATTGTACATTAGTTCATATGGTGTCTTGTTTATAATGCTGGACCAAGTTCTATTTTGTGTATAATTGGAATATTGTAATGCTTCTGACCAGAATTGTTTACCTAAGCCAGCATCTTCTAATGAGCATCTAATCATGGTTTGTAATGTCGAGTTCTTTCTCTCTACCACTCCATTTTGGAATGCAGAGAAAGGGCTAGATGTGAAATGTAGCATCCCTTTGTTTTTTAGCCATTGGGAGAATTCCTTTGACATGAATTCAGATCCCCTATCTGTCATAATTTGTTTTATTTTAATGTAATGTTGTGTTTCTACACGTTTGTAAAACTCTTTAAATTTCTGAAAGGTTTCATCTTTGTGTTTTAAAGTATAGACAAACCCATAACAACTATAGTCATCTACAATAGTCAGAAAATAACGTTTTCTATATGTGATTGATGGTGTTAATGGACCAACTAAATCCATGTGTACCAAATCAAAAATTTGATTAGTTGATCTTGTTGCCTTTCTTGGTTTGGGACTAGTTCTGAGTTTTGTGGACTTACATACTGAGCATTCCAAATAGTTTTTACAATTTTTTATTTTAACACCTTCAGCATGTTCAACCATCTTTTGTACTACAGGAAAACTAGCATGTCCTAATTTCCTATGTAAAATATGTGCACATTCATCATGAATTGGTTTTCCAATTTTAGGTTTTTTGTCATTGGGTGTGTCATTAATAGATGTGTCTTTGTGACTATGAATTGTCTCATGTTCTTCATTATCACTATTGCTACTGTCTCCATTATCTATGTCATTGTTTTCTTCCATGTTGGAATCAATATTGTGTAACCATCTTTCTTTTGTGATTAAATATGGTAGACCTCCTTTAATGGCCACACTACCTAAGCTTGTTTTGTTTTTCTCTAGTGTTGCTTTTCCTTTTGAGAATACTATATTTATGTCAGAATCTCTACTTAGTTTTATTGCACTAAGTATGTTATGAGGTATTTCTGGTATTAGCAATACCCCCTCTATTTTTCCTAGACCGGGTAAATTTACATTCCCTCTACCAATGACTTGGACCTTTTCTTGATTAGCTACTTTAATTACAAATTTATCTTCTATAAATGAAGATAATATATTTTTGTTATGTGTAGTGTGATTAGTTGCCCCAGAATCAATTAGCCAGTCATTGTCCTCTGATTGATGTATGCTAGTTGTGTTATGTTTGTTTAATCCATTTAGTGAACCAGATCTTCTATCCTTTGAATTATCCCTGCCCCCTCTATCTTCTCTATAGTTGGGTGGACTTCTATATCTATGTCTATCAATGGATGATTGTCTGTTATGATATCTATTTCTATAGTCAGTTTTTTGTCTTTCTCTAAGGAATTTAGGACAATCTCTCCTATTATGTTCTTTGGATCCACAGTTGTGGCATTCAATTGATTCACGATATCTTTCCTGGAATGCTACCCTCTTATATTGTTTATGTTCTACTTGTTTGTTACAACGACTCCTTCTTGAATTATCTTCAGCTATTAGCTTATTTGATAAATTTTCTAAGGATAAATACCCTAAATTGATTGTGTCTAAATGTGATATATAGTTATCCCATGATGGGTCTAGTGAGTTAATGATAACACTGTTTGATCTGAAATTATCTCTTCCCTTAAATGCAGCTCTGCTCTGATTTTGTTTAAAGATATTAAATGTTCACTTATAGTAACCTCTGGCTTTATCCTAGCTGAGAAGAAATCTTTAGACATTCTTGTTGTAGTGGCTACACTTTCACTGTGAAACAATTTAAACATGCATTGAATAATTTCTGAGACAGTCAGATTTTGCTTAATACTATGGTACATAGCAGGAGATATACTGGAAATTAATAAGAAAAATGCTCTGTGATGTAAGCAGTCCAATTTTAGAGTCCAAGGTCTTTTTGGGGGGTTAGTAATGAAAAATAATAAGTTTTCTTTTAGAAAAACAACCTGAAGCTGTTGACACCATTCCTGCAAATTAATACCATCTATTCTCAGTTTTGGGAAATCATTGGGTAAATTCCCAATGTTGTTAAATCCATTACTTACAACTGGGGGTAGTCCGTGATCTTGCAAGTGTTGATAGTTGCAGAATGGTGTGGGTATGCTCGCAACGAGTCTGAATGGCTCTCTCTGTTCTTCATGTCCTCCGAAGCTGTCTACGTAGTTCTGCACATGCGCGTTGTTCATTTTGCTCTTGGAGCTGTCGGGAGAGGTTCTCGCTGCTGCAGCTCCCTTGCAGCGTTCCTCTTCTGATGAATCGGTCTCCGGCTCGATCTTGGGAGTCCAGGTGACAGCAGGCGCTCGCTTTCTTTCGTTGAGATCGCTGGTTCCTGGGATCGTCTGTGGTGTGGGATGGTATCTGCAGGGCTCTCTGGGTTCAGGCGTCGGTGCTCTCGTCGTTTGGATAGAAGCGGGTAGATTCTGAGACGTTTGCTTACTTGTTTGTCTTTTCTTTATTTTTCGACTGCTATCTTTTGTCGATTCTTTTGTGATTTTCAATTTTGGACTGAATGCTGCAAAAAGCGTTTTCATTGCTGATTCTATTTGCATTTCTATTGAAGTTTCTTCGATTTCTGTGTCTGATTCTTCTGAAGAGTAAATTTTTTCCCTTTTGCTTTTTGCATCGTGTAAGGCTTTTCGCGCCAGATATTTTGAATTCTGCTTTCTGATTGGCTCTGCTTCGCTCATCTTAGTGGTCTGTTGGAACCAAGATAGCTGCCATTCAAAATTTTGCGTGGGATTGTTAATCTTCTTTTTTGTTATATTCTTATCTGCAGGCAGTTCGCTCACCATTTTTGAATCTTTAGGTTCATCTGTTACGATGTGTTTCTCTCTCGCTGCTCCGTTGTTTTTTATTATGTCTTGGAGGTTTGTGATGAGATTTTCGTCATTCTTTTGACTTTTTAAGAGTCTCAGTATCTCTGACCTGAGTTCGTTGTTTTCTATCTCGTTTTCTTCTTGGTCATCAGTTTCATACATTATTTCTTCGTTGTCTGAAGTGCAGTCTTCAGATTCTCTCGATATTGCAGTTGTGGGTTCATCGATCATTTCTTGATCTGCTTCCATTTCTTTACTGTATGCCCTGGTGTTGGGTCTTTCTCTTTTGTTTCTGGAGTTTTCTCTCAGACATATTTAAAGTTTTATTGAGTCAATTCAACCATCCTCTGCTACCAGATTGTTGCAATATTTTTAGGATCAGACTCAATAATTGATTTAAGAATGAAGTATTCAAACAAAACACTGTTTATTTACAGTAGGCATTCTATATTCGCTGAATAATTACAGATAGAAGCAAGGAGGTGGTGCATACAGCTCCTTTTATATACACAAGGTGGAGCGAGGAAAGGGACTGGTTAAGTATGAATATATTAAATGATGAAGAATAAGTTAACCCCTAATACCCCGGTTATATATACTATTTACATATTGGAGAATAAGGCATTTACTTGTGACAGAAACTGGTCACTAGATCTTTGCATGGTAAGTGACCTGGCGTGGCAGGATGGGGGACAGAAGCAATTGTGGGGAACATGAGGTATCTCAGTAAGTTGGGGGAAGCCTTGCGTGATCTTAAGCAGGTGGCCGTTTCCATCACTAGCCCCCCCAAATTGCCTCCCCCACCTTGAGATACCTCATGTGCACTTAATGACATAATTAGCGAATGCATGGGCGAAAGCAGGGAGTGTTCATGTTCATTTTGTGTGATTTACTCCAACAAATCCTTAGGTTATGAATGTAATTGACAGGCTCCATTACATTCATAACTTGAGGAATACCTTGTTTAAATATTCACTTCAATCAGTCAGAAGCTAAATGCAGAATCAGTCTAAATGGACAACATCGCACATTCCCACCAGGTCAAATTAGATGACCATCATATCTACTCAGCTCCCTCAAAAAATGCATCTGTCATGGTCACCTGTGAAGCCAAGAAGCTTTCAGAAAATAGCAGCAGGAATGATGCTGCCTTTGTCCATAAACTAAAAGCAGCTGCTGTAACATACGATATATTTGTTTTTAGTTTCACAGCAGCCCAATCTGCCAGAGTAGATTGATTGGTAATGGCTGAAAACAACCATGTAATATATATATTATATTAAGCATATTAGGCTGAGTTTGAAAATAACCGTTCTTCTTTAAAAGATCCCCTAAAATGAAATAAAAAATTCTTCATATATCTCAAAGAATAAGAGTTATGGTCATCTCATTCCATCATTATTATGGAACATTTTGTTCAGAGATATCCACAGAGATATAGTCAAGTTAACATGGATAAACAATGAAAGGAGGATTGTATCATTGTGATTCAAGCTCTGACCCTTTGGCACAATGTACAATGGTACTTTTATCATTTTGACAGAACCATTTGACCCTGCAGGTACCTCTCTTCTTGGTTTTTTATATTTCACCCACACCACTTAATTAAGACATTTATTCTACAGAATAGACTGATTAATTTCACTGTATGATCTTTGGGTCATACTACTATGTTATATGTAATGTTTTTGATATTAAAAATAACTTGAATAGGCCATAAGGTTATTTAACTTAACTTATTAATTTAATTTAATTAGTTTAAATTAATTTAGTTAATTTATATTAGCATCAAAATGTAGACAACAAGTTATTGTGAATTTATTGAATTACTTTTTTAAAAAATAAGTTTTTATTTTATTTTATAACTTACAAAAATTCCAACTTCAATCGAACAGTGTGTTGTCTGGGTACAAATCATTTTAGGAAATAATAATCAATGTATTTACAGCAATATTCATTGCATTAGTATCAATTATAATAATATTAATAATAATGATGACCATAGTATTTGTTTAACCAATTCAACATATCTTCCTTATATCACTAATCCTTCCATATATATTTCCTTGTTTCTAGCTCCTGTTTTTGTCAGCTAACAATTGATAAAATAAGTCCCAAGTCGAAAAATATTTAGTTTCTTTCTTTTCCTTAATTATAAGTTCTGACAGCCTATGTTCCAAAGTTCATTGTAATAGCGTTGCTAAAAAAGCATTAAGAGCTGTAAATTTAATTTTGCAAAGCTTTTTTTCTGGAAACATTGTATGCTACTAGGCTCGAAATTCTCGGTTTGAATAACTTAGAACTGTGTCACTTGTGGTCAGACCTAGGTATTGCATACAAAATTATACATAGTAATGCTTTACCTGTAAATGATTTTTTTTGTTTTAATCGCAATAATATGTGCACAATCAACTGCTTTAAACTTAATGTATATCATTCTAAACTTGACTGTAAAAAATATGATTTCTATAATAGAGTTGTCAAAGTCTGGAATGCTCTACCAGATCCAGTTGTCTCAGCTGCAAATTGTCATAGTTTCAGTTGCAAATTGACTTTCCGTGGACCTTACTTCATACTTAAGTGGCCAGTAGAGGGGGCGTGCATAAGTGCACTAACATGCTTATCGTCCCTGTCATTGTATTTTTCTTTCATTCTTGTTCTTGTTTTTGTTTGACAAATTCTAATAAATAAATGAATAAAATAAAATAATAAATAAGTGTTAGCTCACCCATTTCTGCACATTAAAATATTTTTTAAATCACATTTTCATCTGTTGGGATCTCTTCACTTTTCCATTGTTGTGCAAATACTATTCTAGCTACAGTCAATACATGTAGAATCAAATATACATTCCCTTTATTGTACTTGTCTGTAAAATGCCCAAGAAAAATATCTGGTTTCAAATCAATATGCTGTTTTTATCATTTTTTCCAGCCATATATGTATTTCTGTGCAATATTTTTTTGCTTTTTGACATGTCCACCACATATGATAATACGAACCAGATGTCTGGTGGCATTTCTAATATTTTGCCGATTTATCCTTGAACATCTTTGCTAACCTTGAGGGCGGAAAATGCCATCTATAAAACATTTTATAAAGATTTTCTTTGTATGCAGTAGACATTGTTAACTTATAATTTCTATCCCATAATTTCTGCCATTTATCTAACTCAATCGGATAGCTAAAGTTTTTAGCCCATACTATCATTGTCTCTTTTACTTGTTCATCTTCCATCTTAATACTTAACAAATAGCTATATTTTTTCTTTATTAATTTTTCATCTGTCCCTGTTAAAATCTGATCTAATTCTGTTAATTCTTTATTTAAACCATACATTTTAACATCCTTCTCAGATTGTATCTGCACATATGACCACCATGCTATCTCAATCACTTGATTACTTTAAGTTCCTTCTTAGTTTTAAGTTCCCACCCTTTTCATTTAAAATATCTTTATATCTCGTAACATTCTCTATATCAATAACATTTGGATAAATCAGTGCCTCCATTGTGGAGAGCCAGAATGGTATTTTCAAATAATGTTGTTCTTTAATTTTCTCCCATACTAATAATAATGCATTCCTAATATAGTGTCTTTGGAAATAGCTATGTATTTTGTTTTTTCCATACGATAAAAAATCATGCCAACCTAATTCAAGATCATGTTCCTCCAAGGTCAATAGTCTTTTATCTTCAAGCCAATCCATTATTTCACTCAAGTAAGTATTGAAGCCTGATAATACAATTCCCAATCTGGTAGCCCAAAACCACCTCTATTTTTAGAATCTTGCAACATTTTCAAATTTATCTTTGCTTTTTTCCCTTGCCAAATATATTTTAATATTGTTTTATTTAATTCTTCAAAGTATTGTTTTTTCAATTTTATTGGTATTGTTTGAAATAAATATAGTAATCTTGGCAAGATATTCATTTTTATAGTGGCTATTCTTCCCATCAATGATAGTTGTAGATTTTTCCACTTTTCCAAATCCGTTTTAATTTTTTGCGCCAGTTTGTAATAATTCTCTTCTTTAATTGTTACACACCTTGTCGTTAGTTGATTTCTTAAATGTTTAACTTTCTTAATTTTCCTCGTTAGTTCTTTTTTCTGTGTGTCTGTAACATTTTTAACTATTATTTTGGTTTTTTCTTTATTTATTTTCAGTTCTGCAACTTCACCATATTCTTCTATTTTCCTAATTAATTTAGGTCCATTTTCTTGTGGGTCTTCCAAAATAAAGACCAAACCATCTGCGAATGCCTGTAATTAATCTTGTTCCTTTTTTATTTTCATACCTTTAATTTCTATATTTAGCCTAATATTTCTATTTAACACTTCCAGTGTCAATATAAATAGTAATGGAGATAGTGGACATCCTTGTCTTGTGCCTTTTTTTATATTAAAATTCTCTGTCGTATCTCCATTTACCATCACTTTTGCAGTTTGCTTATGGTATTTTGCTTTTATCATGTTAATAAAACTTTCACCAAAGTCCATAGATTTTAATTGTGACAACATAAATTGCCAGTTTATGTTGTCAAATACTTTCTGCGCATCTAAGAAGATCAACACTATTTTTTCCCCAGGATGTGCTTCGTAATATTTTAATGTATTTAAAATCATTCTCATGTTGTTTTTAATCTGTCTCTTAAGTAAAAAGCCATTTTGATCTGGATGTGTAAATTCATTTAAAAACCTTTTTAATCTCTCTGCTATTATTGAAGCGTATATTTTATAATCAGCATTCAATAAAGGTATGGGCCTATAATTTTTTATCTGAATTTATTGAATTACTTTAATTGTGGATAAGTTTTACTCAAGTAGATATAAATAATTGCTGACTAAGATCAGTAAAGTATTTTTGTTATAATCTGCTAATATTCTGAATATTTCTGAATTCTTCTGTCTTTTAAAAAAAATACACATAACACAAATATATTACATAATGATATGGCAGAAACTGTAGGAGATAGGGATAGTCTTATGTATATACCAGTGGTGAAATCCAATTTTTTTTTTACCACCGGTTCTGTGGGCGTGGTGTGGCTTGGTTGGCATGGCTTGGTGGGTGTGGCAAGGGAAGGATACTGCAAAATCTCCATTCCCACCCCACTCCAGGGGAAGGATACTGCATAATCCCCATTCCCTTCCCACTCCTGGGGGGGGGGAGGATACTGCAAAATCCCCATTCCATCCCCATTCCTGGGGAGGGGGGAGATACTGCAAAACCTCCATTCCCACCCCACTCTGGGGCCAGCCAGAGGTGGCATTTGCCGGTTCTCCAAACTGCTCAAAATTTCCGCTACTGGTTCTCCAGAACCTGTCAGAACCTGCTGGATTTCACCCCTGGTATATACTTTATATTACAAATAATTCTACCGTTTATCTTTTTCTTTTGTAAGTGTAATATTTAGGTCACAGTTTGTAAACACAGCTATAATTATTGTCAAGTCAAATAATTCTCCTTGGAATACAAGTGTTCTTCACTTGGACCAGTCATTTAATGACTGTTCAAAGTTAGGACAGTCTTTAAAAAGTCATCCCTACATCATGGTCATGTGATTGCATTTTAGGCACTTGGCAACCAGCTCACACTTATGACCAGTTGTAGCATCCCATGGTCATGTGACCACAATTTACAATGTTTTTGCCAGTTTCTGACAAAAAAAGGCCATTCAGAAGAATTGATTCACTTAATGACCACATGATTTGCCTAATTGATTGTAGCAACTCACTTTACAACTATTAAAAACATTTTCCTAAAATTGACTTTGATGACATGGTCCTTGACTTATGATTACAATAAAGTAATAGTTTTCAGAATTGATAAATAAGTATTGTTTGGACTGGGAACTCAGTGTTCAACCTGACTTTAGAGGGAAGGGAGGGGGTGCAGTATTTTTAAGTACTTATTTACTAACCATCAACTATTTGGAGTGTTACACCAGTAACTTCAGATTCCCAACGAAATATCCAGTGATGATAAAAAGCTGTTGATGTCTAAATCTGCTTGTATCTTAGTGGGCATGAATGCGTGCCAGTAATAATGAACAGGAGCATCTAACAAAACCTTTCTAGTCTTAGCGCAACTCTTGATGCTTCTTTCCTTATTCCTTCTGTTCCTTAGCACAACTTTACTTTATACATTTCTGTCTTTTTAGAGAAGGAAATCAAGTTGCTTATATAAGTTCACTTCATATGTATCTTTCATGATTCAGATAGGAATCTTTTATAACTATACCTGAAAAAATCAAAACTGAACTCAAATCTTCTTTATGTAAAATACCACTTTGCCACAGAGCTATTGCCATGCTGTGGAGGTTGATTAATTAGATTATCACATTTATTGTTCTGTACACAAAGCATTCAAAATGTTTTACAGTATTAAAAAGAAACTTAAAAAGAAACTCATTAAAACCACCCATTAATTAATCTAAAAACAGCAGTCTAGACCCTGAAGACAATAAGAAATTAAATAAATATTATAAAGTTAAATAAATAAATATTATAACTTCATAAAGTTATATTAAATGATAGTAAATTAAATGAGCAATTATTTTACAATAATTTTTATAATAAGTTGTCCACAGTATGAGAATAAACATGCTTTTGATTTTCTCCAGCACAACCCTTTTTATTTTATTAATCTTTAAATATTGAAAGTATGTTCAAACAGAGAGACAATAATAAAGGCGATAGTAGTGGTGGTGAAATGCTACCGGTTTGCATCAGTTTGGGTGAACTGGTAGTAAAAAAAAGCTACTGGTTCCTCTGAACCGGTATTTCCGACAATCAGCTGTGCTGCACAATTTAAAATCCTGCTTTCTAGTGAATCTAAATCACGCGGCACAGCTGATCACACCCTTCGCTGCTCTACTTACCTTCCCAAGCCTTCTTTTAGTGTGTACTGCACATGTGTGTGTGCACGCAGCGTGCATTTGGTGTACAGTGTGCATGCCCGTGCACAGCTTGGCTTGCAGCGTACATGCGCGGCCAGTGAACCAGTGGCAAACTGGTTCAGATTTCACCACTAGATAGTAACAATAAGTGGTGGAAATATAGTGTTAAAGAAAAGAGTTGACAATGTCATACTACACTAATAGAAGCAGTCATCACTTGTTTCATTTATTTTATTTATTTATTTATTGTTTATATTTATATACCGCCCTTCTCCTGAATGACTCGGGGCGGTGAACAGCCAACAGATAAAATACTAGAAATACAAAATTTAAAAACAGTATTAAAATCTGATTAAATTAATTTGGCCCACAATTAAAAGCACCCCTGTATTAAAACCCATAATTAAACAGTTTAAAAATTAAAACAATTTAAAAGAGTTTAGGCCAGACCGGCTTGTTGGAATAAAAACATCTTTAGGGCACGGTGAAAGATGCGTAGATCCAGGATCCGCCGTATCTCCAGGGGCAGCTCATTCCAGAGGGTAGGTGCCCCCACAGAGAAGGCTCTCCTCCTGGGGGCCACCAGTCGGCATTGTTTGACTGACGGCACCCTGAGGAGCCCCTCTCTGTGGAAGCATACTGGTCGGTGGGAGGCTATCGGTGGCAGAAGGCGGTCTCGTAAATACCTGGGTCCTAAGCCATGGAGCGCTGTAAAGGTGGTAACCAATACCTTGAAGTGCACCCGGAAGACCACCAGGAGCCAGTGCAGCTCACGCAGGAGAGGTGCTACATGGGAGCGCCGAGTCACCCCCATAACCACCCGCGCGGCCGCAATCTGGACCAGTTGGAGCCTTCGGATGCTCTTCAAGGGGAGCCCCATGTAGAGAGCATTACAGTAGTCCAGGCGGGACGTATTGAGAGCATGAGTGACTGTGTGCGTAAGGCATCCCGATCCAGAAAGGGACGCAACTGGCGGATCAGGCGAACCTGATAAAAAGCCCCCCTGGCCACAGCCGTCATATGCTCTTCTAAAGACAGCTGTGTATCCAGGAGGATGCCCCAGTTGTGAGCCCTCTCTGTGGGGGCCAACAACTTGCCCCCAATAGTCAGCAATGGCACCAACTGACTATATCGGGATGCCGGAAGTCACACCCACTCAGTCTTGGACGGATTGAGCCTGAGCCTGTTTCTCCCCATCCAGATCCCCACGGCTTCCAGGCACCGGGACATCACATCAAGGGCATCGTTGGGGTGGTCCGGGGTGGAGATGTACAGCTGAGTGACATCAGCGTACAGATGGCACTTCACCCCGAAACCACGGATGATCTCACCCAGTGGCTTCACATAAATGTTGAACAAAAGGGGTGAGAGAACCGACCCTTGCAGCACCCCACATACAAGGTGCCTCGAGGTCAATCACTGTCCCCCCGTCAACACGAACTGCGACCGGTCAGAGAGGAAGGAGGAGAACCCCCGGACTATCCCCAACCCCTCCAATCGGCGCAGCATGATACCATGGTTGATGGTATCAAAAGCCGCTGAGAGATCTAATAGGACCAGGACAGAGGAATAGCCCCTGTCCCGAGCCCTCCAGAGATCATCAACCAACGCGACCAATGCTGTTTCCATGCTGTACCCAGGCCTGAAATCCGACTGGAACAGATCTAGATAGACCGTTTCCTCCAGGTACCGGGGGAGCTGTCGCGCCACCACATTCTCAAAAACCTTCGCCACAAAGCGAAGGTTGGAGACTGGACGATAATTCACTAATACAGCCGGGTCCAGGAAAGGCTTCTTAAGGAGGGGCCTCACCACCACCTCCTTCAAGGCAGTGGGGAAGTAACCCTCATTCAAAGAAGTTAATAATCCCCTGGAGCCAGCCTCGTGTAACCTCCCGGGAGGCCAGCACAAACCAAGAGGGACACGGGTCCAATAAACATGTGGCCACACTAAGCTTGCCCAGAATCCTGTCCACGTCCTCGGGAGCCACCAGATCAAACTCCTCCCAGATAACATTCTCAAGGCCCGCCTGAAACTACCCAGTCAGAGTCCAACCCTTCCCGAATCTGAGCGATTTTGTCATGCAGATATTGCACAAAGTCCTCAGCTCTACCCTGTAAGGGGTCTTCCCTCACTCCCAGATGAAGCAGGGAACAGGTCACCCTAAACAGGGTGGCTGGGCAGTTATCTGCTGACACGATAAGAGCGGAAAAATAGTCAAGATTTTGCCGCTTTTATAGCCACTAGGTAGGTCTTAATATGAGACCTCACCAGTGTCCGGTTGGATTCAGATTGGCTGGCCCTCCAACCGCTCTCTAGGCGTCTTTTCTGGCACTTCATTTCTCTCAGCTCCTCAGAGAACCAGGGAGCTACATGGGATCGGCACCGGGTCAGAGGCTGCAAAGGCACGACGCGATCCAAGACTCCAGTGGCCACCCTATCCCAGGTGGCCACCAGGTCTTCAGTCGAGTCGTGAGCCAGAACCTCAGGTAATGACCCAAGCTCCCTCTGGAATCCATCTGGATCCATCAGGCGCCTGGGGTGGAACCAAGTAACCGGTTCCGCCTCCCTGCGGCAGGGGGCAGCGGTACAGAAGTCCAGTCGGAGGAGCAAATGATCAGACCATGACAAGGGTTCGATGACTAAATCCCCTATATCTAGATCATTCAGCCACTGACTTGAGACAAAAATCAAGTCCAGAGTGTGTCCCCCCATGTGAGTAGGGCCATGAACTACCTGGGTCAGGTCCATAACTGTCATGGAAGCCATGAACTCCCGAGCCGCTTCCGATGTCTCGCCGACAGATGGCAGGTTAAAATCCCCCATGACCATAAGTCTGGGGTTATCCACAACCACGCCGGCTATCACATTGAGCAGCTCGGGCAGGGCCGCTGCTACGTGGCAGGGAGCCAGGTATGCAGTCAGCAGGCCTATTTGAACCCCGCGGCCCCACTTCACAAGGAGGGACTCACATCCAGTATCTGAGGAACAGTGGCCTTCCTCAGACCAAGATCTTCTTTAATGATAACCGCCACCCCACTGCCCCTTCCCTGAGCCCTCGGCTGATGGAATGCGCAGAAACCTGGTGGGCATAGCTCAATGAGGGTGACTCCCCCTCCTGCCCCAACCAGGTCTCTGTAACACCCGCCAGGTCCGCACCCCCCTCCTGTATAAGATCACAAATGAGGGGGGCTTTATTTACCACGGACCTGCCATTGCACAACATCAGACGAAAACCCGGGCCCTGAAGGTCTGAGCTACCCAGGGAACAAGAAGAGCCTTGGGGGCCGGAGCGCGCAATCGCTTGGAGACAGCGAGTGCGCACTCCCCTAACATGATGTGGCCCCTTGCTCCCTCCATATCTGCCCCTCCCACCCACAGTACCGATGGAACAACCCTCCACAGTATGAAAACTAGCCCCCTCCTTGGCCCCAGACCCCACGCCCCCAGTAATGTCGCCCCTTGCCGGGCTAGTCCCTACCCACCGTGGGTTATCTCTCCCAGAATCCATTAAAATACTGTCTAAAACCTTAATCAGAAAGCCCCTCAACATCCTTCTCACAACATGCCACCTCTCGGGGTTCCAAAACCCGACATCAAGGTAGGCCCTCGATAGAGTAGAGGGCCAAACCTGTGAGAGGGGGGAGTCTCGCACTGCAAACAGCTCCGCCACTGAATACATCCAGTGAAACCAGGATGGGGAAAGCAGCTTGGTAGGGTCCAAAAAGTCCTGGGACAGAAAGAGTCTCCATATAGGTAGCACCCCGGGCTCCACTGCCCTCTCACAGCAGTGGGACGGGTTAGTTAGTTCAGTCACTCAGAGGGAAAGTTTCCGGGCCACCCTCTCACAGTGGCTGGCCAGATGTACAAAGGCAAGGAATTCGATGGTTTAATCTCCTCTGGTGATAGGTGGTTCATAACAGCCAACTCCCTCAGGGTCTAC
Source organism: Pantherophis guttatus (assembly GCF_059756535.1). Classification (NCBI taxonomy): domain Eukaryota; kingdom Metazoa; phylum Chordata; class Lepidosauria; order Squamata; family Colubridae; genus Pantherophis; species Pantherophis guttatus. The sequence continues at coordinate 51,085,446 of NC_142070.1, forward strand.
ACAATACTGTCCAATTCCCCATCTGCCAGGGAGTTCCGATGGAATAAGTTCAATAGAGGCAGAGTATAGATGGAAATAGCATAACAGTCCCACAGGAGGATAAATGCACACAAAGAGGGGGGGGAGATTCCAGCCGGATACTGATCGAGGGGGGAGGCTGACCCCCAGGCCGATAACAGGGCCAGAAAGAGGGGGGAGGGGGAGGAGAGGTCACCCATGGTGACCCAATGCCTGAGCCATCCACTGGCCTCTCCAACCCCAGGTCTTTCCACAGATCCCCCATCATCATGTCAGCCATGCATCCTTCAACCCCTAAGCACAATGGGGTTTTAACAGGTCCTGCAGGGCCTGACTCCACAGCTCCAATGGCAGCCTCTGTTTTACCTCTCCGCCAGCATCCAGCAACACCCATCTCACCCGTCTCGCAGCCATCTTCGACATCCCCCCCCCCGGTTACTGTGCGGCACCAGTGCCGGACCATCCTCGAATTCCACCGTCGGCACTGTCACGTTGTCACCGCTGCCCTGACGGCCACCACCCAGTAACAAATTACTACTTGTTTTGGATATAACTATAATACAATGTTACTAACTGGTGTCAAAAAGAATTCAGTAGCCTGGTGGAAATCCTTCCTAATGCTTTTTAGAACAGTTGTAACACCTATTGAAATTGTTCATTCTTTAATGGGTCAAGAAGAGACTACAGAAAATAAGACTGGAGTGAACTGTCACTATTTATGCTCAATTTTATATTCCATTTTAAGATTATTCAGTGTCGGGTGTTTTCCATAAAACCTTTACTTTCTAAATTGTGATTTATCTAAGGTTTTAAAATTCTTGTTTCTCAGAATAACAAGAAATTTGGCTTATTTCGTTCTTCAACTTCCATTAAGATTCCTAGACTGACTTTTCCCTATTGACAAAGATGCATGAGTATTCTACCCTTTTCAGATTTTCAGTTTTGTAAATGAAAAATATTGTGTTGAATGAGATACAGCATCTCTGGATCTCAAAAGGTCAGAATAGATAAAAACATTTTAATATAAAATTATCAATGATAATGATAAATGAAAAAATATTGTGCTGAATGAGATACAGTGTAAGCCAGCTTGCTGCCTGCTGCCACGGAAACAGGTGGAGGGGGAATGATGGGAAAACATACAGGAGGAAACAGTGGCTTCATGAAGCTTCACACCTGCCAGCTTGGACTTTGCTTATCTCTTCAGGGTCATTTCTTCTGGCTTTGGAACACAGAAGGGAGAGATGAAGCACCTGAATCAGAGACTTTCCCAAACATCTGTTGATTGAACTTTGGTTTCCTAGCTACTAGGGGGTGGGCTCTAGGGTTTGTTTCAATTTGATGCTTTGCACGGTTTGGTTCAGATTTTTGCCTGACTTAACTGTAATTGTCTCATTTCTAGTAAAAATACATTTTCTCTAATTCTATGGAGCTGAGGATTTTTCTTTCCTAGGAATTGGGTAGAGGGAGCCCTGAAATTAGGCAAAAATTTCCCATTAGCAAAAAGGGAAGGTAACATAAACAGAAAAATGTATTTTGAAATATACTAAACTCTAAAAGGATTCATACTTTGCCATCCTGTTTACATGCCAGAAGAATTTTCTGCTGTCAAATGCTGACTGAGTAATTTATACATGAAATAAAATGGCCACCATCTGCTGATAAAATAGTTGCTTCTAAGAATGAAGTTGCTTTTTGGGGGGGACACAGAAGGTAAAAAGTTTTTACACTATTTTTAGTCCTTATAGGAATACTAAATGACTTAAAATGTATTCGGGAAAAATACAGATAAGAATGAATTTATACTGTATTGCAATTAGACAACCTTTTGGAAGGATCTGGTTATAATTAAAACAAGATTTCAAAATATTAATGAGCAATAGTCTGTAAGTCTGTCAAAAGATAACTGTTCCTGTAATAGCAACAGTCATGGAAAGTTTGTGAGAGAGAAGAAAACCACACAGGATGTCACCACCATACATCCACGCAAAAAGCAAACTCAAACCCACACCGATGATGAGGCACGACCACAAACCAGAAGCCAGACCACAGCTGTATCATTAGCCACTTTAAACCCCTCCAATCCATACATGAAGCAAACTGACACCCACCATGAAGATGTGGCACGACCACAAACGCGAAGCCAAACAACAGCAACGCAGCACACCAGCTCAAATCCCCCTGCAACTCAGACTAACCCGAGCACAACCAAGCCCCACCCAAACAGAACACCCCCCCATCCAATCAGAGCACAGCCAAGCCCCCATCCAATCAGAGCACAGCCAAGCCCCCAACCAATCAGAACACACCATATGTCAATATGTCTATTGAGGGAGTTGTTGTTAGAGAACCATTAGAGTTAGAGATTTGGATGCATATGGAGGAGCATGGTCACGAGTTCAACTTCCAAGAGACCGAAGTCGTTGCCCATGATGAAACAAAAGGAGGGCGCCTCTTGAAAGAAGCCTGGTTCTCTAACAACAACTCCCTCAATAGACATATTGACATACCACCGGCATACCAGGCTTTACGGCACCAGGAAAGACTTAAGGAGGACTGATCACTAAGACTGAATGGAGATCGGGGACAAATCTCCTCCTCTAGGCATAGAGATTGGCGCAATGAAGGTGTGACAAACCCTGATAGAGGGCAAGAGAGTAGGTTAGGGAAACAGCAGAATGAGGGGGTAGGGGGGGTAAGGAAGAACAACGCAGACCCATCACAAGATCATGGGTAAAACAAATGGGTTTAGAGGAGGCAACGTGTGCGCCTAAAAGGGAAAGGCATAACAATGAGGGAGAGGGAGCTGGGAGTAACACCTTCAAAGCAATGCCTGATAACCCTGTGTTACCCCCCAGGGAGAGAAAGAGGCAACACATAATGGGGCAGGAGGCAGGGGAAAGTGCATCGTCATCTGTCAGCATGACTAAGGCAGAAAATAAGATAATTACAGGGGGAAGGCAAGGGTGTGGGCCTGTTACACGCGCAATGACCAAATTGATCAGCATTACATAAAAACAAGCAGCTCTTCAATGGTGATTTTATACTCTGACGAAGTCGGTAGGGGCCAACGAAAGCTTAGAACAAGTTTTAAAATAAATTTTTTTTAAACTTTTAAACGTTCCGGAGATCGTGCTGTCTATCGCTTCTTCTATAACTACACCTGGAACTCGCATCTTTAGGACAATTCTCTCTCTCTCTCTCTCTCTCTCTCTCTCTCTCTCTCTCTCTCTCTCTCTCTCTCTCTCTATATATATATATATATATATATATATATATATATATATATATATACACATACACACACACACACACACACACACACACACACACACACACACACACACTGTATATCATATTGAAGAAATTTGGGAAAAATAAGCTAGCCCTTTTCCATGGAATGGATGTTTCAAGCAACATGAGAAGTCCAAAATCACAATTCTCAATTCTTCCATTTTCTAGAGATGCAAAGAATTAGAAGAAATGCATGTTCTTTAAGAATAGTAACCAAAGAAGGAAACTGGGATAGGTTCAGTGGTGGGTTGCGCCCAGTTCACCCAGGATTGGGTGAACTGGTAGTGGCAGTGGCGGGAGACTCCACCCACCTGCTCAGACGCTTCTGCACGAGCACCCACAAGCAAACCGGCAGCGATGGGTTTTGAAACCCACCCCTAGGTTACTTTTTTAAATTTCTCATCTCCCCATTATGTTTTTAGATAAAATTGCTCTCTGTGTGCTCATATTCTCCCCTCCCCCAGTGAACAGCAGCTTTCCATCTAGGATTTTTATGGAAGAAATTGCATATCCTTCCCCCACAGAAATTCAGAAAGAGGGTTTTTTTAAACAAAAAAGAAAAACGAAAAAAGGGAGGGAAGAAGGGAGGAGGGAGGGAGGAAAAAGAGAGGATCAAGCAAACATTTCTCGTTACAAATAGATTTGCTCTAGAAACATAGAAACACAGATAGCATTGTGACAAGATAATTTCTAAGAAAAGGAAAGGTACCCTTTATAGTTTCTTGTAAACTAAAACTCAATAACACAATACTGTTGAATGGGATTAGAAGAGACAACTTTAATTATGCTGATTTGTTTTGTTTAAGTTGAAAGCAACAAAATTGCACTTTGGCTCCCACAGGATTGGATATGCAGGCACTGTGATCAAAACAACTTCCCAGAGGAAAAGTGAATAGTTAGCTTCTGTGTTGTATACAAACTTTCAATACTATAGCACTGAGAGCTGAATTAGAGGTGGTGACATTAATTATGCATATGGAAGAGTTGTGTCTAGTCTCAGTTTCAGATCTTAGGTTTTAAGTTTCTGTAAAATATATTCTGTAAAATATACTGTATTCTCTAAATCCAGAGGTTCAAAAATCCTATAAAAAGGCACATGAAAAATCACTGCCAAAGTTAAAATATAATAAATGCAAGTTTTCAGCATAAGAAGTGCTGGGGTTTATCAACCAGTGAATAACTCAGAATACTCCACAGTATTATACATAAGGGGCCATCTGTTCATGTTATTAGTAAAACATGTTCTCCAGAGAACTAAAGCCTGCGGTGAATGGAGTTTGGCAATAGATGGAGGTCAATTTCCTGTCCATGCCAGATTTTTCTTGGAGTATCTGAAGTTAACTGGGAATGGCCTAAAGCACTTTTTTCAGTCTGTTTCTGGTGAAAAGTCATTGCTCATCCAGATCTGGACTTAACATGAATCATTTATAAGACAAAACACTGTGCAGCAAAGGCACTAATGTGTTGAATTAAATTAATGTACCTAAGAAACAAATGCTATAAACTGCAGTCTGGCATTTTTGGAAAGGAATTCCGTTTTGTTTGGAGCCTGCTAAAATCATTCTGAAATATATTTGGGAACAGAATCTCTTTCACAATAACAAAATAACTATTTTTCTTCTTGTTAACCAATGCCAATATGGAAGTGGTTAAAAAAGAAGAAGAAAATGTTGAATGTAACCATAATTCAAAAGACTGAAGCCAATTTCTAAGTCACTAATACTAAATATGTAGTCCATTAATACTGTGTAATGGTATGTGGGGATGACCTTGGGAAATAGGAAGAAGATCAACAGACAAGACAACCACCATGACAAAAATAAGTCAGCCCATAGAAATACAAAGGGATATAGGAAACATTTCAGAAGGGAGCTTTCTTAGTTTTCTGGAAGGTAAAATGAAAGGAGGGAGAAATACTTTCACACCTGCAAAATTCAGTCAATATAACATTACAATAAAGATAGTACTAATAGTTTGTGCTTCTTCTCTGGACTACCTTGAAGGGCTAACATACTGTTTGGACAGAAAACAAAGCTGATTATGCCCACCACACCTTGCTAGCTCTATCCTCATACCAACTTTGTATTAGGGACATTTTGCAAGAAAAAAAACCCTGCCAAAAATAGTTCAGTTCTTGTGAAACCTATTGCAGTCAAAGTCCTAATACACTTCAAGACTATAAACATTTGCGATTGTCTTTCTATAGGCATTTATGGAAGAAGACCACACACACTACTTTACTAATTCCCAACAGAATCTGAATTGCATATGGACATATCAAAATTATAAGCCAGCAGAAGACTTCCGGCGGTGACGTCATCACAAACGGGTGAAGAAACGGAGGCTCCGTCTCTGATACCCAAATTTCCTCATTAATTGCTCTTTAAGTGCATTCCCAAACTTGGAGGGATCGGGAAATGAAAGAGGAACTCGCGAAGCCCCCTGGTGTTGCGCTGTCATCAGGGAGGTCGAGCGATCAACCTCTTAAATTGGTGGAGAAGAAGTTGGCCTTATCGGCGGACAGGAGTGATGGCGCCCGCCTAGATCAAAGCAAAAAGTGGAAGCAAATCCGAGTGACTGTCAGATAGATCACCTACAATAGAGGCGGTAAACAGGGACGCACGATTGAATCAGAGGAAGACAAGTGAGTTACAACAGCGGCGATACAAGAGGAGAAGGAAAAAAGGGGAAACAACTACAGCGCGGAAGAGAGGAACCCATAGAATGACTAAGCAAACATAAGAAAAGGAGAAATAGTGCTCGAAGCGGTGTGAGTGAGGACTTTTACAGTTGAGCAAAGGGAGCAGCCTGTGGACTCTGTGGATATAGACAAACCGTTTGAACCTGGGAATTATAACTGATTCAGACCCCAAAATATCGGAAAACTGAGTGCAGAGACTGAAATACCGGACTAAGTGGTGAAATTCACAGATACAGAAGACCTGTCTGGATTTCGGACTTTGGATTTACAAATAACTTTGGACAATAAGAACTTAAGTTAAAAAAAAAAGATTTGAAAACTGAATGCAGAGATCCGATTACTGGGAGAAGTAAAAAAAAAAAAAGACTGAGACGGACACAGATCGCGTTTTTTATGACTGTGAAAGAATGGATTGAGAGAGGTAAAGCAAGAAGACAATAAAGACTAAAGAAAATAAAAATTAAGTGAATTATTAATTTTGAACTGTTTAATTAGTTAATAAGTTTAATATTTAAAAGAAATATATAAGTTGATAATATTTTTATAGCTATAAATTGTATTGTGAAATTGTGGTTAGATAAGGAATTATTGTTAAAGTGAAAGGTTGATTTTTATACAAAATAACAGATGAGTTGACTGTATGTCTGAGATAGACTGATTGAAAAAGGGGGTAATTGAAAAGATTGCTAATTAGAAAATTAAGAAAATTAAACTAAAATTTTGATTGATAAGTAAATTGATTTATACTGTGAATAAGAATTAATTGCTCAATTGGGATAACTGGCAATATAATATAATATAATATAACTATATATAAGCTGTGCGGTGTATAAGCAGTGTTTGGAGGGGAAAAGAGATACTAAGGAATAACTTAATAATTGATGTTAAGGTTGGAAAGCTTTACACGAATATTGAAAATGTCTACAATATCCACCATAACAAAGACAGGGAAAAAACCTACAAACAATACGTTAGTAATGACTCCTACCCCCTCACAACAAAAAACAATAGATAGCACAAACCAATGGGCAGACAGACTGCACAGACTACAAGGCGACCATCAATAAGGCTTTGCAGGCTCATCCCTACCCTGTTCCGGTGGTACATCATCTCCTCCATTCGTTGGGCCGTGGCTCAATTTTTGCTAAGTTGGATATGGCGCAAGCCTATCAACAATTGGAGGTGGACACCGCCACCGCAGATGCCCAGACAATTGTAACCCACCGGGGTGCATTCCATTGTAAACGATTGCAATTTGGGGTCTGTGTCGCCCCAGGCATTTTTCAATGCCTCATGGAAAGGCTGCTGCACAGATTGCCTGGAGTAATTCCTTACTTCGATGACATTTTCGTCTCTGCTATGACAGAAGCTGACCTAGCCAGTCGCCTTTGTGCCGTGTTATCCCATTTCCGGCAAGCAGGACTCAAACTCAAGCCCAACAAATGCAAATTGGGAGTACCTCAGGTGGAGTTCTTGGGCTACCTCATTGATGCCACCAGCCTGCACCCAACGCCTGCAAAGGTACAAGCAATCCAAAATGCCCCACGACCTACCGGCCGGTCCAAACTACAAGCCTTCCTGGGGCTTTTGAACTTTTATAACATGTTCTTACACCACAAGGCGACGGTTGCCAAGCCATTTCACTGCCTTCTTGATAAAGCTACACCTTGGACCTGGGGATGCAAGGAGGCTGCTGCTTTCCACAGTTGTTTTACAGCTGCTCACGTCGGACTCTGTTTTAGTACAGTATGACAGCGAACTCCCTTTGACTCTGATGTGTGATGTGTCACCTTACGGGGTGGGGGCCGTTTTGAGCCATCGGCTGCCTAATGGGACTGAGGCCCCCATCGCATATTAGTCCAGAACTCTCTCTGCCACTGAACGAAATTACGGACACATAGACAAGGAGGCTCTAGCCATTGGGGCCGGCGTTAAACATTTTCATAATTATTTATATGGCTGTTTCTTTCACATTTTCACAGATCACAAGCCGTTGTTGGGAATTCCGGCCGGCAATCGCCAGTCTCCACAGATCCTGTCCCCATGGATGACCAGGTGGGTTGTGTTCCTGGAGGCCTACAATTATCAACTGACCCACTGCCCGGGTAAGGACTTGGGTAATGCTGACGCACTCAGCAGATGCCCCCTTCCTGCTCATGTCAACAACCCCGCTCCAGCCTCATCAGTCCTCCAGATTGACGACCAGCAGAGTCCAGTGTCTGCCGCTGACATCGCTTGGTACACCGCCAAGGACAAAATCTTACGCCAGGTCCTGGACTGGGTGAGAAGGGGGTGGCCCCTAGAGCAAATCGATTCTGAGTTCCTTCCTTACAAAATCCGGCAACAGGAACTTTCCACGTTGCGGGGCTGTCTGTTGTGGGGCACCTGGGTGGTTGTTCCTGTAGAACTAAGATGGCAAGTCCTAGAAACTTTGCATAATGGCCATCCGGGCATGGCCCGGATGAAGGCTTTAGGCTGCAGTTACCTATGGTGGCCCAAGTTAGATGAAGCTATCACGAACTGGGTCGCAGAGTGCCAGCAGTGCCAGCGCACAAGCTCAGCCCCTCCAAGGGCTCCAGTTAGGGAGTGGGAGTTGCCGAAGGCCCCCTGGTCCCGGGTTCACTTGGATTTTGCGGGCCCCTTCCAAGGTGATCTGTCCCCGTACCCACACACACACACACAGCCAGTCGAGGGTTAAGGAAACACTTTGGAACGCACCCAGTTCTTATCTCCGACTTGGCAGCGATAGACACACCGTCTGCCAAGGGACTTTATTTGCACAAACAGACAGATAAAATACGAACGTTCAAGAAAGTCCAAACAGAAATAATATTCCTCCCAGCAGTTCCGGACAAGGCTTTAGTGACTCCAAGGTTTTGCTTTGTTCGTCACAAAAGATCCTTGACCACCACTCTCTATTATATAGTCTCTGGGGTGTGGTCTCTGGGGTGTGGTCCAGTGACTCAGTGCTAATCCCTAGCATGCCTCCTAAACTGCTGCAAACGTTTATCACGCCTTCGGAGGCGTGCGTCCAGGAATGATGTCTCATTATCACTTTGACTGGAATCAGCTGTCTCCTCTCCCTCGACTGGCACTTGAGACAATGCCAGAGGGGAGGGGCCTGGAGAGGGAGGCCTGGCTGACTCCTCTTCCTCATGCTCGGAGCTTTCTTCCTCCGATGGGACAGGCTCAGAGGGCGGGGCCACAACACAAGGCCATACCTTTATGGTCATTGTAGACGCCTATTCTAAGTGGGTGGAGTTGGTGGCCATGGCCTCAACCACAACGGAGGCAGTAGTCCGGGCACTGAGAAAAGTATTCGCAATCCAAGGCCTACCTGACTTGATTGTAACGGACAATGGGCCTCAACTGATGTCTGCCACTTTCCAAACTTATGTAGCCAGACATGGCATTAGGCATGTCACGGTGGCCCCGTTCCATCCGTCCAGAAATGGCCTTGTTGAAAGGGCCGTGCGATCGGCCAAGGAGGTTCTTGCCAAATTGGGACCTGGGGATTGGCAAACTAAATTGGCTACCTACTTGTTAATGCAACATGTGACCCCATGCCCAACGACAAACCGCAGCCTAGCTGAGTTGTTAATGGGCCGCCGGTTAAGAACAGACTTGGATCGCTTACACCCTGATTATTTCCCTGAGAATCCCCCAGACTCAAGTGGCAGAGCCCTTTCATTCCAAGAGGGAGAGTGGGTATATGCCCAAAACTATGGGGGGGGATCCTCGCTGGTTGCCCGGCCAGATAATTGAAGTCACAAGGCCCCGGTCATACAAGGTGCAGTTGGGGGATGGCCGTACCTGACGAAGGCATGTGGACCAACTGCGCCGCCACCGTCTGCCTCCCCAAAAGACGATTGCTAATGAAGCCCTATCCGGGCCTGTCACACTTGGGTCTGCCGGAGCCGCGACTGCAGAGTACAAGTCAAGTCCTGAGTCTCAATCCAACGACGAGGGGACTGCGAACTCACCTGTTTTTCCTGTACCTTCCCTGCCGAATGAAGTGCCATCCGAAGTGGATATGCAGTCTCCAGGAGTTCCAGTGGCGCCCAGCATAGATCCCCCTGCTCCAGCTGATGGGCTGCGCAGATCAGGGAGGAACAGGAGACGCCCAGCATACCTCGATGATTACGTTTGTGCCATCCAGGAAGAAAGGGGTGTTACGTCCGGACAGCAAGCACGAGCGGCCAATAGAGCAGCCGATTGGTCCATGTGCTGGCAGGCAGCCGGCGGGAAATTGGCGGCTCCTGATTGGCCCAGCTTCTGACAGCTGAGTATAAAAGAGCTGTCAGTGCCTCAAAACACTGCTCGCTCTCCAAGGTAGTTAGCTAACCAGAGCAAGTCACTGTTATCTGTTATCTGTTAGCCAATAAACATTTGTGAAGTGTTTATACCTTCTTTAGCCTTTGTTCCGCGAATAGAACAGAATTAATTTCTTCTGATCCTAATTTTGAAGATTAGAAAAGGTGTGCCTTAAAAGGGGCATTGGTCTTACCTGATATGCTCCTTCTGTTGGGTGGATACAGCATCCAGGAATGGGTTGTCCTCGTCTATTCAGTTGAAGGACTAAGTTTGTCAAAGCTGTTAAGCTCCGCCCTTGTTGCTAGGGCTTCCCCGCTTTTGACGAATATGAAGGGACAGACTCAATGTGTCGGTATGGCCATAACTCTCATAGATCGGAGATCAGACAATGGAAAGGGTGGGGCTGGATGCTGTCTCCACCCAACGAGAAAGAGTGCATCAGGTAAGACCAATGCCCTGTCTCCATAGTGGTGGAGACAGCATCCAGGAATGGGACATACCAAAGCTGACTGTCCCTTGCATTACGGGCAGGCCACAGTCTGGTCAGAAACCTCTCCATCTGTAAAGACCTGTTGAAGGACCCGGCGGCCAAACGCTGCCTGCGCTGAGGCATATACATCTAACTTCATGGCTTAGGCCTGGGATACTTGCAGGACCATCTCCAGCTGCTCTCCCACTGTCCTGTGCGCTCTCATAGAGTCGGCCTCCTCAGGGTGCCATCGGCCAAACAATGTCGGCTGACGGCCTCCAGGAGGAGAGTGTTCTCTGTGGGAGCCCCGACCCTCTGGAATGGATTACCCACCGACCTCAGGACAGCCCCGACCTTCTTTCCTTCTGTCATGAGCTGAAGACGTAGCTCTTTCGTCAACTCAACTGATCCATTTGGGGGTACACTGCCATAATTTTAAACTGTTTTTAATAGGGTCGTTGATTTTAATTTTATTTCATTGTGATTTGTATTGGAATTTGTCATTTTGTAAGCCGCCTTGAGTCCCCAGGGAGAAAGGCGGCATATAAATTGCATAAATAAATAAATAAATAAATAAATAAATAAATAAATAAATAAACTTAAGACGTTTAATAAATGGAGAGGGTGACCGCCACCAGTTGAGAGACTGGAGGACCTTGCTGGAGACCTGGATCTTGGCTGACGAGCTGCTTCTGCCGGCCCTCTGGAAATGTAAAAGAAACCATTGAAGGTCCCTGGCATGTAAGCATGCCCAAGGTGTGATGGAAATGCTGGACACCATTTTGCCCAGGAGCTGGGAGAGCAGTACCAAAGGCACCTTGTGCTCCCTCTGAATTCTACCTGCTAGGTCTCTGATACTGTCCTGTCGCTCCTGGGACAAATACACTCTACCTTCAATGGAATCTATAACCGCTCCAAGATGGAGGAGACAGGTGGAGCGAGTCAAATGGCTCTTTTCCCTATTAATAGAGAAGCCATGGTGTGTAAGAACCTTGATAGTTACCTGGAGAACCTCCTTAGACTGAGATATCAAGGAAGACTGGATTAAAATGTCATCCAGGTAACATTGAATATGTACCAGTCTGGCCCTGAGATAACCTGCCAAGGCGGCTAGCACTTTGGTAAACACCCGAGGGGCTTATGACAGTCCAAAGGGCAATGCTCTATATTAGTAGTGATTACCTGAGTAGTAAAATCTAAGATACTGCCGATGTAACGGCAGAATTGGGATATGCAAGTAGGCCTCTGTTAAGTCAATTGAGGTCAGGAAGTTGCCTAGCTGCATGCCGGCAAGGATTGAGACAAGAGACTGCATTTTAAACTGTCTATATACAAGATAGCGGTTAAGTCTTTTTAAGTCCAGAATAGGTCTCCACCCATCAAAGGCTTTGGGCACGACAAATAAGGTTGAGTAGAACCCCTGCCCTAGTTGTTCTTCCGGTACCCTCTGGATCGCTCTAATGTCAAGCAGGTGTTTAATGGCCGCATCCATAATGACTCTTTTAGAAGCATCTCTTGACACAGGGCAGCAGATAAAAAACCTTGGGGGGTGGGGGTGGAGAGGAATTCTAGTGAGAGACCAGATCTCACAGTCTCCCTTACCCAAGCGTCCAATGTAATCTCCTCTCATCATGTGGCAAAGATGGCCAAGCGGCCGCCAATGGGAGGGATGGACATGCAGTTACTTACAGCGCTGGAATGAGAGACTTCCTCCCCCTCAAAAGGGCTGTTTGGTCAGAAAGAGTCTACCTCTGTTTGTCCTGTCCTGTTGAGCTTTCTGTTGCTAGCCAAAAAATCCCTGCGAGCAGGCAGGCCCGGCACCTAAATCAGACCTCCTAAATGGCTGGCGCTTGTAGAATGGGGAGAATTGATAGTCATGTCTGTGCTGGTAAGAAGGTAGTATTTTGCACTTGTCCCATGTTTCAATTAACAAGGATTCCAGTGCCTCCCCAAATAACTTGTCCCCTGTAAAAGGGGCATAGGCCAGTCACCATATGTGATGAGCATCAGCTTACCACTGCCTGACCAGAGGAGGCGTCTGGCCGCTACAGAGGAAGCCATGGCTTTAGCTGCAAACCAGGCAGAATTCAGCGTCGCGTCAGCAGAAAATTGAACTGCTGCCATGACCTTATTGATATTCTGCTGCATCTGGCTATCAGACTTTGGAACCCTTTCCTCTAGTTGGCGGAGCCAAAGAAGTGTGGCTCTATTAAAAAGGATGCAGTGGTGGCTGAGTGGATTGCCCAGGCATTTTCTTGGTGGGCCTTCTGTGGGGACTGATCTGATCACTTATCCTCTGGCCGCAGGCTGTCTTCCGGTTCTCCAGGAATATTGGAGGATGACATCAAGGCTGCCACAGGTGCATCCACAGAAAGCGTCTGGAACACCTTAGCCATGTCCAGTTCAACATTGAAATATCTCTTGTTGGAAAGGGATTTGGAGCTAAACCAGGAGCTGTCCATTGTCTTTTAACCACGTCGACAAATATACATGGGGAGGGAACAGCCCCATGGGGACCTACCCAGTCATGGGGACCTACCCAGCTCCAAAAAGAGTGGGTCAGCTGGATCCTGGGTAGCAGATACTCCTGTTCCCTCCAATCGTGATTCAAGGTGGGCCACTTTGGTCGCCTTGAAGAGTAGGGACTTGAAAACACTGGGTGGAAACAACCCAGTAAATGCGGGCTGCTCAGGTATGAGACCTTCATCATCCGATAGGTCTAATTCACGCTGTTCCACTTCCCCAGAAAGAGATGACTCTCACAAGAACGGGCGGCAAAGTCAGGGCTCTGACAGGGAGGAAATTCCTCCTGTTCCAGGTCTATGCAACTGTTGGAGTATCCAGAGAGCTCAGAATATGCCTTTCAGGGCTGTTGGAAAGTCTCAAAGATACCTCTTCTAATAGCCTCTGCAATAAAGTCCTTTATGTTGTCAGGCAAAGGCAAGTCCTTCCTAGTATCCAGGCACACCTCTGCATTAGTTGGAATTTAGATGGCAGAGGGGAATGCAATCAGAGCCTGACCGACATTCTCCAATTCTTTGGTTGAGAAGCCCCATAGCTCTGCATTAGAAATAGCCAGAGGGAAACTGCAGAGAAAGCTAATCTGGAGCTCCCTCTGGTGACAAATCTCTGCACTGCCGCCTGTCAGTAGCAGTGGGGTTAGCGAGCTTATCTGAGGCAGAGGTTCTATGCTTATTGGCCCTATCACAAATTTTCTGGAGGCCTGGTCTCTCTGCCTCTCATCCTTTGGGATAAACAGAGGGCTTACTATGCTTGGTTTTTCTGCTGTGATCTTTGGAAGAATGTGCCCTGGCTCTGTCAGCTGAAATGGCTGGGAGAGCAGGCTGATCACTGCTGCCAACAGCGCCAGCCTCCGCCATCTTGGCAGCCGTGGCTTTCCTGCCATTTTTGGACTTGAATAGAGCCTTAGACATCCTGCTGGCTCTCCAACTAATGCTCTGCAAAATTTAGGCAGCAATTTAAATTAGGCATGCAATGCACCAGAACAGCAGTCACCAGCCAAAGAATGGACACAAAGCCCTGAAAACAGCTCTTAACGTCTCTGATAGAGCTGCGGCACACCTGTCAATGTGCGAGTCATTTGTCAGAAGCGCAAGGCTGCTGTCAGTGGTATGAGACTGTCAGCAAAAGTAAACGGTGATCTGGAGGCGTGAAAGCCTGCAACTCGCCTTGCTGAGAGCAGGGAAGCGTAGGGCGAAAGCCAAAGGCAGGCTGGCTGCTCAGGAGCATGAATATCCACCAATCTCAGTTACAGAAGTGTCGGGCGGCCTGTTAGCTGTCACAGTGTCAAAATGGCCACCCAACTCGCCCAAAATGGGAGCGCTAGACTCCTCCGAACAAGGCTTCCCGCTCTGACACTTGGGAGCGTGGAGCTTCTCAGTTCAGCCCACGCTGCTCAAAACGGGAGCGCTAGACTCCACCAATCGACTGTCCAGAGCACCTGCAGGTCAATGGAAGGCACATCGTGTCAAGTGTACAGTAAGTTGTCAAATGTAAAAGCAGGAGGCCCTTCCAATGGCTGGAACTGAAGCCCTAGCCATTGGGAAAGTTACAGTCCCTCCACCCACAGGGAGAGCTGTTAAACTCACGAGTTCCACAAATCGAATACACAATTCTGCTCAGTATGGAAAAGCATCCAGGAATTATCCAATTCACAAGACCAACTTTCAACACATCTGTCCAGGCTGAAGGACTGAGTCAAAAGCCGGGAAGCCCTAGCAACAAGGGCGGAGCTTAACAGCTTTGACAGACTCAGTCCTTCAACTGAACAGACGAGGACAACCCATTCCTGGATGCTGTCTCCACCACTATGGAGAATATAATGCTCTTTCAGGAATACAGCTTATTGTTAAAGCCACTGTTACACATGTAAAGGAAAAGTCAGAAAGAGATATCCTTGTTTCTCCTGTCCTTGTTCAATTACAGTTAATACTATGTTTCTCCTAAAACATGACCCATCCCAAAAAGAAGGCCCAGCACTGTTTTGTGAGCATGTTTTAAAATTAAGCCATACAGCCAAAATTTGGCCCTATTTAAGTGCATGTGCCGCCAGGCTTGCCGGAGTGGACGACAGTAGCTTTTTCGGATGGATGGCTACCGGTAGCTGGAGTTACCATTATAGGTAGGCAAGGGTGCACAAGATGCGTGGGTTGTGTCACTTGCTCTTTTTGGCTGCGAAAGAAGCAGCCCGGGGGCCTGGCAAGGCGCGTGGGGACGAAATTAAGACATCCCTCGAATAGAAGGCCTAGACGTTTTTTCAGGGGTCAAAAGAAAATAAGATCCGGTTATATTTTCGAAGAAATATGGGTAGTATATTAGTAAGGGGAACATATAACTAAAAGCCTCCAAGGATTCCAATGCCCTGAGCAATTCCTGTATTTTTCAATGAATATAAATGATTTTTTTAAAACTAGTGTCTGTGTGAGCCTATGTAAACACCGCCCACCATCTTTGTCTGGGGCATAACAACAAGTAGCTAACTTGATTGAATATAACATTTATTTTCATCCAAATTAATTTTCTTGCTTTAACAGTGTGCTAGAACAATGACAAACAATAAGGAAAATCTAGCAAGTTGCTTAAACTTAATTTATTTTATTTATGCAATGTCATGTTGAGCTTAATTCCTCAGTAAAATATTGGGAGGTCTTAAAAGGTCCTGCAGATTGGTGATTGTCATCAATGCTTCCCAATTGTAGAGGGATATACCCTGGATTTCAAGTCTGGTATGGAGTCGGACAATGACTGCGGTTCTTGGCCCTTCCCAGCTTTCGTGAGAGGGCGGCTGGTGTCGACATCTGGCCCCGAAATAACTTAAGACTCCATCCACTGCTGTGAGAGAGCAGTGGAGTTTATTGACTTGGACCTGACTGGATACCCCTTTTCTGGAATTTGGACCAACTTGATTAATCCCCTGGCTGTGGGCTTCCCCCGATTATTTAGATGTATTCACCAACGGAGCTTCTTATTCTGCGAGATTCCCCCCTCTTGCAGGTGTGGCCCTCCACTCTATCGAGGGCCTACCTTTATGACGGGCTTTGGCACCCCGAGAGGTGGCATGTTGCGAAAAGGGGATTGAGGGGTTTTCTGGGGAAATTTTTAGATAGATTTTTAAGGGGTTCTAGGGGGAGGGAGGGCTGTGTGGGTTTGGGGGTTAACCCACGGGGGGAGGGGTCTGGTCTAGCTGCCAGTCGGGCCACGGAGGGTGCGGATTCCGGGGGTAAGGGGGGCATTAGAGTTCATTCTGCGAAGGCTTTTCTATCAATACGCTGAGTGGGAGGGGCAGATATAGCGGGAGCAGGGGGCCATATCATGTGGTGGGGGCGTGCACTCGCTATCTCGGAGCAGTGGCACGCTCCAGTCCCCATAGCCCTTCTCGTTCCCCAGGCTGTTCAGACTCTCAGGGCCCGAGCCTTCGGCTGTTGTTGTGCAATGCCAGGTCCGTGGTAAATAAAGCCCCCCTCATTTGCGATCTTATTCAGGAGGGGGGAGTGGACCTGGCAGGTATTACGGAGACCTGGTTGGGCCAAGAGGGGGGAGTTCCCCTCGTAGATATGTGCCTACCAGGCTTCCGTGTATTCCACCAGCTGAGAGCTCAGGGCAGGGGCAGGGGGATGGTGGTTATTATAAAGGAAGGTCTTGATCCGAGGGAGACCACTGTTCCACAGATAGCCAGATGTGAGTCCCTTCTTCTGAAGTGGGGCCATGGAGTGCAGATGGGCTTGTTGATCACGTACCTGGCTCCCTGCCACGTGGCAACGGCCCTGCCTGAGCTGCTCAACGTCATAGCCGAGGTGGCGGTTGATACCCCCAGACTTTTGTTCATGGGGGATTTCAACCTGCCATCCATCGGTGAAACGTCTGAGGTGGCTTGGGAATTCATGGCTTCCATGACGGCCATGGACCTGACTCAAGTTAATTCATGGCCCTACTCACATGGGCGGGCACACTCTAGACTTAGTTTTTATCTCTGGTCAGTGGTCGAGTGGCCTTGTTACAGGGGATATAGTCATCGAACCCTTGTCATGGTCTGACCACTCGCTCCTTCAACTTGACTTTCTAACTGCTACACCCCACCGCAGGGAGGCGGGACCAACTAGGTGGTTCCGCCCCAGGCACCTGATGGATCCTGATAAGTTCCAGATGGAGTTTGGGCCATTTCCTGAGACTCTGGCTCATGACTTGGCTGAAGACCTGGTGGCCGCCTGGGACAGTGTGGCCACCAGGGATTTGGACCGCGTCGTGCCTTTGCGGCCTCTGACCTGGCACCGAACTCACCTAGCTCATTGGTTCTCCAAGGAGCTGAGGGAGATGAAGCGCCGGAAAAGATGCCTGGAGACCAGTTGGAGGACCAGCCGTTCCGAATCCGACCAAACACTGGTGAGGTTTCATATTAAGACCTACCTAGTGGCGATAAAAGCGGCAAAATCTAGCTATTTTGCCGCCCTTATTGCATCATCAGATAACCGCCCAGCTGTCCTGTTTAGGGTGACCCGCTTCCTCCTACATCTGGGAGCGTGGAATGATCCCTTGCAGGGTTGAGCTGAGGATTTTGTGCAGTATCTGTATGATAAGATTGCTCAGATTCGGGAAGGCTTGGCCTCTGACTGGGTAAGTCCGGACGGGATGATTGAGGCAGGTTTTGAGAGTGTTATCTGGGAGGAGTTTGATCCTGTGGCTCTCAAGAATGTGGACAGGATTCTGGGACGGCTGGACGCGACCACATGTTTATTGGACTTGTGTCCCTCCTGGTTGGTGCTGGCTTCCCAGGAGGTTACACGAGGCTGGCTCCAGAGGATTATTAATGCTTCTTTGAGTGAGGGTGTCCTACCGGCCGCCTTGAAAGAAGCAGTGGTGAGGCCCCTCCTCAAGAAGCCCTCTCTGGATCCGGCTGTTTTGGCTAACTATCATCCACTCTCCAACCTTCGTTTTATTGCGAAGGTTGTTGAGAGTGTGGTGGCGCGGCAGCTTCCACAGTACCTGGATGAAGCTGTCTATCTAGATCCGCCCGTTGGTGGATGATCTCTGGAGGGCTCGGGATAGGGGTTGTTCCTGCTTCAGGCCTGGGCACAGCATGGAAACGGCATTGGTCGCGTTGGTGGATGATCTCTGGAGAGCTCGGGATAGGGGTTGTTCCTCTATCCTGGTCCTGTTAGATCTCTCAGTGGCTTTTGATACCATCGACCATGGTATCATGTTGCACCGGTTGGAGAGGTTGGGGGTGGGGGGCACCGTTTTGCGGTGGTTCTCCTCCTACCTCTCTGACCGGTCACAATCTGTTTTGGCAGGGGGCAGCAGTCAACCCCGAGGCGCCTTGTTTGTGGGGTGCCGCAAGGGTCGGTCCTCTTGTCCCTTCTGTTCAACATTTATGTAAAGCCGCTGGGTGAGATCATCCGTGGCTTTGTGGTGGAGTTCCATCAGTACGCTGATGACACTCAGCTGTACATCTCCATCCCAGGCCACCCTAACGATGCCCTTGAAGTGATGTCCCGGTGCCTGGAGGCCGTGCGGGCCTGGATGGGGAGAAACAGGCTCCGACTCAACCCTTCCAAGACCGAGTGGGTGTGGCTTCTGGCGTCCCAATATAGCCAGCTGGTGCCATCGCTGGTTATTGGGGGCAAATCACTTGTCCCCATGGAGAGGGCTCGCAACTTGGGTGTCCTCCTGAATGCACGGCTGTCTTTAGAAGAGCATATGACGGCAGTGGCCAGGGGGGCTTTTTATCAGGTCTTCCTGATCCACCAGTTGCGTCCCTTTCTGGATCGGGACTCCCTACGCACGGTCACTCAGGCACTGGACTACTGCAATGCTCTCTACATGGGGCTCCCCTTGGGGTGCACCCGGAGGCTCCAGTTGGTCCAGAATGCGGCCGCGCAGGGGATTATGGGAGTGACGGGGCGCTCCCATCTGACACCTCTCCTGCGCGAGCTGCACTGGCTTCCGGGTGCGCTTCAAGGTGTTGGTGACCACCTTTAAAGTGCTCCATGGCTTAGGGCCAATAGCCTCCCACCGGCCAGTTCGATCACACAGAGAGGGCCTCCTCAGGGTGCTGTCGGCTAGACAATGTCGGCCAACGACCCCCAGGGGGAGAGCCTTCTCTGTGGCGGCGCCTGCCCTCTGGAATGACCTACCCCCAGAGATACGCACGATACCAGACCTCCGGACTTTTCGTCGGGCCCTGAAAACTCATTTATTTCATCTAGCCGGGCTGGCTTGATCCCATCCTTTCGGTTTTAATTTGAATTGGTTTTAACTGGGTTGTTTTAAATTGAGGGCTGAAATTATTTAATGTCTTTTAAACTGTTTTTTAAATTTTATATGTTATGTTTTATCTCGGCTGTTCACCGCCCTGAGTCCTGTTGGAGAAGGGCAGTATAAAAATAAAATAAAATAAAATAAATAAATAAATAAATAAATAAATAAATAAATAATATTCAACTATTGCCATATATTCTAAATGTACAGATTATTCTTAATGGTCACAATTAACCAAAACATTTACAAAATTAAAAATGAAATAGGAAATATACTGTAATAAATAAAGATTAAGATTGGCTTTTTTGTAACAGAATGAACCAATTTCAAGAAAATTGGCATCCATATGTTAATGTTACTGCTTAAAATAATTATTTTCCTTCCCATTCTCTATTGCTTCTTTCACTTTCCCCTTGTGCCTTTCATATATATGGGTAACAAGTCTATCACATCTTTCTATTTTCAGTTAAGATAGAAGATTATTCCTCCAAGCTTTTCAGGCCACTGGACCCATCTTAAACTTGGAAAGCATGTCTTGGACACTTTCACAACTTGTCACATTGGACATAGCAGTCACAATACATCTATTTACCAGCTAGACTATTAAAGTTATTTCCCACAAGCACCTTGACAGAATGTCCTCTACCACTGCACTTATCATAATCTTTTTATTTCTGGGCTGCCCCTTGCATTCATTTTGAAAGAGCTGTATGTAAGTCCTGGAAGTGAAACAGGTATATTACAGATGTCTATTGTCATCTTGATGAGGTAATGGGGTTGTCAGAAAATGTCTTGTGAGCGTGCTTGCTTGCTTTTTAGGCACTAGAAAAAACTTATTTTGCTCAAAGAACTGCAGCGTGTCTCTATTGTAATCTGTATCTAATGTAAACACATTCTTAAAGATTTCATTTTAGGATTGAAAGGATTGAAAGCTTCTCAAAGAAAAAAAAAAGTTAAATGGCAACCTGCGTGCTGAATACCCAGGGTTCTGAAAATGTTTGAGTGTATTGAAAGGGAACAGAACATGATTTTTTTCTTTAAAAAAAGGACTTCACCAGAGCCAGACTTTAAATTCCTTCAACTGATTGATAATATAATGTCTGCTGAATAGAATCACTTGTCTGCTGGAGCATAACTTGCACTACTCATAACCAAATTGTACCAGTTTATCCCATGAATAACAACATCACAATCATATAGTTTACTCTATTTGTTATAATAGACCAGTTACTTGGGAAAGTGGCATAATTAATTGTTTGGTTATTCAGAACTGTTTGTGAACAGGGCATATTTGAACTATATTTAGAGATTTCATCTATAACATAATTTTAAATTATAAAACTTTAAAAGAATAAGTTCAACTGCTTGATGTCTGGCCTTTTCCATGATTTGATCATATTGTATCTATGTATCTTGTTTCCTCTCCAAAAATAGCCTACATGTCACTTATAAGAATAATGCCATGGCTTGACAAGAAAATCATCACTGTTGCAATATTTTCAGGATCAGACTCAATAAAGATAATAGAAGTTAGAGCTTTAAATATATTTCTTTTTAATTATGATAGGCATTCTATATTCACCGAATATTCAAGGTAGAAGCAACGAGAATGGTGAGGGTGGCTCCTTATATATACAAGGGGTGGAGCTAGGAATGGGAGTGGTAAGTTATGAATACATTAAAGTCCAAAGAATAAGTTAACCTCTGATGTTCCATATATACATTATTTACACATTGGAGAATAAGGCATTTACATCTGACAAATCCCCCTCTAAATGCCGGTTCGTTACACAACACCAATTACATTCTGATTCAGGACAATATAATACATATAATTTAGAAGTTAAATATTTGTGTTGTTTAGAAGGTAAGGGTTTTGTTAATATGTCAGCTAATTGTTCAGAAGTATCGCAATGTATTGCTTTAATGAATCCGTCTTGAGACAGTTGTCTCACATGCTTAAACTTTATATCAATATGCCTGGACCTTTGTCCAATTGCATTGGATCTGGATATTTCAATGGCCGCTTTATTGTCTTCATGCATAATAAATGGTAAAGTGGGTTTCTTCCAAACATCAGTGATCAGATCATTGAACCATACAAGGTTATTTGCAGCCTTGGACAAACAAACATATTCCGCTTCTGTAGTAGAAGTGGCTACTAGTTCTTGTTTACCAGTATACCAGTAAACTGGACAATCATTCAATAGAAAAACATAACCAGAAGTACTCTTTCTGCATGATGTATCACCAGCCCAATCTGCATCAGCATAACAAGTAATTTTTGGTTCTCTGTCATTATTGGGTTCCAGCATTAAACAAAAATCTAATGTACCCTTCAGATATCTTAGAATTCTTTTGACAGCTTCCCAATGATACAAGGTTGGTTTACTAACATATCTTGACAATAGATTGAGAGGTAATGCAATATCTGGCCTAGTCCAATTAGATATATAAAGGAGTGAACCTATAACTGATCTGTAAAATGTGTTGTCTTTAAACTCAGGGGAAGATTCATCAGTGTTTCTAAGAAAATCAGTTTGCATAGGGGTGTCACAGGTTTTGGCATTATTTAAGTTACATTTGTTTAGGAGTTCGATGATTTTATCTTTCTGTGTAAGTTTGAATCCCCTTTTAGTTTTGTTAATTTGCACACCAAGGTATTTATTCACTTTACCCAGAGATTTCAGTGAGAAGTGTTCATTTAACTTATTTACAAAGATTTCCCTGCTCTCTTTATGCTTTCCAATGTATAAAATATCGTCCACGTAAATTAATACAAATTCAATATGATCATTACTCTTTTTTACAAAGAAACAATTATCAGCAGTGGTGGCGTTGAAATCCATGGTCTTAAGTACTTTTACCAAGCAATCGTACCATCTTTTGCCGGATTGCTTTAATCCGTACAGACTCTTATTTAATAACCAAATTTCGTTCTTATTAGTGTATTGACTGTGTGGTGCTCTTACATATATTTCCTTATCTAATTTTGCATGTAAGTATGCGGTCTGTATGTCATATTGGAATACGTCCAGATTGAGTGCAGATGCTACTACAAGGGCTGTTTTGACACTCTCTGTTCTCACTGTGGGTGAATATGTATCAGTATAGTCTTCTGGATATTTTTGTGCATAGCCTTGTGCAACTAGTCTAGCCTTGTATAAGGTATTGCCTCCTTCTAAGTTCTTAATTTTATAAATCCACCTGGTACCTATAATTGTTTTATCCTTAGGTGCGATCGCAGGTGTGAATACATTTAATCCTTGTAAACTTTCCATCTCTTTTTCCATAGCTAGTTCCCATTTTTCTCTTTCTTCATGTGGAAGTTTCAATACTTCTTCATATGTATTAGGTGTTATTTGTTCTCCATTCATATGCATTATGTAATCTTTGTATTTATTTGGTATTTGGTTTCTATTGTTTCTAATAGTTCTTTCAGGCTTGCTATGGTTATCATGCAAATATCTAGCTTCCTTTTTTGTTAATGTGTCTGTCTTTATTTTATGCTGACTATTAGTCCAAGTTTTGGTTTTGTTCTTACTTTTGTTAATATTTTGATTTTCTGTTGTTCCTTCCTCGCAAGATATCGTATCTTTACATTTATTAGGAAATATTTCATTAAGGTGCAATTTTGACCAATTGGCCTGTTCATGGAACACAGCTGTTCTGGATACTATAAATTTGTTATTACTATCAATAAATCTGTACCCTTTGGTTCCAGTTTCGTATCCCATGAATCTTAATCTCCTGGATACGTTTTCTCCCTTTCTTCTCAATTGTTTAGGTATGTGTACGTCTGCAGTGACTCCAAATATGTGCATGTGTGATAATTTGGGTTTTCTATTGTACATCACCTCATATGGTGTCTTATTCACAATACTGGACCAGGTTCTATTTTGAGTGTAATTCGAATAATGTAATGCCTCTGACCAAAATTGTTTGCCTAAACCAGCATCCTCTAATGTGCACCTAATCATGGTTTGTAGTGTGGAATTTTTCCTCTCTGCAACTCCATTTTGAAATGCAGAAAAAGGATTGGACGTGAAATGTAACATTCCTCTATCCTTTAACCATTGGGAGAATTCTTTAGACATGAACTCACATCCCCTATCTGTCATAATTTGCTTTATTCTGATATTATGTTGTGTTTCTATACGTTTGTAGAATTCCTTAAATTTCTGAAATGTTTCATTCTTGTGCTTTAATGTGTAAACAAAACCATATCGGCTGTAGTCATCCACTATTGTTAGGAAGTAACGTTTTCTATAGGTAATTGAGGGACTTAATGGACCAACTAAGTCCATATGTACCAAATCAAAAATATTGTTAGTTGATCTGTTAGATTTTTTTGGTCTGGGACTGGTTTTTAGTTTGGTGGATTTACATACTGAGCATTCCAAATAATTTTCACAATTTTTTATTTTGACACCTTCTGCGTGTTCAGTCATTTTTTGTACTACAGGAAAGCTTGCATGTCCTAACTTCCTGTGTAAGATGTGAGCACACTCATCATGAATTGGTTTACCTATTTTTGGTTTCTTTTCCTTGTATGTATTTTTGTGATCATGAGTTATTCTACACTCATCATTGTCACTGTTACTGACATTTTCATCATCTGCTTCAATACAATCTTCCATACTTGAATCAATGTTATGTAAACATCTTTCTTTAGTTATCAGATAGGGTAGACCTCCTTTTATCATTACAGTACCTACATTTGTTTTGTTCTTTTCTATAGTTGCTTTCCCTTTTGAGAAAACTATATTGATATCAGATTCTCTGCTTAATTTTATGGCACTTAGTATGTTGTGAGGTATTTCTGGGATTAATAATACCCCCTCTATTTTCCCTAGACCAGGCAAGGTCACATTTCCTTTGCCTAGTACTTGAACCTTTTCTTGATTAGCTACCTTTATCACAAACTTATCTTCTATAAATGAAGATAATATACTTTTGTTGTTGGTGGTGTGATTTGTTGCACCAGAATCAATAAGCCAATTGTTATTCTCATCCTGCTGTGTTCTGGTGCTGTCTTGTTTATTTAGCCCATTCAGTGACCCAGATTTCCTCTCTTTTGAATTTTCTCTACCCCCTCTACCTTCTTTGTAATTTGGTGGACTTCTATATTTGTGTCTATCTGTGGAAGATTGTCTGTAATTATATTTGCTCCTATATTCTGGCCTATGTCTCTCTCTTGAGACTTTGGGACAGTCTCTTTTACTATGTTCCCTGGATCCACAATTGTAGCATCTAAAGGCCTCATTATGTTTATCTTGAAAGACTACTTTCCTAAAAGGTTTGTGGTCTGTTTGGTTACTGGATCGATTTTTTCTTGAATTGTCTTCTGCTATCAATTTGTTAGATAGACTTTCTATGGATAAATATCCCAAATTAATGGTATCTAAGTGTGACATAAAGCTATCCCATGATGGATCAAGTGAATTGATAATAACACTTTTCATTGTTTGATCTGAAATCACTTCCCCCCTCAATTGTAGCTCAGCTCTTATTTTGTTTAGATTTATCAAATGCTCACTTATAGAAACCCCTGGTTTTACTCTAGAGGAAAAGAAATCCTTAGACATTCTTGTGGTTGTAGCTACGCTATCGCTGTGAAATAGATTAAACATGCATTGAATTATTTCTGATACAGTTAGGTTTGGTTTGATGCTATGATACATTGCGGGAGACACGCTAGATATTATTATGAAAAATGCTCTATGATGTAAACAATCTATTTTTAAAGTCCAAGGTCTTCTTGGAGGGCTAGTTATAAAGAATAGTAAATTTTCTTTCATGAAAATAACCTGAAGCTGTTGATACCACTCTTGTAAATTAATGCCATCAATTCTAAGTTTTGGGAAGTCACTGGGTAAGTTACCTACATTATTCTGTCCATTACTTACAACCTGGGGCAGTCCGTGATCTCTCAAGTGCAGGAAATTACAGAACGGCATTGGGATGCTTGCAATGAGTCTGCGCGGTTCTCTGGCCAGTTCAAGTCCTTCTGGGTCGTCTACGTAGTTTCGCACATGCGCGTTGCTCATTTCTTCTTTGGTGGCGTCGTGGAAGGTTCTCTCCCTTTTCGCTCTCTCGATCCGCTCCTCCTCAGATGAGTCGGTCTCTGGCTCGGTTTTTGGGGTTCTGGTGGTGGCGACGGTTCTTTTCTTCTTTTTGTGTGCGTTGGTATTCGATCTTGTTTGTGGTGTAGGGCGAAATCGGCATGGCTCTCTGGGCTCGGTTGTCGTCGCTTTCGAAGTCAGGATGGGAGCGTGCAGGTCTTGAGTCGCCGGTTTGATTTCTTGCTTCTTCGTAGATGTCTTGGTAATTTTCAGTCTTGGCCCAAAAGCAGCAAAAAGTGTTTTCATTGCTGATTTTACTTGAGATTTTGTTAAATCGTCTTCACTTTCTGATTTTGGATCATCTGAAGAGTTTGAGACTTCTTTCTCACTTTCTTCGTCTGATAGTGTTTTTCGCGCCAGAAATTTTGAACTGAGCGTTTTGATTGGCTCTGCTCCATTCTCTTTTGAAGTTCGTTGAAACCAAGATGGCTGCCATTCAAAATTTCGCGCGGGATCACATCTTTTCTTTTTAACAACTATTTTCTCAGTAGTCATCTCACTTACGGTTTTTTGATCTTTGGGTTTTTCTTTAATGACGTTTTTCTCTCTCGCTGCTCCGCTGTTCTTCAGCATCTCCTGGAGGTCCGCGATGAGACTTTCATCATTCTTTTGGCTTTTTAGTATCTTTAATATCTCTGACCTGAGTTCGTTATTTTCTATTTCGATTTCTTTCTGGTCATTATTTTCACTCATTAGTTCTTCTTCTTCAGTGGTGTATTCTTCGGATTCTCTCGAAATCGCATTGGTGGATTCGTTGATCATCTCTTGATCAGTTTCTATTTCTTTGCTGTAGGCCCTGGTGTTGGGCCTATCTTTCTTGAACATTTTTAATTACTTATTGAGTCAATTAACCATCCTCTGCTACCAGATTGTTGCAATATTTTCAGGATCAGACTCAATAAAGATAATAGAAGTTAGAGCTTTAAATATATTTCTTTTTAATTATGATAGGCATTCTATATTCACCGAATATTCAAGGTAGAAGCAACGAGAATGGTGAGGGTGGCTCCTTATATATACAAGGGGTGGAGCTAGGAATGGGAGTGGTAAGTTATGAATACATTAAAGTCCAAAGAATAAGTTAACCTCTGATGTTCCATATATACATTATTTACACATTGGAGAATAAGGCATTTACATCTGACAATCACACATTAGAATTAATAGGATTTGATTATATTAGATTTAATGTAGGCTTAAACTAACAGAAATTTGTTGTTGTTGTTAGTCGCAAAGTCGTGTCCGACTCATCACAACCCCATGGACAACGTTCCTCCAGGCCTTCCTGTCCTCTACCATCCCCCAGAGTAGTAGAGGACAGGAAGCTCATGCCAACTGCTTCAATGACTCCATCCAGCCACCTCATTCTCTGCTGTCCCCTTCTTCTTTTGCCCTCAATTGTTCCCAGCATTAGGCTCTTCTCCAGTGAGTCTTTCCTTCTCATTAGGTGGCCAAAGTATTTGAGTTTCATTTTCTGGCCTTCTAAAGAGCAGTCAGGGTTGATCTCCTCTAGGACTGGCCGGTTTGATTGCCTTACAGTCCAAGGGACTCGCAGGAGTCTTCTCCAGCACCATAGTTCAAAGGCCTCAATTCTTTGGTGCTCAGCCTTCCTTATGGTTCAACTTTCACAGCCATACATTGCAACTGGGAAAACCATAGCCTTGACTTTACGCACTTTTGTTGGCAGGGTGATGTCTCTGCTCTTTAGTATGCTGTCTAGGTTTGTCATAGCTTTCCTCCCCAGGAGCAAGCGTCTTTTAATTTCTTGGCTGTAGTCTCCATCTGTGGTGATCTTGGAGCCCAGAAAAATAAAATCAGTCACTACCTCCATTTCTTCCCCATTTCTTTGCCAGGAATTGAGAGGGCCGGATGCCATGATCTTAGTTTTCTTAATGTTGAGTCTCAAGCCAACTTTTGCACACTCCTCCTTCACCCGCATCAGAAGGCTCCTGTTCACTTTCTGCCATTAGAGTGGTATCATCTGTATATCTGAGGTTGTTGATATTTCTCCTGGCAATCTTAATTCCAATTTGTGATTCATCTAGCCCCACATTTCTCATGATGTGCTCTGCATATAAGTTAAATAGGCAGGGCGACAGTATACAGCCTTGCCGAACTTCTTTCTCAATTTAAACCAATCAGTGGTTCTGTGTCCAGTTCTCACTGTTGCTTCTTGACCCACATATAGGTTTCTCAAGAGGCAATTAGGTGGTCTGGTACTCCCATCTCTTTAAGAACTTGGCACAGTTTGTTGTGATCCACACAATCAAAGGCTTTAGCATAGTCAATGAACCAGTAGTAGATGTTTTTCTGAAACTCCCTAGCTTTCTCCATGATCCAGCATATGTTGGCAATTTGATCTCTAGTTCTTCTCCCTCTTCGAAATCCTGCCTGTACTACTGTACAGTCCACATACTCCTGGAACCTAGCTTGTAGGATTTTGAGCATAACTTTGCTAGCATGTGAAATGAGTCCAATGGTGTGGTAGTTTGAACATTCTTTGACATTGCCCTTCTTTGGAATTGGAATGTAAACTGACCTTTTCCAATTCTGTGGCCACTGTTGAGTTTTCCAAATTTGCTGGCAAACTGAGTGTAGCACTTTTACTGCATCATCTTTTAAGATTTTGAATACCTCAGCTGGAATACAATCACCTCCACTGGCTTTGTTGTTTCTCAGATTTCCTAAGCCCCATTTGACTTCACATTCCAGGATCTGGCTCAAGATCAGTGAACACCCCATCATGGTTATCAGGAATGTTAAGTTAGTTCTTGTATAGTTCTTCTGTGTAATTTTGCCACCTCCTTTTAATCTCTTTTGCCTTTGTTAGGTCCCTGCCATTTTGGTCCTTTATCATGCCCACCTTTGCATGAAATGTTCCCTTCATATCTCCAATTTTCTTGAAGAAATCTCTGG
The DNA here is from genome assembly GCF_059756535.1 of Pantherophis guttatus. Taxonomy (NCBI): domain Eukaryota; kingdom Metazoa; phylum Chordata; class Lepidosauria; order Squamata; family Colubridae; genus Pantherophis; species Pantherophis guttatus. Next base: position 51,114,058 of record NC_142070.1, read on the forward strand.
TCCTCCCTATTCTATTGTTTTCTTCTATTTCTTTGCACTGTTCATTTAAGAAGGCATTCTTATCTCTTCTAGCTATTCTCTGGAATTCTGCATTCAATTGGGTGTATCTTTCTCTTTCTCCCTTGTCTTTCGCTTCTCTTCTTTCCTCAGCTATTTGTGAAGCTTCCTCAGACAACCATTTTGCTTTCTTGCATTTCTTTTTCTTTGGGATGTGTTGGATTCATTGATAAAAGAGACGGACACAGTTCTTCAGTAACAACAGCTCTTTAATAGTAGACCAGTACAATCAACAACCTGCTTGTCTGGCAGTGTCCTCTTTTATAGAGGGCTGCCAGATGGCTTAGCCAATGAGATTCAAGTATTTTCCCACCTATTTGGAGGACCTGAGTGAAGCCTGCAGCTCACTTCCTTACTTCCTTATATGGTATATAACACCCCTTCCTTCCTAGAACAAATTTACATATTTACATATTTACAAATGTAATCACATAGGTAGGCGGGACTAGTGTGAGTCCTAATTGATCTGCGCAGCTCAGTATGGTCCTGGGTGTCGGCCTGAGCAGGTGGATTAGTTGCTGTCTCTAAACCCGCCAATGGAACCTCCTGGAACACGTCTTTGGGCGTGGCGTGGACTGGAAGGTCCAACCCCTCTGGAGATCTTGCTGGAGTCTTGGTTCCACAAGTGGGTGTTCAAGCTGCACAATCAGGTTTGAGTCTGTGTTAGACATTGGATTTAACAGTTTAGTACAGTCAGGGATTGGCCGCTGGTCGGTTTGAGCTAGGTCTGGTGTTCAGAGTGGCGAATTAGAAAGTCGGCCTCAGAGTTGGTCCAAGTGCCGACACCACAATCTTCTGATCTCTAACTCAATTTGATAGGAGCGAGGACCAGATATTCCTACTACTGTGCCAGGAATCCAAAGGGCACCCCTGGCATAATTGTGAGCATAAACAATTATGCCCTTATCCCCAATCTCGAATTTATGATTTTTTCCCGTTGAATCAGGAGGAGTCTCTGCAATGTAATTTGGGTGCAATCGATCCAATTGTGAACGGAGTCTCCTTCCCATGAGGAGTTCCAAGGGGCTTCTGTTGGTGGCTGCACACAGAGTAATGTGCTGTATTAATAAGAATTTATAAATTCTGGCCTGCCACTCCCCCGGTCCCATTCTAGCCAAGGCTTCCTTAGTAAATTTCACTAATCGTTCAGCTTGCCCATTACTGGCCAAATAAAATGGTGCCACCAGGGCATGTCTGATGCCCAAGTCTGCTAAAAATGTTTCAAATGGGACGGCCGTCAATTGTGGGCCGTTATCTGAGACTAGTACATTGGGGAAGCCATGTGTGGCGAACAGCTTTCTAAGTGCCTTAATTACAGCTTCGGCAGTAGTCGATGCCATTAGAATTACCTCTAACCACTTAGAGTAAGCGTCCACCACAATTAAGAACATTTGCCCCTTTACTGGCCCTGCGAAGTCAATGTGCACCCTGGCCCAAGGTGCCTGGGGCATCTCCCATGTTTTTGGTGGGGCAACAGGTGGAGCTGCTCGGGATTCCTGGCACAGGGAGCAGGTAGTGACCCATTCCGATATGTCATGATCCATTTAAGGCCACCAGATGTAACTCCTGGCCAGGGCTTTCATTCTGACTATACCAGGATGCCCAGCATGCAAAATTTCTAACACCTCCTTTTTTAGCTTGGCAGGTATGACCACCCTTTCTCCCCATAAGCACCCTTTTAAAACAGGCAATTCATTTTGGCATGAAAAATAAGGCTGTGCTGATTCTGACAATGGTTTGCCTGGCCAGCCCCTCCACACATAGTTTAAAATTTGCAAGACTTCAGCAAAGTCTTTAGCAGTAAGATGAGCAATTTCAGCCACGGTGATGGGACCTGCAGCAGCGTCCTCAAGCAGGAGGACCTGGCAGACCGGCACAGGGTCATCAACCAAGGCAGGCAGGGGGCAACGGCTAAGGGCATCTGCATGTCCCAGGGACTTTCCGGGATGGTGGACAAGCCGGTAGCTGTGGGCAGCGAGAAACAGCAACCAGTGCACCATCCAGGAGAGTAGTATGTTCGGGGTCAGGCGATCGCCAGCCAACAAACCCAGCAGGGGCTTGTGGTCCATTACAAGGGTGAAATGTCTGCCATACAAGTAGTCATGGAACCGCCGGACCCCAGCGACTGCAGCCAGTGCTTCTCTGTCCAGCTGGCTGTAATGTGCGAGAATAAAAAGGAAGAGGAGCCCCGGCCACTAGGAAGCTGGTGGCTGAGGACAGTCCCAACCCCGAAAGGTGAAACGTCGGAAGTCAAAATTAGGGGCAGGGAGTCACTGTAATGCACCAATACATTGTCAGAAGTCAGCAGGTTCTTTACAGTGGTGAAAGCAGCCGCCTCGGCCTGGCCCCATACCCAGGAAGCCTTCTTTCCCAGCAGCCTATGTAAGGGTTCGGCAACAGTGGCCTTATGCCTCAAAAATATGCTATAATTATAATAAACTTAAGCAACAGACAGGACAAGATTTGGTGAAATGGGGAAATTTACAGCTATCTTTGATTGGCAGGATTGCAACTATTAAAATGAATATTCTACCTAGAATTTTGTATTTTTTTCAGACAATTCCAATAAAGCTGGGTAAAGAATTCTTTGTTGATTTGAATAAAATGGTATTGAATGGTATTGGCAGGGAAAAAAGGCAAGAATAAAACTTAAGTTGTTACAAGATGCTAATTTTGAATTATACTACCAAGCAGTTAATTTAATGTGGATTAAAGAATGGGTAACATTGAAAAATACTAGATTATTGAATTTGGAGGGACATGATTTGTTGATGGGGTGGCATGCCTTTTTATGGTATAAAGGAACTAAAATGCAGGGGTATTTTAGAAGACATCAGATACGTGAAGCTTTGTATTTCAATTGGGAGAGGATTAAAAAATACCATTATTTGAAGATTCTGGTCTGGGTATCTACAATTGAAGCTTTTTCTTATCCTGTGGTATTTAAAGGGGAACAAATCGTTAGATATAGTTTGGATGAAAAGGGTGAACTTAAATTAAAACAAGATCTAGAAGATCAGGGATTTAAGATGGACTGGTTTTCATATATGCAAATATTTTCCAGATATCGAGAAGATCTCAAACAAGAAGGTTTTTATAATACTCTGACTACCTTAGATAAGATATTAATGGGTTCTGATGACCATGTAATTAAAAAGTTATATGGATACTTGCTAGAGGTAAAATTGGAAGAAGAACAGGTTAAAGACTCAATGATAGTGTGGGGAAAATTTTTTGGTTACGGTATTGATTTAGAGAAATGGCAAAAATTGTGGTCACATAATTATAAAATGACAATGTCTACAGCATATAAAGAGAATTTGTATAAGATGTTTTACAGGTGGCATTTACCCCCGATGAGGATAGCCAGAATGTTCAAGAATAAATTGGAGAAGTGTTGGAAGTATCATCAGACCCCAGGATCTTATTACCATATGTGGTGGACATGCGTAGAAGCAAGGAGATTTTGGACTAAGATACACTTGTGTATGACAAAAGAGACATATTGACTTTAAACCAGAGACATTTTTATTAGGGATCTTACCTGAGACATGTAATAAAGAATTGCAATATTTAATTGTGAATATTTTAACAGCAGCTAGAATTGTATTTGCAAAAAATTGGAAAGGAGAGAAGATAATTACTGATGAAGAAATTATTAAGAAAATGTTGGATTGTGCTGAAATGAGTAGATTGACATTTGAAATAAGAGAATAGGAGATAAACAATATTATTTGATATGGGAGCTATTTTATCAATGGATAGATAATAAAGCATGGTGATGAAATATATTATATTTTATATTATATATAATATAAAATATATATAATATATTATATTATATTATACAAATATTATATATGAAATGAAATTTGGATAAAATGTTTAAACACTTGTTTTTTGTTAGAGAAAAGAACATTTGTCATATAATAAGATTTTGAAAATCTTAAAGCATGAAATGATTTTAACCGATCGAAATACTGTCTGTAATTATTTAGAAGGATGATGTTTTTAGGTTGTTTTTGTTTAAAAAATAAAAAACTTTTTTTAAAAAAAATATGCTGTGAAAATTTAGCAACCCTAGAAAGACTTGCAACTCCCGCTTATTTTGGGGGTGGGGGTGTCCCCAATGGCGGCAATTTTGGATTTGGTTGGGTGAATCCCTGAGCTGTCGATCATGTAACCCAGGAACTCCACCCTGCGCACAGCAATGTGGCACTTTTCGCACTTAACTTTAAGACCTGCCCCCCTGAATTTGGTTAGGACAGTCCTAAGGTGGGTGAATAGGGTTGGTCTATCAGTAGTGGACACGAAGTCATTGTCAAAATAGGGCACCACCCCAGAGATGCCCTGCAAAATCCGTTCCATGGGACTTTGGAACAGTCCTGGTGCCACGCTGACACCGAATTGCAAACGGAGGCATTTAAATGCACCCCTGTGGGTGACAATAGTTTGTGCTTCGGCCATGCTGTCATCGACCAGCAACTGCTGGTACGTTTGCGCAAGATCAAGTTTCTCAAATGTGGTTCCAGTTCCCAATGAGTGCAGTAAGTGCTGAATGATGGAAACAGGATAGGCGCCCTGCTGCAAGGCCTTATTGATTGTATACTTGTAGTCTGCGCAGATGCAGACTGAATCATCAGCTTTGACTGGCGTGACTATTGGGGTTTCCCAACGGACATGATCCACTGGCTCAAGGATTTCCTGGGCAATTAACTTACCTAGTTCCTTATTGATTTTAGGCCTAATAGCAAGGGGTACTCTTCTCAGTTTAATCCTAATTGGGGCCACTTTGGGATCTAGGCTGAAGGAAATAGGTGTTCCCTTGTACTTGTCTAGGCCATTGCTGAAGACATCCTCGAACTCCTTGACAAGGTTATCGGTGTCGTAATCTGAAATGGTGTTGATTCTTGTTACTCCCATGCCCGAGCAGGCTTGGCAATGCTCCTTCAACCACGGTGATCTATAAGGGACCTGCGAAGCCCCTAAATTGCACCCAGAACTTTATGCTGCCTATTACAGGGATACAGTTCCCCTGATAGTCTTTTAGTTGTATTTGTTGGGGCTTCAAGTCCTTCTTTTTCAAGGCTGGAATTGTCTTTTTCATAGTGTCCCAAGCAACAATAGTCAGAGACAACCCTGTATCTATTTCCATCTCACACTCTTTTTTGCTGTCGATCTGGTTTGTCTTATGTTGGTCTGGTACGCCTTTCTGTTAGCCACAGAAGATCTTTCCTTCTGTTTGGGCTTCCATGGTCGTGGTCTCTTCTCTACTGTTTCGGTAGTGGCAGGTTGCGGTTTAGCCCTGAATGCAGACATTATGCTTGCATGGCAGACTCTGGCCAGGTGCCCCTTATGGTTGCACCTCTGGCATACAGTGTCTTTAAATCTACATGCTGCTCTGGAATGGGGCCCACCACATCCTGCACACAGGAGTTGTCTTCTATCTGCATCATGGTATGCTTTTTCCTTTTCGTCTTGGAGTCGGTAAACGTCATCTTCGTCTCCCGACAACTCGATCAGGTTGGTGCTCTGCTGATGCACTGCGGCATTTGGGCGTGAAGTCAGCATATTTCCCACTCTTTGTGGGCCCTTTGTAGGGCTGCAGCTGCGAGTTCTCTGCTGCTCTGGCCTTATCTAAGGCCGTTTGTAGAGAGAGGGCTGGTTTGGCTAACAACCGCCATTGTAAGTTAATGTCCCTCACTCCGCTGATGAATTGTTCCAACAACACATCCTCCAGCTCTCGGAATTCGCAATATGCAGCGGCTTTTCTGAGCGCTGCTACATAGTGGTTCACCGATTCCCCTTTTTCCTGCAGTCTGCGGTGGAATTCGCGCCTTCGTACAAATTTCGACTCTACTGGAGCATAATGAGCTTATAGTGTGTTTTGTAGTGTGGCCCACGGTACTGCTTGAACCGCGACTGGTTCGACAAGTGCCTTCACTGTGTCAAACACGTCCATTCCTCAGTAGCTAAGGAATAGTACTCTCTTTCGGTTGTCGGACAGACCCAGGAGGTCATTCGCCTCCATGAAGCACTCAAAGTGATTCATATAGGAATCCCAATTGTCGAGCACTGGGTTGAACGGAGCAGGCGGTGCGTATTCAGTCATCATGCTGGCAGAAGTTGATTCTGCAGGCAGCAAGCGATGCTGGTCACGCTTCTGCTCCGCTGGGACTCTGGTCTACTTGTACTTCTTTCGATCCCACCTTCGTCGCCAGTGTTGGATTCAGTGATAGAAGAGACAGACACAGTTCTTCAGTAACAACAGCTCTTTAATAGTAGACCAGTACAACCCAACAACCTGCTTGTCTGGCAGTGTCCTCTTTTATAGAGGCAGTGTCTTCTTTTATAGAGGCTGCCAGATGGCTTAGCCAATAAAATTCAAGTATTTTCTCGCCTATTTGGAGGACCTGAGTGAAGCCTGCATCTCACTTCCTTCTATGGCATATAATAGGATGGTTTTAGTTGCTACCTCTTGTACAATGTTCTTCAGGCACTCTGTCTATCAGATCTAATTCCTTAAATCTATTTGTCATCTACTGTATATTCATCAGGGATATACCTCATACCTGAGTGGTCTAGTGTTTTTCCCTTTCTTCAATTTAAGCCTAAATTTTGCAATGAGAAGCTCATGATATGAGCCACAGTTAGCTCCTGGTCTTGTTTTTACTGACTGTATAGAGCTTTTCCATCTTTGGCTGCACAGCACATAGTCAATCTGATTTCTGTATTGACTTGTCTGGTGATGTCCATGTGTAGAGATGTCTCTTGGGTTGTTGGAAAAGAGTGTTTGCTATGACCATTGTACTCTATTGACAAAATTCTATCAGCCTGTGCCCTGATTTATTTTGTACTCCAAGGTCAAACTTGCCTGTTATTCCGGTTATCTTTTGGCTTCCTACTTTAGTATTCCAATCCCCCATGATGATCATTTTTTGATGCTAATTCTAGAAGGTGTTGTAGGGAACATAGAACCGGTCAACTTCAGCCTCTTCAGCACCAGTGGTTGGGGCATAGACTACTGTGATATTGAATGGTTTGTCTTGGATTCGAACTGAGATCAACAGAAATAGTAGATTATAATTCTGTTTTGTTCCAGTCTTTTAAGAATGAAATATGGAATTGGCATGGAAAAGGAGAGATTTCTGTTTTTTCAGGCACATACATGTGCTTATCTTTCTTATGCTTATTATAATTCTGTTTTAAGGAAGTAGTGATGAAGATATGGGAAGTCACACATCAAAAATTTTCCCAGATGCAGATTAGATGCTACAGTGCTTGATTTTATTGTTGTTGTGAAGATAAAGAATAAGCAGCAGTGGTGAAATGTAAAATTTGTTATTACTGGTTCTGTGGGCGTGGCTTGGTGGGGGGTTATGTGACTGGGTGGGTGTGGCCAACTTTTTTAAAAACATTTTTAAAGCATTTTTTACAACCTATTCGTCTAAATAGGTTGTAAAAAAATGCTTTTAAAAGTAAAATAAAAGGCTCTGACAATCACAGCTGTGGCGCACAATCGTTGGAGTCTTTTTAAAAAACTTTTTAAAAGCATTTTACTACCGGTTCTGGAGAACTGGTTATTATCAACTATACTTCGATAATAGGGTGTCTGAGCATTATAGAAGCCCTTGTTATTAACTGAATCAAAACAATATGGCTGTTACAGCCATTGGAAGTAAAATGGCACTTCATTTTGAAGAGACACTTTGTAGCTTTGATGAAGCGAACCAATCCTTTAAATATCTCTTAGAGCCCTATGTCTCATTTGCTATTGAGTGCTATGATTGCTATAGTTAAAATCTTTTATAAAGTCTAATTTATTTAATAGATAATCTGAAATTTAAGATCACATTAGCTATACTTGAATAGGCAGCTTTTTAAAAATTCTATAATTAAGCTGCAGAGGCTTACTGATATTAGCTACAGGGAATGATGATTTAATGCTTTTTGCATATCTTGTGACTTTCATCCTAACCTCTCTGCATTCATGAAGTACAAATACTGGTGATAACTAAGCAGAAAGCAATTATAAGAAGACATATAATGATGATATACCTATCACACTATGCTTTTTATGCTTTTATTTGGATTAACATGATGCATATTCAGTACTTCTAATGAAACTGTCATCTCCTTCAGAAATTAGAATGTATTATACATTATTATACAATCTTTGAAAGACCCAAGATGATATTATGATTTGGACAGCTGGAGAAAAAACTTATTGTTTTCAAAAGTAACTTGGGAAGGTTTATAGGAAACATAGTACATTAAGAAAGCAGCAGGCACATTTTTATATTTTTAACTTTATTCATTATTTTGACAAATAATGTTCACTATATAACAATAATAAGAACAACAACAACAACAACAATAATTCACATGCATTTTCTGGTAATGTATGTATCCTTTTGTCTTATGAACTTCAGAGCAAAATGTAGAGAAGTATGAGATAATAATTGATATTCATATTGTTTCAGTGAGATGTTCTTGGTTAAAAAAAGGAAATTTATGTGTTCAAGTCAGTTCTGACTCCTGGTAACCAACTGGATAAATCCCTGTAGTTTTCTTGACAAGCATTCTTGAAAGTAGCTTTCCAGTTCTTTCTTGCTAGAGTTGAGAGAAAATGACTGGCCAAAGTCATCCAACTGGTCTTTTGCCTAAAAACAGACTAAAGGTCCAATTCTCCTGGTTTCCAACCTAGTGCTTTAACTATTACACCAAACTGATAGGGTGACATTAAAATGTCCAGTGATTTCTGTCTTGCATCCTGTTGAAAATTCGTAGGTTAACTGTGGCAAGGTGTTTAAGCTTTAGATCCCGGAGAGGAACACTTTTATAAATATGTGTCTTACATCCATAACATGAAGCTTTTAAACGAGGCTGATCTGTTCAAATGTCCAAATATCTAAAATTACTGTTTCAGAAAGTGGGAAATCCTCCATTCATACTTCAAGGAAATAACTACATGATTTGGAATTAAGCAATTTATAACTTTCTACTTTCATGTCAGGTTAGCCCTCAGAAAAAAAATTTTAAACATCAAGATCACACAGTATCTGATAATATATTTATGCAAATCTGAAGATTTTCAACTCAGGGCACTACACGGCTTGAAACTTTCACTGCTTTGTGGAATTTCAAGTGCAAGATGTCAGGGAGTCAATTCAAGTTGTCCTATAACTTTCAATTTGTTTATTTGATTATATGCTATTAAATCATTGTCAACTCTTAGTCATTACATTGATTTTCTCCATGATCATCTGTCCTTAACCTGGTCTTTCAGATCTTCCAATATTGCACTGATCACCAGTGTAACTGTGTTCATCCAGCTTGCTGGTGGTCATTGTTCTCTTTCTTCAGAGTTAATTCTTTGCATAATGTGTCTAAAGTAGGGTAATCTTAGTCTATCCATGTAATTTTCTTGGTAAAAATACAGAAATGGTTTACCATTACTTTCTGGTGCACAGTACTAATTGATGTCTTGTTACTAAAGAGATTGCCTGCCTCCAGCACATTCCTATAGTACTACTGCCTAATGTACATGCCTGCTTGTCTTAGCTAAGTAGCTAAAAGGTAATCTTCTTGCCTTGGGTGATCCTGTTTTGAATATATACTCTAGGCATGTACTCCAATGTTCTTTGGTCATCCCTCCCAGGAACATCAGCATAGCAAAACTTGAAAGGATCAACTTTCATTGTGCACTTCCCAACAGTGATGCAGTAGGAGGACATTTTCTTTCATTAAATAGTGTGAGAAGCTTTGCTGGAATGGGAAGCTCTTAAAATAGTTATCTGCCATGGTCCAGAGTACTCTTAAGACACTGTTTCCAAGTCTATAGTTCAAAGGCATCTATTATTATTTTTTCTGTCTTTTCCTGTGCTTAGCTTTCACATATTACTACTGGGAAAATTGTAACTTTGACTATTGTGATCTTTGCTGTCATAGAAATATCCTTCATTATCCTATTCATTATGTACACTGAGAGCATATGCACCAAGACAAATTTCTTGTGTGTCCAATCACACTTGGCCAATAAAGAATTCTATTCTATTCTATTCTATTCTATTCTATTCTATTCTATTCTATTCTATTCTATTCTATTCTATTCTATTCTATTCTATTCTATTCTAGTTTGCCATTATTTTCTTCCTTAAAACTAATCTCACTTTGTTTATTGACATCTGATAAATTTTCATTAGTCTTCACAATGACTCTTACATTTTCCTAGAGCTCATCAGGCTTTTCATATAAGTTAAGAATACCGAATACATTCTCTACGTTGATCTTACATATTTCTAACCTGTATACTTGCCACAAATAATTCATGTTTTATTCCCCAAACTGGAAGTATTCTGATTGAATTGCACTTATTTAACTTTTGATAAATAACCATTATATGGTTGATTTTATTGTAACGTTGCCTGTTCTATATAATCTATATATCTGTGTCTTAAAGCAGGTGTTGGCAGTCAACAGAGTTCTCTTTCCAAAAAAGAGGGAAGGATGGAGTTGCATTTTCCTGATGTATTATTTTAGAAAAGATAAATTATTCTTTGATGCAAGATTACTTCTTCAAAAAGGTCATTCATTGAAAATGTAATTGTAAAACTTTTGCAATAAAAAAAAGAGAATAAAAAGAAAACTAAGAAAAACAAACAATAAAAAAAAATAAAAAAATAAAAAAAATATAATAATAATAAAAAAGGTCATTCATTGGAGTAATCACCACATGATGAAAGTCGCAGCTCAAGAAGGCTTAGATACCTCTGCTTTGTCTACTTATTCAGTACAATTCCATGCCTGTCAATTTATATTGGCAAAATCTGGAGCTGACTGCATTTAAGGGCTAGATATTCATCAACTGAAAACAGAAGGTTCCTTTCTCCAGGTTATATGGTAATATGGAAGCTATTGCAATATTCCTTCTTCCCACCCTTACCAGCCTAGTATAAATTTACTTCATTGTGATCTACTGCTGCACTGGCAGTTATTAAATTAGGAAATGCTTCTCAGTATTAACCTGGCATAATGTAGGTTGGTAAAATATCTGAAGAGACCATGTTCCATAGCTAATGGCATTGTACAAAGTTTATGGAACTTTTCAAAATCCTGGAACAAAAACTGATTTATAAACGGATTAGTTTATTATAAATTAAAAACTGATTTACTCTGTTACATTAGTATAACAGATTGTTAGAAGGCTACATAAGACATATTAGGCATTTCTATTACATTATTAAATGTCAGAACTGACAAAAGCAGTCCTCTCAGAAATACTAAATATCATATTAGTTAATTAAAATGATTGGATATCCCAATATATTTATTAATGCAGACAATTATTTACATTTTCATCTAAGACAGAATTGTGCATTTCACAGCCCATGGGCCACATCCAGCCTGCAGGTGGTCAGAGTCCAGCCTGCTTCAGAAGTGGGGGGTGGGATGTCAGCAGCATAGGTGGAGGGTCATTGGCACTGGGGAATGGGAATGGTAGGAGGGCATCGGGAGAAAGGACATGGCAGTGTTGGCAGAGACAAACAATGCAGCATTGGCAAAGGGGGTGGGCTGGTGGCAGGGGTCAGGGGTAGGGTAAGGTGACAGACCTCCACAACTGGGACAATTTTTCTTGTCCCATGGGAAAAATAATTGCCCACTCTTATCTAAGAGCAGAAATGTTAATTATACCTATTGTATATCTTAATTAAATCATTTTTCATAGTCTATGTCAGCTGCACAAATCATATTGAATTATAACTCTCATCCTTCCCACTACTGTGTCCATTTCCAGAAACTAAATATGGAAGCTTGAGATAAAGGATGTTATTATGTTACATGTATAAGAAAGGCTTCCATGGACCCGTGTCCCTCCTGGTTGGTACTGGCCTCCCGGGAGGTTACACGAGGCTGGCTCTAGGGGATTATAAATGCTTCTCTGAGTGAGGGTGCCTTTCCCGCCTCCTTGAAAGAGGCAGTGGTGAGGCCCCTCCTCAAGAAGCCTTCCCTGGACCCAGCGGAATTAGCTAACTACCGTCCAGCCTCCAACCTTTGTTTTGTGGTGAAGGTTGTTGAGAGTGTGGTGGCCCGACAGCTTCCCCGGCACCTGGATGACGTATCTATCTAGACCCGTACCAGTCGAGTTTCAGGCGGGGGTACAGAAACGGCATTGGTCGCGTTGGTGGATGATCTCTGGAGGGCTCGGGAAAGGGGTTGCTCCTCTGTCCTGGTCCTATTAGATCTCTCAGCAGCTTTTGATACCATTGATCATGGTATCATGCTGCAGCGGTTGAGGGGGTTAGGAATAGGGGGCACCATCCTGCGGTGGTTCTCCTCCTTCCTCTCTGACCATTTGCAGTTTGTGTTGGCAGGGGGGCAGAGGTCGACCTCAAGGCGCCTCGCATGGGAGTGCCGCAAGGGTCGGTCCTCTTGCCCCTTCTGTTCAACATTTATGTGAAGCCGCTGGGTGAGATCATCCGTGGTTTTGGGGTGAGAGTCCATCAGTACGCTGATGATATTCAGCTGTACATCTCCACCCGACCCCCCCAATGATGCCCTTGATGTGATGTCTCGCTGCCTGGAGGCCGTGCGGGTCTGGATTGGGAGAAATAGGCTCAGACTCAACCCTTCCAAGACCGAGTGGCTGTGGCTTCCGGCGTCCCGATATAGTCAGCTGGTGCCATCGCTGACTATTGGGGGTGAATCTCTGCCCCCCAAAGAGAGGGCTTGCAATCTGGGTGTCCTCCTGGATGCACAGCTGTCTTTAGAAGAGCATATGACGGCCGTGGCCAGGGGGGCTTTTTATCAAGTTCACCTGATTCGCCAGTTGCAGCCCTTTCTGGACCGGGATGCCTTGCGCATGGTCACTCACGCCCTTGTCACCTCCCGGCTGGACTATTGTAATGCTCTCTACATGGGGCTCCCCTTGAAGAGCACTCGGCACTCCAACTGGTCCAGAATGCGGCCGCGTGAGTGGTTATGGGCGCAACTCATTGTTCCCACGTGACACCCTTCCTGCGTGAACTGCACTGGCTCCCAGTGGTCTTCCGGGTGCGATTCAAGGTGTTGGTCACCACCTTTAAAGCACTCCATGGCATAGGGCCCCAGTACCTTCGAGACCGACTTCTGCCACCAATAGCCTCCCCCTGGCCAGTCCGCTCCCACAGAGAGGGTGCCATCGGCCAAGTTATGTCGGCTGGCGACACCCAGGGGGAGGGCCTTCTCTGGGGGAGCCCCTGCCCTATGGAATGAATTACCCCCAGAAATGCGTAAGATCTCTGACCTCCATGTATTTCATGCCCTCGTCACCTCCCGCCTGGACTATTGTAATGCTCTCTACATGGGGCTCCCCTTGAGGAGCACCCGGAGGCTCCAACTGGCGCAGAGTGCGGCCGCGCGGGTGGTAATGGGAGCGACATGGCGCTCCCATGTAACACCTCTCCTGCGCGAGCTGCACTGGCAGCTGACGGCCGTGGCCAGGGGGGCTTTTTATCAAGTTCACCTGATTCGCCAGTTGCAGCCCTTTCTGGACCGGGATGCCTTGCGCATGGTCACTCACGCCCTTGTCACCTCCTGGCTGGACTATTGTAATGCTCTCTACATGGGGCTCCCCTTGAAGAGCACTCGGCACTCCAACTGGTCCAGAATGCGGCCGCGTGAGTGGTTATGGGCGCAACTCATTGTGCCCACGTGACACCCTTCCTGCGCGAACTGCACTGGCTCCCAGTGGTCTTCCGGGTGCGCTTCAAGGTTTTGGTTACCACCTTTAAAGCGCTCCATGGCTTAGGGCCTGGTTATTTACGGGACCGCCTACTACCACCAATAGCCTCCCACCGGCCAGTACGCTCTCATAGAGAGGGACTCCTCCGGGTGCCGTCAGCCAAACAGTGTCGACTGGCGGCCCCTAGGGGGAGAGCCTTCTCTGTGGGGGCACCTACCATCTGGAATGAGCTCCCCCCGGAGATACGGAGGATCCCGGATCTGCGTTCCTTCCGCCGTGCTGCGAAGACCTTTTTATTCCATCAAGCGGGCTTGGCCTGATCTCTTCCCTTTTTAAAATATGTAAATTTTAATCTGTTTTTAAATTATTGGGGTATTTTAATTTGTCTGGGCCAAAAAGTTTAATTTGATTTTATCGGGTTTTTAAATTTTGTGTATTTATGTATTTTATTGTTGGCTGTTCACCGCCCTGAGTCCTTCGGGAGTAGGGCGGTATACAAATCAAATAAATAAATAAATAAATAAATAAATAAATAAATAAATAAATAAATAAATAAATAAATTTCGCGATGCCCTCAAGACCCTGTTGTTCTGTCAGGCCGGGCTATCGATGTAATGATTTTAAATTGGGTGTTTTAAATTTTGGGGGTTTTAAATCTGAGCCGAAATTATTTAATAATTTTAATTATTTTTAATTGATGTTTGTCTTTGTGCTTTTAATAGGATGTACACTGCCCTGAGTCCTTCGGGAGAAGGGTGGTATAGAAATAAAATTATTATTTATTTATTTATTTATTTATTTATTTATTTATTTATTTATTTATTTATTTATTTATTATTTATGCTGAGAAAGGCTGCAATAAATAAAATACTGTGTGATGACCATCTGGAGTTTTCTTTCCTATCTTTTAGTCATTTGGATGCTGGGCTAGAAACCAGGACACCATGAGTTCTAGTTAGACATAAAGCTGGTTAAGTGTGAGAAAATCACACTTTCTCAGCCCAACTCACTCACAGAATGCTTATTGTAGAGAAAAAGGAGAAGACAACATTATACAAACGGGGCGTTGGTCCTACCTGATACGCACCTTCTCGTTGGGTGGAGACAGCAGCCAGTATGGGTAGTACTCACCCAATCAGCCTGAAGGACTGAGTCTGCCAATAATATTAAATCCCGCCTTTGTTGCCGGGCAGACCAGCTTTTGGCAAAGAACTGAAAGAGACAGACTCGGCATGTGGGAGAATAGAGAAAGGCAACCAACAGCAGGCAAGCAGGAGGCAGAGAGATAGAGAGAGAGACCAGACTGGCACAGGGAGGTTCTGGCTGCTGTCACCACCCAACGAGAAGCTGCGTATCAGGTAGGACCAATGCCTCTTCTCCATTGAGAGTGGAGACAGCAGCCAGTATGGGACATACCCAAGTTCACTGTCCCGAGACCTGGGGGGGGACCAGGCTGATCCGAGACATCCTCCCTGGAGACAACCCATTGCAACACCTGTCATCCAAATGCAGCCTCTGCTGATGCAAACTTGTCCAGTTTATAGTGACGTATAAATGGGGCTGGCGAAGTCCACGTAGCCGCTCGACAAATCTCCAGTAACGGGGCCTGAGTAGCCCAGGCCGCCGATGTGGCCACACTGCGGGTGGAGTGCGCAGTCAGATGGGAAGGCCGTGGAAGAGAGTGGAAGTCCTATGCCGAAGCAATAGTCTGCCGGATCCAGCGGCCAATGGTAGAAGACGAAACCTTGCAACCCAAGGAGATGGGTAAGAAGGAGACAAACAGTGCTTCCAAATGTCGGATGGCAACAGTCCTCTTAAGATAAATCCGCAGTGCCCGCCTGACGTCCAAAGTGTGCCAACAGCGTTCACGAGGATGAGAAGCGCAGGGGCAGAAGTTCGGGAGTATCAGCTCTTGCAAGCGATGAAAAACAGAATTGACCTTTGGCACAAAAGTAGGGTCCAATCAGAGAACCACGTGGTCCGCGTGGAACACGCAGAGATCGGCCTGGGTGGACAGAGCAGCAATCTCCGAAATGCAGCAAGCAGAAGTTATGGCCACCAAGAAGGAGACCTTACAAGATAGCAGGCAGAGACTCGTCATCCACAGAGGCTCATACGGAGGGCCCATAAGCGATTCGAGAACCAAGGGACGATCCCAAGTAGGGTAACGGTACAGAACTGGAGGAGACAGGTTCATTGCGCCCTGAAGAAAACAGCAGATCAGAGGATGTTGTGCCAAAGATGACAGTGAGCCGCAGGTGAGTACAGATGAAATAGCCGCTACCTGGCGACGCAAGGTGTTAGGCGAAAGCCCTTTGGAGACACCTTTCTGCAGGAAAACCAGGATGTTCACAATGGAGGCCTGGAGAGCGGATACACCATTTTGGTCACACCATGAGCAGAAGGCCTGCCAGGTAGCAGAGTAAATACGGTCCGTTGAAGGGCGCCGTGAGGCCTGGATTGTACAAATAACATCCCCAGGAATGTTTGCACCTCTCAAAGAGAGCCACTCAACCTCCAAGTGGTCAGACCAAGCCAAGAAAGGTTCGGATGGCTCAAGGTCCCCTAAGTCAGAGCGTTCACTTCAAGAGGAATGTGCCAGGAGGGAGCGACCGAGAGAGGGACTAAGTCCGCAAACCAAGCCCTCTGGGGCCAATGAGGAGCCAGGAGGACCACCTCTGCAAGTTCGCACAGGATTTTTCGGATGACCCTGGGAAGAAGGGACGTCGGAGGAAAAGCATACAGGAGACCTTCTGGCCAAGGAGCCCAGAGGGCATCGATGGCCTCCGCCTGAGGCTCCGGGTAACAGGTGAAGAAGCGAGGCAGTTGAGCGTTTGAGTGCATTGCAAAAAGGTCGAGAACCGGAGCACTGAACTGAAGGACCAACTGTTGAAAGATCCAAGGGTGGAGACACCACTCCGCATTATCCACCTGTTGTCTGCTCAACCAATCGGCCTGAGTATTGGTGACCCTGGATATGTATTCCACCCGAAGGGAGTTGAGGTGTCGTTCTGCCCACAGTCCCAACTTCATTGCTACAGACAGCAGAGACCTCGACCTGGTGCCTCCTAACCTGTTCAGGTGCGCTTTGGCGGTAACATTGTCTGTGAGCACTAGTACGTGGGCTCTGGAAACAAGGTGACGAAACGCTCTGAGCGCCAGGAAAACTGCTTGCAACTCCAACCAATTGATTGGACGACGAGCCTCCAACTCGGACCACGTCCCCTGCGCTAACTGACCTCCGCAATGGGCTCCCCAGTCCCGAAGACTGGCATCCAAGGTGACCACCACCCGCTGGGGTTCGAGAAAGAGACAGCCCGCCGACAGGGCCGGGGACTTCCACCACCTGAGAGACCTGCGAACCGAGGAGGGAACAGGAACCAGCCTGGCTGACATACCTTTGCCCGCTTTCTGTAAAGGTAAGAGAAACCATTGAAGCTCCCGGGCGTGGAGCTGTGCCCAGGGAACAATGGCTATGGCCGATATCATCTTTCCCAAAAGTTGAGAAAGAATATATGGGGAAACTGCCCGACACCCCTCAATCCTAGATACCAACTCCCGCAAGCTATCTTGCCACTCTGGAGATAGGAAAACCCTACCCTGAACCGAATCAATCAGGGCCCCTAAGTGGATCAGGGAGGTAGAAGGAACCAAGTGGCTCTTCTCCAAGTTGATGGAAAAACCATGGGAAGCCAACGTCTCCAGGGTGAGATGAACATCTAGGACAGCCTGTTGAGGGGAAGAGGATAAAACAAGAATATCGTCTAGGTAGCACAGGAGTCTAACTGAACGAATCCTGAGGGAGGCAGCCAAGGCTGCCAATACCTTTGTGAAGGTACGGGGGCAGAAGAAAGACCGAAAGGTAAGGCCCTGTATTGGTAATGGACCCCCTCGTAACAAAATCTCAAATACCATCTATGGGAAGGGAGAATAGGGATATGCAAATAGGCCTCTGTAAGGTCTATAGAAGAGAGGAGATCGCCCCTCCTAACACCGTCAAGTATAGATCTTAGTGATTGCATCTTAAATTTACGGTATATGACATACCGATTTAAGCATTTTAGGTCAAGAATGGGTCTCCAGCCCCCCGAGGACTTAGGCACGAGAAACACACGGGAATAAAATCCCGTCCCCTTTTGATCAAGAGGCACGAGTTGGATAGCCCTGATTGCAAGGAGATGCTGAACTGCAGAGTCCATAAGGACCCTCTTTTCGGAATAATGAGAAAGCAGACAGCAGAGAAAGGTACTCGGGGGGGGGGGGAGAAATTCAATGGCCATCCCTGATTTTAAGGTGGCCAGGACCCATTTGTCAGAAGTGGACTTCTCCCAAATGGCGGTGAAAAGGCCCAATCTACCGCCTATGGGAGGGCCCGAGATGCAACTAGTGACGGCGCTGGTAGGAACGACTTCCTCCCCCTCAAAAGGGCCATTTGGACACAAAGGGTTTACCCCAGATAGCCCTATCCTGGGAGCCTCGTTGCCTGCCAAAATTATTGTACGACCGAGGTGGAGGAAAGAAAGAGGAAGAAGAGGAAGGTCCCCCACCATTAGCACCATGAGATTGAGGCCGTGAAGCGTAAGGCGAGAAACGTGATTCCTCTCTGCGATACACCGCCGCCAACACCTTCTTCTTGTCCCTAGTCTCGGTCAGGAAGGGCTCTAACGCATCCCCAAACAAGCGTGACCCCCCAAAGGGAATGGAAACTAGATGCCACTTATGTCTGGCATCTGCCTGCCAATGGCAGAGCCAGACCAAACGCCAGGCAGCAACAGTGGAAGCCAAGGATTTGGCAGCAAAACGTGCAGCGTTAAGGGTTGAATCCGCCGAAAACTGGACCGCCACCACGATCTTATTCAAGTCCAGCTTGGCTCGAACATCCTCAGGCAACAACTTCTCCTGCAGTTGGCGCAGCCATAGCAAGGTGGTGCGGTTGAAGAAGGATGCCGTAGAGGCGGCCCTAATCGCCCACACCGACCCTTGATCCGCCCTCTGGAGAACCAAGTCAGAACGTCGCTCATCAGGTTGCAAGCCTTCATCGGGATCCCCCGGAACATTGGCATTAGGCAAGAGAGCAGCGACCGGAGCATCCACAGATGGGAGTTGGAGGAGTGAGTCTAAGTCAGAAGTGATGTTAAAATTCTTCCGGTCGGTAGATGAAGGAAGGGGAGCCGAACCCGGCGAAGACCACTGCCGTTTCACGACATCCAAGAAGAGAGGAGGTGTAGGTATGGTCGTGACCTGTTTCACCGGCTCTGCAAACATAGGGTCCAAAGTCCCAGGGGGAACAGAAGCAGCAGGCTGAGCCGCCGGAGAAGACAGCTGAGCCATGTTCACGGCCTTGAAGAGCAGTGACTTAAACAAAGCCTGTGGAAAAATACCCGAAAAAGCCAGTTGATCCGGAGGGAGGTTTTCATCATCTGATAAACCGGAGTCACTGTAGTCGGCTTCAGACAAAGTAGAAACATGACTAGCGTGTGAACACGAAGGAGATGCAGGAGCCCTGGTTGACACCTGGTCCGAGGAGCGTGGCCGCTCAGGAGAGACAGATCGCACGGAACTAGAAATGCTGGGAGGACGAAGCCCAGCTGCCAGCGATTTCTGTTCTGCAGCTTCAATGAGCTTTTGCAGTTGGTCTGGAAGAAGCTGACAAGACAACGCTTCTGAAGGAGGGTCATGAGCCTGAGGCGGTGGAGCAGGACCCTGCATTGCTTCAGGGTGCGGTATGGCCGAAGGTGTAGAGGAACTAGCGCCCCACAGGTCTGAAGTGTATATAGCAATTGGGCAATCCCGAAGAGAAAGCTGGCCCGGAGTTGTCGGACGAGGATCCCGCACAGAGTCCAAGGCTTTGGAATTCACAGGTGCAGGAACAGTAGTTGACAGAAGATTAGTGCTCGCCTTGTCACAAAGTTTTGTGAGAACCTTGTCTCTGCGCTTTTCCACCTTGGAGGAAGTACCACCATGTTTGTGACTTTTGTGATGGGAGCGCGAAGCCTGGGTAGGAGGAAGCGGTTCAATAGGAGCCTGGGTTGAAGGTTTATGGGTAACAGACAAGTTATCTGATTGCCCACGATCAGTAGGGCCAGTTTTCCGACCGTGCTTCGATTTAGACAGCGCCTTAGGCATACTGACAGAATGAAGGCAAGGTAACAAAGCCACAGGCCAACTGACAAAAAAAAAACAGTGTCAATAGAGAAGGGGGAGCGCGGAATCTCCACAAATAACTCCTCATGGCAGTAGTCGGAGCAAGGGGGGCAAAGGGAGTGCAAAAGCTCCACAAAATGGCCACCGCGCCTCCAACAAGAAAAAACAAAATGGCGGACGGCACTGGTTGTTGGAAGAATCGCCCCTAGGGAGGAGAGCTGCCCAGTTGCCAATAAGTGGGAGTGCGAAGCTCCACAAAACAATAAACAGCAGGCTCGAGAGAGCAGAAGGAACCACAGAAGTCTGTCACTAAAAGAAATGGTGGGAGCGTGAAGCTCCGCTGAAGCGAAGCCCAGCTGATCGTCGCTTGTGCGTCAAAGCGCTGCTCCAAGCGCCTGGGATAGATGGCCAAACTGCTCGCTCAGGAACGGGTAGCCAAGCCACAATTCACAAGTCCAAGTGGCTTAAGGCTTCAATTTAAGCCAGGTCGACGATGTAAATAGCCAGGAGCCGGAATAAAGGATTACGAAGAAGCGCTGCTCCAATCGGTGCGAAAAGGCATAAAATGGCCACCGCCACCCCAATGGTGCGAAAAAAACGGCCAAGAAGCAAACAGAAGAGCCGAGGAGGCAGATAGCGGCACGGTTGGTAGATAAGGGGCCCAATCCAGCAAGAACTGCGGCAATTGCCAGCTGCAATCCCTCGCGAGCTTCAAAAAAATACCCAAGGGATTCTCCCCCCCCCAAAGGGAGAAAAAACCCTTTCAGTCAGCAGTTAATACAGTCCCGGTACACAGGCTAATAATAACTCACAATACAATCCAAAGGCAACCAGAATCCAAAGGGATAAAGAAGAGTTCATAGTCAAACAAGCCAGATCGAAAAAAACACCAGAAATCCAAAACTCAGAAGGCAATTTTAGAAATATAGGAAGAGCTAGAGACCCACACGCCAGTCCAGACTGAAGGACTGAGTCAAAAGCTGGTCTGTCCGGCAACAAAGGCGGGATTTAATATTATTGGCAGACTCAGTCCTTCAGGCTGATTGGGCGAGTACTACCCATACTGGCTGCTGTCTCCACCCTCAATGGAGAACTCCTTGAATTGCACATACAAAAAGATAGGATATAAATATAGTATGTAAATAAACAAATAAATACCAATGTAGTGATTCACTGGGCAATGTTTCCTATGCTCCCAAAGGGAGTGTGTGCTTTTTCAAGAAGCAACGGGACTTTCTGGTTCTTCTTTGAAGAAGTTTCGCTTCTCACGTTATAGTCACATGTTCTAAGGGCTTCCTTGATGTGATTAGTTCTTTTTCTTTCCCATCTTTGCTGGTAGGCAGACCTTCAGCTCATTGGTGTAAGGTTCTGATGACTTTTGGTCTGTATGTATTTTTCTTAACTATCTTGGCATTGTCAATTTGGTTTTCGATATTTTAATATTTCTATACCAATTATGTTAAGTATAAAAAAACAAGGGAAGGCTGAATTGCCCTACTGCTTCAGTGTTTTCACTTCAATTCCTGAGGGCTCAAAGAACATAAGAGTATCAAGGATCTTGTGTGCAGTGTCTCTTGTTTTAATATCCAGAAGCCAGAAAAGAAGTTAATCACCTTCAAACCAAATCTTGGTTTATTGCTAGGATTAAACCTACCTCAATTCAGATGCTGTGATTATGGTAAATTAATTCAAAATAAGCCATGAATGCAAACTACACATTAAAATTAACTACAGTAAGACATGCTAATTATTTCTGAATATTTGGATGCTCCCTCAGGAATATATTTTTATCCATAGAGAACATAATTAATTATGTATTTATCATAAAACATATATTTACATGTATATTTGTGTTTTACTTAAATTGACTTGATCAGCTGTTGCTGATATTATACAGGCTTGTACTCAGTGGTGGGATTCTGCCGGTTCTAGGGGGTTCGGCCGAACCCTTTGTTAAATTGCTGGCTCACCCCGCCCCTTGCCCCGCCCCTCCGCACCACTATTTATTGCCAATAAATAGTGGTGGGTGAGGGGCGGGCGAGCCACCAATTTAACAAATGGTTTGGTGTTTTTTTGTAATTTTATTGGCCCGCGGAGCTTCAGCATAGGCTAATTAGCCCCTTGATTCTATCGGCCACCCGACTCTCAGCTGATTTGCTCTCAGCTGTTTTGCTCAGGGCTCTGCTGCTTGCTTGCAAAGAGTGCAGATTTTTTTCCCCCTATCTATGCTGAAAAACGAAACTGAAAGTAAAAGCCTGCTTTACTGTTGCTACAATGTTGGTAAATTAGGCAGGCAGATTTGTTTTCTTTTTCCTCACCAAAAAAGGTAGGTGCAAACTATCTTTAGTGGAAAGGTAGTTTTCCCTAAAGAGGTAGTTCCTCTTTAGGGAAAAAGAGGAGAGTTCAAGATTTTAAAACACAAAAGAAAAAAAGCTCTATTTAAATAGGGAATTGTAATAATTGAGATACTATTAATTGTATATTGTGTTGAAAGCAGAAATGGTTAAATTGTGGTTTGGAGGAATATATGGGGGAAATTATTTGGTTTATTATTATTGGTAAATATAATTAATTGATTTGTAAGAAATTGGATTGCATGGAAATAATTGGAATATTCATGTTCATATTGATTAATATACAAAAAAGATAGTTATATAACTAATTGATTTATATTAAAATGTTGAATTTATATTAAACAACTGTAATATTACATAATTAACCAATGTGAGGATGGATATAAAAATAGATGACAATGAGAAGGGGTATAATATAGAAGGGAAAAATTGAATTTGATTAAGATTAGAGATGAGGATGAAGGGTAATATTGTTTTTTTTAAAAAAAATAGATAAGGAATAAATATGGCAAAAAGGAAATATAGAAATTGTAAATTTAATTGAAATGACTAAACACTGTTTAAATTTGTGAACCAGCCAAATACTTTGTTCAAAGAAAATACATTGTATGTTTGTATCTGTGTTTCTAATTACTGCTATTTATTCATATTTGTTCTCTTTTATTCTTTAAAGTTTAACAATTCATTCTTTATCTTAATATCTTTATATTTGTTTGGGGTTGGCTTTCTTCCCTTTCATCTTTTTTATTGTACATCAATCTTTCTCCTCAAACCTACCACCTCTCTCTTTTCTTTCCTTCTTATTTTCTC
The DNA here is from genome assembly GCF_059756535.1 of Pantherophis guttatus. Lineage (NCBI taxonomy): Eukaryota > Metazoa > Chordata > Lepidosauria > Squamata > Colubridae > Pantherophis > Pantherophis guttatus. The sequence goes on from NC_142070.1 coordinate 51,137,146, forward strand.
TTCCTCCCCCTCTTCTTCTCCTCCCTACTTCCTCTTCCTTTCTCCTTCTCCTCCTCTCTTCCTCCCTCTCTTACCCTCCCTCCTACTCTAATTTCCCTTCCCTTCCTTCATCCCTCTCTATTGCTGTATCTTTTTATGCATATGGACTACTCAGAGGGCTGAAAAAGTTATTTCTGACTGGTCCTCGCACTTTTGATCAGTCCTCGAACTTACGACTGTACTCACATTTTACGTTTTTGCCCTATCTTGTCACCATGGTGAAGAAAAGCAGTTGTGAAATGAGTGACATGGTTGTTAAGAAAGCTGCACGGGCATAAATGTGAGGATGGTCATAAGTGTGAGGACCAGTCAAAAGTGCGAGGCCCAGTCAGAAATGACTTTTTTCAGCCCTCTGGGTAGTCCGTTTGTGCATATGGACTACTCAGAGGGCTGAAAAAGTTATTTTTGACTGGTCCTCACACTTTTGACCAGTCCTCAAACTTACGACTGTCCTCACATTTTACGTTTTTGCCCTATCTTGTCACCATGGTGAAGAAAAGCAGTTGTGAAATGAGTGACATGGTTGTTAAGAAAGCTGCACGGGCATAAATGTGAGGATGGTCATAAGTGTGAGGACTGGTCAAAAGTGCGAGGCCCAGTCAGAAATGACTTTTTTCAGCCCTCTGGGTAGTCCTTTTGTGCATATGGACTACTCAGAGGGCTGAAAAAGTTATTTTTGACTGGTCCTCGCACTTTTGACCAGTCCTCGAACTTACGACTGTCCTCACATTTTACGTTTTTGCCCTATCTTGTCAGCATGGTGAAGAGAAGCAGTTGTGAAATGAGTGACATGGTTGTTAAGAAAGCTGCACGGGCATAAATGTGAGGATGGTCATAAGTGTGAGGACCGGTCAAAAGTGCGAGGCCCAGTCAGAAATGACTTTTTTCAGCCCTCTGAAAAAAGTCTATGCACATAGCCACGCCCACCCGGTCACATGACGAGCTACCCACGCCCACACAGTCACGTGACCAGCTAGCCACGCCCACCGTCACATGATTGCCAAGCCACACCCCCAACTAAGCCACGCCCACAGAACCTGTTGTTAAAAAAATTGAATCCCACCACTGGTGAAAGGGCCTCATAAGTGGAATAGCCTAGGGCCTCTTTTCATCTAAATCCGGTCCTGGTGGTGGGATTCAATATTTTTAACAACCGGTTCTGTGGGCGTGGCTTAGTTGGGGTGTGTGGCTTGGTGGTCATGTGGCCGGGTGGGCATGGCTAGCTGGTCATGTGACCGGGTGGGCGTGGCTATGTGCATAGGGACTATTCAGAGGGCTGAAAAAAGTCATTTCTGACTGGTCCTCGCATTTATGACCATCCTCACATTTATGCCCGTGCAGCTTTCTTAACAACCATGTCACTCATTTCACAACTGCTTCTCTTCACCATGGTGACAAGATAGGGCAAAAACGTAAAATGTGAGGACAGTCGTAAGTTCGAGGACTGGTCAAAAGTGCGAGGACCAGTCAAAAATAACTTTTTCAGCCTTCTGACTAGTCCATATGCACATAGGGACTATTCAGAGGGCTGAAAAAAGTCATTTCTGACTGGTCCTCACATTTTTGACTGGTCCTCGCACTTATGACCATCTTCACATTTATGCCCGTGCGGCATTCTTAACAACCGTGTCACTCATTTCACAACTGCTTCTCTTCACCATGGTGACAAGCTAGGGCAAAAACGTAAAATGTGAGTACAGTCGTAAGTGCGAGGACTGGTCAAAAGTGCGAGGACCGGTCAAAAATAACTTTTTCAGCCCTCTGAGTAATCCATATGCACAAAAGGATACAGCAATAGAGAGGGATGAAGGAAGGAGAAGAGAGATAGAAGAAAGAAGGAGAGAGGGAAGGAAGAGAAGGGAGGAAGGGAAGGGAAATTAGAGTAAGAGTGAGGGTAAGAGAGGGAGGAAGAGAGGAGGAGAAGAAGAGGGGGGAAGAGAAAGTAAGAAGGAAAGAAAAGAGAGAGGTGGTAGGTTTGAGGAGAAAGATTGCTGTATAGTAAAAAAAGATGAAATGGAAGAAAGGCAACCCCAAACAAATATAAAGATATTAAGATAAAGAATGAATTGTTAAACTTTAAAGAATAAAAGAGAATAAATATGAATAAATAGCAGTAATTAGAAACACAGATACAAACATACAATGTATTTTCTTTGAACAAAGTATTTGGCTGGTTCACAAATTTAAACAGTGTTTAGTCATTTCAATTAAATTTACAATTTCTATATTTCCTTTTTGCCATATTTATTCCTTATCTATTTTTTTTAAAAAAAACAATATTACCCTTCATCCTCATCTCTAATCTTAATCAAATTCAATTTTTCCCTTCTATATTATACCCCTTCTCATTGTCATCTATTTTTATATCCATCCTCACATTGGTTAATTATGTAATATTACAGTTGTTTAATATAAATTCAACATTTTAATATAAATCAATTAGTTATATAACTATCTTTTTTGTATATTAATCAATATGAACATGAATATTCCAATTATTTCCATGCAATCCAATTTCTTACAAATCAATTAATTATATTTACCAATAATAATAAACCAAATAATTTCCCCCATATATTCTTCCAAACCACAACTTAACCATTTCTGCTTTCAACACAATATACAATTAATAGTATCTCAATTATTACAATTCCCTAGTTAAATAGAGCTTTTTTTCTTTTGTGTTTTAAAATCTCCTCTTTTTCCCTAAATTTCCCGTTGTTTGCACCTACCTTTTTTGATGAGGAAAAAGAAAAGAAATCTGCCTGCCTAATTTTCCAACGTGCAAAGCCAACAGCCTGCTTTACTTTCTCTTTCGTTTTTCAGTATAGCTAGGGGAAAAAAAATCTGCACTCTTTCCAAGCAAGCAAAAGAGCACTGAGCAAAACAGCTGAGAGCAAATCAGCTGTGGGTTGGGAGCCGATCTAAGCAAGGGCTAATTAGCCTCTGCTGAAGCTCCCGGGGCCAATAAAATTACAAAAAAAAAACACCGAACCGTTTGTTAAATTGCTGGCTCCCCCGCCCCTCACCCACCACTATTTATTGGCAATCAATAGTGGTGCGGAGGGGCGGGGCAAGCCAGCAATTTAACAAAGGGTTCGGCTGCACCACTGGCTCTAGGGCGGCCCTTTGAAGCCCCGCGGCAAGAATTTGAAGTTTTTTTTTCCTCTAGCCATCGGAGGCAGCAATAGATTGGGAGTGGGCGTGGTAAGCGAACGGCAGGCGATCCAACAGAGCAGAGAGTGAGGGTGAGTGAAGGCATGGAAGCTGCTTTCTCCATCCTGCTCTCTTGCGTCCGGAGCCGGTGGGGAACCACGTGGCAGCCCACGTGGATCCCAGGCAGTGGAACTCAGGCTAGGGAAAGGGTGGGCAATTGTGGCTCTTTTACAACCTGTGGCCTTCAACTCCCAGAATTCCTGAGACAGCCAAGCTGTCTCAGGAATTCTGGAAGTTGAAGTCCACAGGTTGTAAAAGAGCTACAATTGCCCACCCCTGGCTACGGTAGGCTGGCGCCGCGCAGGTGGGAGGCGAGGGGCGGGCGAGCCAGCAATTTAACAAAGGGCTCGGCTGAACCCCCTAGAACCCCCAGAATCCCACCACTGTGTAGGCCCCTCTTGATCTTGAGGCCCTAGGCTGAAGCCTAGTTAGCCTATAGGAAAATCCGGCCCTGCCCACCACTGCTTGTACTATAAAAGGTCATAAAAAAAGAGGAATTATGTAATGGTCAAATTCACTTAGCTACATTGAAGAAAATGTTCTTTTTCAATCTAGTAAGGAAAATCAGGTTTTCTGTAGATTTAAGATATGAATATAACTGCATGTATCATATATTCACCATTAAAATTTCAACAAACCCATCCAACAGTCATCCAGCCTTAGCACCAATTTGCGCACACAAAGGTATATGCATTCTGAAGTGACAGCATATAACTGTATTCAGTTACTAAATCTAGAGTAGGTTCCACTCACAATGTTTTTTATGAGCTATTCAAGGTGGTATCAAGTCTGGATAAATAAATAGAAGTCTAAATAATCATGTGTTAATGTAATGGCTATGTTCCCATAAGACAATGAACCACAAATTATTGAACCCTTCCTTATCCTAATGAAATGTGTTGTAGACACTAAATGTGCTTCTTTAAAAAAATTACTACATTCATTCATCCCAAGTAAGAGCATTATGGTGGCCTAGTGGTAAACACACTTGACTGCCACTTGGAAGATTCAATCCTAGGTAGCGGTAGATATTTATCTCCCAGGGCACAAAGAAAAAATATCTGCTGTGAATTCCATGTGGCAGAAGAATGGCATCGAGTCAGTAAATGTTCTGCTCCATCCAGTTGCCCTGACTCTATCCTGAACTAAGGGATAACAGGGTCATAAAAAGGAAGTTTTTATTCATCCCAAGTAGATGAGTATAGAATTAATGTTAAATTCTTTAAATGAAAAAGCTGGAAACTGGGAAAAAAACATATCAGGTCTGTTCCTTAAAGAGAAATGGGATGCATATATTTTAATCCATTAATCCTAGTTTAAATGCATTTTCTAAATTATATTTTATTTGTTCTATGTTGAACTTATTTCAGGAAATGTTAATCTTAAATATAAACAAGTCTAAACTTTTTATCTTTTGGTACAGTGACACACACAGTTTAATCAACATTAATCAATCTAGTTAGAAGATTTTTGCCTTTAGTCTTTGGAATCACTAAATCTTTCAGGATAATTCATTTGATAAACAAGACCAAGAAAGACATGAATGATGTTACCTTTGATTCATACAGATAATTAAAGAAAAACAAAACCTTTATTAGCCTCATAAGAAAAAAATGCAAAAGATACTAGAGAATGAGATATGATAAATAGAAGACAGAATAAAATATTATTGGCAATAATTATTAAAGAAATGAGATATCAAAGGAGATATCAAATTGAACTGCCTGCTATTCTTTCTTTTTTTATTGAAAAAGTTTTCAAATACAAATTTCCCCCCCCTTTTTTTTCCCCTCTCCCTCCCCCTCCCTAACCCCCCCTCCCCACCCATCCCCCCTGTGACTTCTTCATAACAAAAAAAACAACCTAATTCATAACAGATTACTTACTCCATCCTCTAGATATTGACCTTTACTTACTAAAAGTATTATTAATATTATAACATCCCCCTTTATCCATACATATCAGAAAAAAGAAAGGAAAAAAAAAAGACATTATACTATAACATTATAGAATAACTTCTCCACTTTAAAACTATACGATAAGTCCTACTTTAACATTTAATCTTCTATATATGTTACTATAACATTTCAAAGCGGCCTTCCCCATAAAATCTAGTTTAACATTTATTCCACTCTATCCATTTCCTCCACTCCCCTAAATATATCACTTAAAAATCCCTTTTCTTAGACTAATCAATCTACTAACTAGCTTATTCACCCACTATCATACAAAATTACCATACACAACATTTCTTAATATCTTTGATACACTGCCCACACTACTTAAAAATATATGTCTATATTTTCCATTATATCTAAATAAAAAAAAAGAAAAGACAATGACTTTAAATTTATAATCCATATAGTATCTTCTTTGAGGTCTTTCCACTAGATTGGTAGAACCAACATCCATGATCGGGTAACATAGCTTGCTAGTGCAACAGTTTATTCAGGATCTTCAATCATATCTGCCCCCATCAGTAGTAAATATCTTCTTATATGTATAAAAGTAAAAACAACCACCCGAGTGACATTATAATTATATTCCATATAGTAATAATTGTGGGTTTCATCAGGATTATTAATTCCCATCATCGTAGTGGGTAACAACCCGATCTTCTGCATGCCCCAGCATCATTCTCTTGCCTTGTAATTCAAGATAATATAATATGTTTATCAACACAAAAAGAAATTCCAAAATGGATAATTCAAATCCATCAGTTTAAGGCTCGTTCACGTCCCCAAATTACGGCATGCAGAGATCTGCCACAATCCTCAGGATGATATTAACCAATACGTCGCCTCTTCTGTGTTTACACATAATCATTCATATTTTAAAGTCACTGGCTTCACTGTTGCCTAATTTAAAAATTTCTATTTTTATGCCACCTATTTCTCTTTTTCTTTTCTTTTTGTGGGTTTGGTTTCCATCCTGGTTTCCTTTCTACAAATTGTGTATCATCTGGTCGGTTTTTATTCTGCTTTGTAGATTGGTCTTGGTTTTGTTTTTGTATCTCATGTTTCTTTTTTATCCCTTGTATATCCCCTAGTTGGTTTCTATGCTTATCCTTGCCTTGATAAGTCATCACATTAAAATTAGATGCCACTTCTCTCAAATTTGTAGATAGTCCAGCTGGGGTATCCAATAAATCCAAAGGCAATTCATCTGGTACAGTCTCTATAATTCGATATTTTACCTTTATTTCTGGCTCCTTCTGCTTATCCTGTATTATACCTGAAGATGTTAAGTTCATTTTCAACCTATTTTGATAAAATTCTTCCGCTCTTTCAACAGTATTTAGCTGATATCTTTCTCCTTGATATCTAAATATAATACCAACTGGGGCGTCCCACCTGAATGAAATATTTCTCTTTTTTAACTCATTCACCAGAAAACCAAATTTCTTCCTTTCCATCAATATCTTAGGTGGGAGTTCCTTGTAAATCCAAATCTTTCTTCCATACAATTGCAAATTAGAATTGAAGGAATTTTGCACGATATTATTCCTAATTTCCTTATCTGTAAAATAAATCACCACGTCTCTAGGCAATTGCCTTTGCTTGGCAATCCAGGAGTTGATTCGATAAACTCTGTCAATCCTACAAAACACTTCGTCAGGTTGAACCTTTAGAATCCCAGCTAGAAATTCAGAAGATATTTTCCTTAAATCATCTCTATTATTTTCCTGCAAACCTCTTAATCTTATCACATATTCTGTGAAATTATATTGTACCATTAAAATCTCTTTTTCAATCTTCTGTTGCAGATTTTCTGCATTGCCAAATGGATCAGCATCCATTTTAGGTTTTTCTTCTAAGTTATTATCCTGAGTGTTTATCAAATCATTTTCAATTTTTTGAATTCTATTGTCCAATTTATCTTGAATTTCTTCCATTTTAGACTCTAGTACATTAGTATTTGTGTCCAACTGTATCATAAATTCTGTAAAACCATTAGCCACTTTTGAGAATTTTTTGTCCAAAGAATCAAACTTAGATTTCACCAATTCTTTAATTTCTTTAATTTCCTGCTTAAATTTTTCAAGTTGCTGATTCACAATCTCCTCCCTTCTTTCAATCTCCTCTATAAAAAATTCTGTTATATTAAAATCAGCTTTCTGAGACTGAAGAGTTAAGACTTGTTCCTTTAAATTATTGGTGGGGGAATCCCCCCCCTTCTTGTTTATCTGACTTTATGAGTCTCAGTGCCATGTTTCCGCCCAGGCAGGCTTTGTTAAAAAAAAAAAAGCAAGAAAGACTTCTTTCCAATCAACAACAATATCAGATCTCCAAGGGAAAAAAAAAGAGAAAAAGACACAGGAGCGAAGTTTTGTCTACAAATGTAGCCAGTGGTATTTATTCCGCTACATTGTAGTAATAGAAAACGGAAGGACTTTCCCTTTCAGCCTCTCTTCCAGCCGACGCCATTTTAAAAGGCTTTTTTTCCTCTTTCTTTTCCTCCTCTCTCTTAAGTAATTTTTTTTTTAAAAAAAATCAGTAAAATACTTGCGGTTCAGTATTACAGGTCCAGCTCACATTTCTTTGAGTAATCTGTTAAATTTGCAGGCTTGCTTTTGACGCCTGGCTCTGCATCAGCAGAGGTCTCCCAAAGCCCGGAGCAGCGGCTGGGGATACGGGGCATCTCATCCACTCCGTCCCAAAAGTAAAGAAAAAACTTTTGGGACTCCGCAGTGAGTTCTACCCACCCCTGCCGGCTCTATCTCCGTTTCCTCGTGGAAACGGAGTTTTTTCGAGCCGCCATTCCGTTGTGAAGGCGGCTCTGACAGGCGATGGAAGCTGACGATCCCAAAGGAACGTCTGGCAGCGACAAACAGCAAACCGGAAGTGAACTGCCTGCTATTCTTGACCAACTTCTTTCTTTCAGTTAAATGTCTTAGCCAAAGAAATATTCTGCTCTGCATGATGGATCTCTTCTTGAAGAGAATAGGGGAGAATTGAAATAATTGGATAACCTTTCATTTGCTATACTAGCCATGCACCCTAAGCTGCTAATGGCCGTCAACCTGAAATGCTAGTTGGGACATAAATGTTGTCCACCTCTACTTTAAATGGGATTTCTGTTGCTCCCTTAATGGAATTGTGACTTTCATCCATTTCCTGGATGATGAGAAGTAAGAATTATTTTCAGGGCAACAAGCTTTGAGTTACCATGTTTTTCTTTTTGCTTTTCCTTTTAATTTATAAAGTGAATATTCATTCAAATTTTTATAACACTAAAGCTAAATTTCAACTTTAAAAAGGTTTAAAGTAACAATATAATGTTACTTTTTGAGCCAGTTCATTGGATGTAAAATATGCACAGAATGCCATGTGTCATGATTTGGCAGCATATGGGCATGTTTTGTTCTTCAGGTATGAGTTTATTTTGGTTTATGAGATAGTAGAACAGAATATACATACAAATATAAACATGACACACCTATATTTGACTGAAAGCAAAACAGCTATAGTATATGAAGATGGGCCTGTTCAGACACATATTATCTTTCCAACACATCTGCTTGCCCATTCCGCCTTTGTCCATCTTCCATGTATTCATCCATTCTATGAACAAAAGCCATAGATCAAAATCAATACTTGAACCTTTTGGTAAATAGTATTTGAAATGCCATGGATCTGGTCAATAGCCCTGAACTTATGCTCTATCAATGTACGCTTCACAACAGTTATTTTATTCACACTAGGTTAACTTTAAACTAATTATGAAGCTATAAATCCATATAATTAAGTTCTTTTGTCAGCTCTACCATCTTTGGCTTAGTGCCTTTCTGGCATCCTGTCATCAAAGGCTAGGAGGGAGGAGGGGAGGAGGACAAATGGGCAATAAACGTGTGGGGATTTGAGGGAAAATAGGGAAGGGGGCTGATGGCTTGACAAAGACCAGGGAGACAAGGAACCAGTTTGTGCCAGCTCTCAAGACCATACACCCTGAGACCGGAATGTGGACTAGCCTAAACATCTTAGCATTCTCAAACATCTATGTGGCTCTTCATTGGCTGAAGACAAATTGGTCATGGGGGGAAGGCTGGGATAAGGGGGGAAATTGTAACCTTTTTGCATGAGAAATTTAGTTCTAGCCTAACTTTACTGCAGCCATCAGCATTTAGTAAAAGAACCTTTTACTTCACCCAAATGAAGTCTTTCTTTTCTAAGGGACCTGACTTGGGAAGCTCTGATATTAAGCTAGAACTGCAATAACAGCCAGCCCAGAGAGACACCTCTACCATGGGGGCTGTGCAAAGCATGTTGGCTCACAAGAATGATCAGAAGGAGGTTGAAGCCTGGGGGAAAGCAGCATCCTAAAAACCCCATTGGCGGATTGACCTCCATGAATAACTGGGTGAGGTGGAAGCCGGCACTGACCACCCAAGACCCCAATAATCACTGCGGGTTGAAAAGAAGATTAGGAAGAAAAGTAATCCAGGGTGAGTCCACATATGGGAACCAGGGAGCCACTGGAGAGAACTGTGAATGAGATTGAAGAGGAGATGACCCAGGGTGAGGCAGATCAGGACGATGCTGGCATGCATAACTGAGTTCCTACGGGGAGCCTTTCGCAACCTCAAAGTACACAAAGCCTGGTGTGGATGGCACAACCAGCAGTCCAACCAGTGCAAGCTTCAGTTGGTGAGGGCATGACTATACTCACCGCTGTAGTTGCAGTGTTACCTACCCCAGCCACTCAGGCACTCCAGTCTCACAAGCAGCCACCCCCGCCCCCAGCACTGGCTTGGGTTGTACCACCAAGGAGAGGCCACTGATCACAGCCCTTTGGGTAAAGTACGTCAAATATCCTAAGCAACTAGGGTTCTTCTAGGCTCGTGTCTGGACTTACATGCAGGACCTATATTTCTTTTATATTGACCCACATGCATTCTAGGAAGTTTTCATCTTTGTTTTTGTGCATCTCTGTAGCAATATAGTGGTCCTTTACATACAGTGCAACTCCACCTCCTCTTTTATGGGGTATGATTTTTTTTGAACAGTTTGTATTCTTATATCAGTATGTTCCAGTCATGGTTTTCATCCCACCAAGTTTCTGTAATTCTAACTATATCGTATCTACCTTCGTGTACGGTGTTTCCCCAAAAATAATACCAGGTCTTATATTTTTGGGGGCTCCAAAATAAGCACTAGGGCTTATTTTCAGGGAAACATTATTTCAAGGTGATCAGCTCGGCTGAGTGCCTCCCCCCAAAGCACACACAAAAGACAATGAGACCATGGGGGCTGACATCCAGCAGCAGCTGCAATCTGCTGGCCTCTTGGTCAGCACATTCTGGGGTTTAGCAGCCCGCACAGCACAGGTGAGTTCATTAACTGTCCAAGCAGCAGACAGCAGCAGAGGTGCATGGGGGAGGCATGTAATCCAGACCCATCATGCAGGCTGTGGGAAAACTGAGTCAGTGGGCCAGAGTGAGTGGGCAGCTGCGGGAGGTTCATCTTCATGTTTCTCGGTTTCCTGCAGCCCGCGTGGGGTATCTGGTTTGTGTGCTTCCCTCCCAAGCCTCTGCTTCTGTCTGCTGCTGTTGCCACCACACGGTCAAGCCTCCTGCGGCCTCCCAACTGCTCCAGCCCACTGACTCTTGGCTTTCCCATGGCCCATGCAGCACATCCAGATTGCCTGCCTTTCTCTGCCCCATCTTCTGCCTGCTGCTTGGACAGGTCATCAACTCATCTGTGCTGTGCAGGCTGTGGCTGCTGCTGGACATCTGCCCCTGCACCTTCACTGCCTATGGAGCTGGCCAACCCCCCACCCCATGCTGATGACAATCTTCATTAGGGCTTATTTTGGGGGTAGGGCTTATTTGGGGGGGGGAAACACAGTATTAATAATTCGAGTTCACCCTGTTTGTTCCCTAGACTTTGTGCATTTGTATATAGACACTTGAGTTATTTGTCTGATTCTTCCTATGGCTCCTATTTGGTGTTTGAGTTTGTCTTCCTTCCCATCCCTCCTTACCTCATTATTTGACTTGTTTTCTAGGTGTTTTTGCTTGGAATTAGGTCCTGGAGAGCCTAAAGATTGGTCCTCCCCTTTCAATTTTAGTTTAAAGTCCTCTTGATAAGTTGAGCCACTCATTTTCCAAAAACATTCTTCCCAGTCTTTGTGAGGTGCAGCCCATCTCTTGTCAAAAGCCCATCATGGAGGTAGTGCAGACCATGGGCCAGGAAGTTTTTTAGGTGACACCAACCCTTTAGCCAGTGGTTTACTTCTAGAATCCTTTGTTCTCTTATTGGATGTTGACTTTTCGTTGGCAGTACAGATGAAAAAACTATTTGTGCATCTAACTCCTTAACTTTCTTGCCTAGTTGCTCATAATCACTCAATATTGTTTTCAAGTCCTTTTTTGTGTCATTCGTCCCTACATGTAGTAGTAGAAAAGGATAGTAATCAGTGGGTTTTATTATTTTGGTTAGATTCTCAGCCACATCTTTGATTTTTGCTCCAGGAAGACAATATACCTTTCTGGATTGACTGTCTGGTCTACAGACAGATGTTTCTGTTCGCTTGGGAATTGAATCTCCTATCACAAACATTCACCTTTTTTTTTAACCTAGGGAGGTTTGGCATATTTCTACCTATCACAGAAATACTTGATGATGATGCTTTTTTAGGGACATTTGATGATGCTTCTTTTATAGTGTCTGCCTATTTTCTTCCAGGGAGAATCCATGAAATCGATTGCTTAGCACTAGTGGGACTGCATCAGAGTTGGGTTGGACAGGGGCTTTGTACTAGGTTTGTGTTTTTTTCTATGAGTGACTTGTTTTCATTGGTTTTCTTCTTCTAAGGGGTTAATTCTTTTAGGTTGTTTGATCAGTATGATGTTCAATTTCACTGGCAGAGGGCTGCAGGAAGCTGTCATGGCCAAAAACAGACTTCCGACTGTAGTTCTGGCACTACTGGAGTCAACAACTGTGAGCTCCACGGCCCCGCTTCGAGCTCTCCATGTCAGAGGGCTCCAAAAGGAGCCATAGCCACCCTGTAGGGGTGGTGAAGTAAAGGGGCATGCCTTGCAGGGCAAGGAGAGCCGCATCTCTTCTCCCTGAGTTGGAAAATCCCCCTCGTCCGAAGACGAGGAATAGCAGCAGTCAACATGGCTGCCATGAAGCTGCGGACAGCCAGAACACCTAAGAAAGTGCAGGAATGAAGAGAACAGTGAACTGAGATGATTCTTCTTCTACTTAAAAATTAACCCAAAAGAAAATAAAAAATCTGTGATAGTCTAAAAAGATAATTGTTTAAGCTGCAAAAATAACCAATTCTGAGATCTATGTTGAAAAGTAAGTCGAGAGCGCCATCTACTGGTGAAAGGAAGAGTGACTTCTAGGCTCTTGACTTTTAACTGTTTATTGCCTTATGCTTACCAGAGGTGGAAATAATAAAGACATTTTATAAAAGAGACTCTGGGAAGCTAGAATAAAAGACTAAAACCACAGAGCAGACTTAAAGAACTTGGAAAACACTTTGGACTATTGAGTAAATATTGAGAATATTGAGTAAATGCTGGAACTGGCTCATTTAAATAATTGACTTTGTTTTGAAATAAATGGATTTTGAGTGAAATAAATACCTGCTGGAAAAAAGGCAGCATGGGAATTTGAGAAGAGAGCCCCATTTACTAATGATTGGAAACTTGGACTCTTTCTGAATTAGATTGTGGTTTTATTGTTTATTTCAATTTTATTGCTATTATGGCTGGAGTTGAAGGAACAGCTGTGGAAATGAGAGGACTTTTTAATGAGATGACTTCGTTGTTCCAAAATATTATCAATTGATGGTATAGGTGAGAAAATGGAAAACATTCTGCAAAGAACAATGAACAAAGATCAAACTGTCCATGAACTGGTGGAAGCAACAGAAAGGCTAGATGAAATGGATTACTCAAGCCAGCAAACTGAACATGAACAGGGAAAAAATATGGATCAGGAAAACCAGCAAATGAAGCAACAGCTTGACGGAGGAAAACCAGATAAATGGCAAGCAAAAGGAGCAGAGAGAACAGATGGACTGGTCACATCAACAAATAAATCAAGGACTGGAGCAAAAAAATAGGCCTGACATACCAGCTGAGAAAGAGAGAAAGACCGAAGAAAATAAAACAGACAAATCGACAACTGGAGAGACAGGAAGATACTTTTGATAAGGAGATTGGGGCATGGGCAGACATCTGGGAGATTTGGCAGTATAAGATTGTAGTGGGAGAAAGCTTTAGACAGAACAAGAAAGATATAGATAAAGATAGAGACAAAGATGAGAAGTGTGGGAGGCGAATTAAAAAATGGATAAGAATTGAAGCACTAAAGAGGAGAAGAGATGATGGATAGGAATAATTGCCTTTTAAATATTAAAGTAGCCTGATTGTAAGCTGAAAGAGGCAGAAATAAAATAAGATAGGGGAAATATTAGATTATAATTTTTATAAAATGAATAAAAATAATAGAAAGATTAGAAGTTTACACGTTAGGCATTTTTTTAATGTATGTTTAAATAATATGAGGATTACTTAAATTTGATAAATGTGATAGAGATTACTAACATTGTTAGCGTGAATTGAATTAATATGAATGATACCCAGAAACAACTTTGCCCATACATAATAGAGAAATGTTTAGATTGAACAAGAAAGACATAGATGAAAATACAGATAAAAATGAAGAGTTAGGCATTTTTTGTTTATGTATGTTTAAACAATATAATGATGATTACTTAAATTTGATAAATATGATAGAGATTATTAATATTGTTACTGCAAATTGGATTAATATGAATGATACCCAGAACAAACTCTGTCCACACAAAATATGGATATATATTTTTAAAAAAGAATAAAATATATATTAAAAAAAAAAAAACAGAGCCCATGCAGGCTCCCCAAGCTGTTTTTTCCGGCAGAGGCATTGTGGGCTGGTCCTTCACTGTTTCTAGGACAGCCTTGTAGGTCAGATCAAAGCACTCGCGGGCCTTGAGTTTGACATCCCTGACCTAGATGGTCCACAATAAGCTCTCTTCTCCTCTCCGCAGCCGGCTCTCCTCCTTCCTGCTCCAGTATCTTACCAGCCCACCTTTTTGTTCTCTGCCAGTCATTGTGATGCCCTCAGTCGGCTCGCCTGTCCACCTCACAGCTGATTTTTCTCCCTGCTCCGCAGCTGGCCCCACTCGCTCACTGGCTCACCTCCTTGTTCTTCACCAGATTGTTTTGCCTCTCCACTCACCTCACTTCAATGGACTTCCAGTCTTTCGATAGGCTTCTCAGATGCAGCTGGGCTTCTCTCTGCAGGCAAAGTTCACTTTGGGCCGCTGCCCTTGGTGGTGCTTTCCTCCTAATTTCTTCAATATTTCCTCTCCTTTTCCTTTCTCCAATCTTTTTTCTTTTTCTTTGACTTATATTTTCTTCTCCACTTCTCCTCCTACTGTTTTAGCTTAGTTTAATAGCAACTTTCCCCCTCTCCCCCGTGATGTAACAAGGCTTCCTCTGTTGCCGCCATTGTGATTACAATCCTTCAGTTAATAAGGGTCATAATCTAATACAATTTATTGTCTTTCCAAGAATTGTTTCATAGATCAAAGATAACACAGAGCACATGTTTCCTGCCTTCTTAACTGGATGAGAGAAAAGGATAATGTTCATTTCCCTTATGAACACCTTTAAATATTCCATACTGGATAAAAGCCTTTACTAGATCAACTAGTATTTAGGAGATTGTAATGGAAGTATATTAGAGTAAATAGGCTTATGCTAATGAAAGACAATTTTAAGTAAACATCCTCTCATGTCAATTAGAGAGACAGAAAGATTCCAAGTAGATTATTTGCAATTCATTCAGAGTCACCCAGTTCACTTCCATGCCTAAGGGAGCACTAGAACCTGGGGCTTCTTGCTCCTATTAAAATTGTGGGTGTATCTAACTGGAATACAATAATTTCCTAGGATGTATATCAAGGTCCTTTTCTTCAGTATGTGACTGGCTGTTACTGAAAGTAATAATATGTAAAAAAAATCAACTTTCTGCCCTATGATTACGTAGGGAATTTGATTAACAAATAATATTTTTTTTGCATTATAGATCAGAAAGTTTGAGCTGTTGTACTTTTGATATTATTTCACAAGCCAAATTCTGATGGGCTAATAACATCCTGTGATACAAGAAAGATGAAAATTCCTCAAAAACTAAAATACAAAGGAAAAAAATACAAAGGAAAAAATGAAGGGAAAAAAAGAGATAAACTCTATAGAACAAGAAGATGCCCTATAACATAAAAGTTAAAAATTTGGAAAATTGTTAATGTCTTTTAACGATAGAATAATTGCACTATCTAACACTGCCTGGAAGCAAGTGGGGTGTACTGTATAAAGATATAAGCATGCATATTATACTATTTAGACATTATTTTTGTTGTTTTCAAAGTATAAGTTACCTTAAAAGAAGACTGGATGATACATATTCATCTGATAATGATGTAGAGCAAAACAAAGCCCTTTAGCACTGAATATATTTATAAAGAATAGTTACAAGATGATATTTTAATTACAATGTGATTTTTTTTTAACCTTTTCCAAGGAGGGTGTATGTGGAAGTCAGAAAACAACTGGGAAACAAACTCTGTACCTACTGGAAGATCAAACAAATTCCTGACAAACCTACCAGACAACTTTGTCTCTCAGAATATAGAGAGGGGAACTAGAGGGTCAGACATAATGGACTTAATTCACATTAACTGAGATAAAATAATAAAAGGCATTGAAGTTACAGGAATCTTGGGGGAGAGGGCAAGCAACCATGGAATATTGGAATTTAACATTATGTAACCACAAGCAATAGAACAAAGTTAAATTAGACTCTTGGACATTGAGAGCTGATTTCAATAAATTTAGAGACAGTTTGGCAATGATTCCATGGATAAGAATCCTCAAGGGGAAAACAACCCAAGAAGCTTGGGAAAGTTTGAAAAGTGAGATTATAAAAGCCCAGTCTAGCACAATTTAAAAAAAGAGATCTCAAAATACACTAGTCTGGCTGCACAAAGATCTTTCTGATAAACTGAAATACAAGAAGGACAAGGATAAAAAGTAGAAAATGGCCACATAACTAAGATAGAATATCAGCAAATAAGGCCAAACCTGCAAAGTGGAGGTCAGGAAAGCTAAGGTTCAAAATGAACTAAGGCCTGCAACAAAAGTAAAAAATAAGCAGAAAATAAGTTTCTTTCAACATGTAAAAAACAAGAAAAAAGTCAAACAAATAATCGGTCCATTAATGAGAGAAAATGGCAAGGTTACAAACAACAGGGGGAAAGCAGAACTGTTTAACTTGATTTCTGCATCTGTCTTTACACAATACGAAAAACAGTCCAACCTATTCCCCCCCCTAAAAAATAAACAAACATATAATGCAGATTAGGAATGCAAGACAAAATGAGCAAGAAAATTGTAAGAGAACACCTATCCACTCTAGATGAGTTCAAATTACCAGGACTAGAAGGTATATAACCTAAGGTTCTGAAGGAACTGGCAGATGTGATGTCAGAACCACTGAACCATATTTTTTTACAGATCCTGGAGTACCAGGAAACTATCAGATGACTGATGTAGTGCCCATCTTCAAAAAAAGAAAAAAAAATATCCAAGAAACTACAACATAACTATCAGCCTGACATCAATACCTGGAAGATTCTGTAAAAGATAATCAAGCACCAAATCTGCAAACACCTAGAGGCAAATAAAGTCATAACCAGAAGCCAACATGTCTTTCTCAAAAACAGATCATGCCAGACACATTTTATTGCATTCTTTGACAATGTAACTAAATTACATTGTAACTAATTTACATTGTATAGAGAAATGCTGCTGATATATTTTACTTGGACTTCAGTAATGCATTTGATGAAGTAGATCACAACCTACTACTTGATAAGATAGGAAAATGTGAGTTAGATAGCATCACCACCAGATGGATTTGTAATTGGCTGACCAACCACACTTGATGGATAGATTGGATCTACATCAACATGGAGGGGAGTATGCAGGGGGTACCCCAAGGCTTTGTGTTCTGCCCAGTACTCTTCAATATCTTCATCAATAATTTACATGAGGGGATAGAAGAGGAACTCATCAAATTTGCAAATGACATCAAGCTAACAGGAATAGCCAATACTACAGAAAATAGGCTCAAGATACAGAAGCATTTCAATAGACTTGAACACTGGACTCTATCTAACAAAATGAAATTCAATGGGGGGGAAAGTAAGGTACTGCATTTAGACAAGAAAAACCAAATGCACAAGTATAGAATAAGTGGTACCTGGCTCAATAGTAGTAACTGTGAGAGGGATTTTGAAGTGCTAGCGGACAATCCCTTAAATGAGCCAGCAGTGTACTGTATCTGCGCCCCCCCCCCCAAGGCAATACAATCCTAGTCTGCATTAACAGAGCAAAAGAATCAAGATCACATGAGGTATTACCACTTTATAATGTCCTGGTAAGACCACACCAGGAATATTGCATCCAGTTTTGATCATCATGATATAAAAAGAAATGTGAAACTCTAGAAAGAATGCAGAGAAGAGCAACAAAGAAGATTAGGGGGCTAGAACCTAAAACATATGAAGAACAGTTTCAGGAATTGACTTTGGCTAGTCTCATGAAAAGAAGGACTAGGAGTGACATGATAGTTGTGTTCCTATGGGGCTGCCACAAAGAAGAGGGAATCAACCTATTCTCCAAAGCATCTGAAGGCAGAACAAGAAGGAAAAGGATGGAAACTAATCAAGAGAGAACCAATTTAGAACTAAGGAGAAATTTCCTGACAAAACAATTAATCCGTGGAATGTCTTGTCTCATGAAAGTGTGGGTACTCTAACACTGGAGGTTTTAAGAAGAGATTGGACAACCATTTGTCTGAAATGTTATAGGATTACTGCTTGAGCAGGGCCTTGGGCTAGAAGATCTCCAAGATTCCTTCCAAATCTGTTATTCTGTTATTTTGTTAACACCTTGTACCGGAAGCATGACATAGTGTTACATGCATATCACTTTGTCATGAGAGCCTTAGAGAAGGCAGACAATATATACCATTTAATAGTTTCGATATATCCTTCCTGCAGTATTATTGAACACCAAGACATGAATATATCCTGAAGCTAATTCACTGCCTATACTCATGTAATGTGCAATAATGGTTCATGACTTTAATTCCCAATAGAGAGTCCAACTTACCTACTGACTCTCGGTGATTGGGCATGCTTGTCTGCAGCTCACACAAATGGAGCTGTGTGCATGCGCTCACCTCCTGCATGCGCAAGTCTGTCAATCACACCACTCACATGGTTGTTCGCCACTCACACAGAATAATCTCTCCCACCCTCCACCCCCCAGTCCACAAAACCAGAAAATTTGGAGACTGGTTGCTCTAAGGGAAGAAGAAGAAGATGCCCTTAATTTTATATTTTTAATAATAGGATGCGTATAAATCTGGACTTATTCAAAAATAGTTCCAATGTAGTCAATGGGACTATATTCTAGGTAAGTGTTTATATAGAATTGAAACTTTAGTAGTCTTTGACAGTCTTAATAGATTTCAACTTGAACCGGGCATGATTTATTAAGCCATATATTGAGGTTTAAGTTTAATTATGTGTGTGCAATTATTGATCTATTTTTGCTAGGAATGGCTTAGCCTTACATATATTCTCTAATATGTAGAAATTTGTTAAACCTTTATCCAGTCAGAACACTGGATATAGCCATAGCTGAATTCTGCTTTTTTGCATGCATGGCCCAAGTTACATATGAAAGACACATTATACTCTGGAGTAATATGGAGCGCTGGGGGAAATTAAAAGCAGAATGGTAAGTGACTAAAAATTCTCTGTCAAAGAAAGAAGGGAAATTTATTGTCAGCAACCAATTGAAAACCATTAACTCATTGCTTTAAATACAGACTATATGGCTAGAAGCATTCAATCAATGAAGCAACATGCAAAAAGAATAATTGGATGTGCTATGACAATCATGCAGGAATTGATATAAATTAAGACTTAAGTAAAGTACTTATGCTAACCATATTTCTTCCACCATCAGGCACCAACCTGTATAATCTTTTCTGATTTCACTCCAATCTTTATTCTGATCTTCCAGTCTTCTTGGAAAGCTACATCCTCTCAGCCAAAAAGCTTTCAAACATCATTATCATTCATTTTACAAATAACTTGCTCTTCTCAAAATATAATTCCTCATTTTAGCTCAGTTATATACTGCCTATTTTACATATAGAAGGTCACAGATTCAGACCCTAACATCCACAAATAAACTTGAAAAGTTCTGGCCTGAAACCCTGCTGCTCTCAGATACGAATCCTTCTACAACATACAATGTTGTCAGATTCTATGCAACTGCACTTTAAATCCAAAGATGATTTGTGCCAAAAATTTAATATTTGTCATTATATAGAGTGCTTTGTATCATAATAGATTTATTTTACTATGCTTTCATACCCCATCTACTCTTTCTCTTTACATTTTTGTTTTTAGACTTTTAGACTTTTATACAAATAATGTAATAATTAATAATATAATATAATAATGTATTTTGTTGCATCTGTTATACTTTTTATTTCTTTGTACTCCACCCACCTTATGCTAGTTGTTTATTATAGCAATAGCAATAGCACTTAGACTTATATACCGCTTCACAGTGCTTTTACAACAATCTGGGTTCTAATTTTACCCACCTCGGAAGGATGGAAGGCTGAGTCAACCTTGAGAGGTGAGATTTGAACTGCCAAACTGCAGCTAGCAGTCAGCTGAAGAAGCCTGCAGTATGCACTCTAACCACTGCACCACCTCAGCTCTAGGCTTATAATAAAGGTTTAATTTGAATTGCTTAAAGATAATTTGAATCTTGTTGTTCTCATTTGGAAGAAATTAGTATAAGATTTATTCAATTTGTTTGCTAGTCTAATGTTGTAGTCCTTTTCTTAAACTGAAATGATTTTGGAATATTTTGTAAGCAAAATATTTTGATTTTAAAAGGTATATAATAGTGTAACAAAGGAATGACCCAACAATGACAATGAATTCAGAACACAGAAGGCTTCTAGATTCTCAAGCTCTTAGGAATTGTATTTAAACATAATACTTTTTACCAATTATTATAATCTGGATATCATGCAAGTATTTAGACTGACATTTAAATAACTGTGGTAGAATAAAAATATTAATTAAGAAAATAATATTCGTACAAATTCCAGTATGCTTATAATCTGAAAGAATCTGGTGGCATCTTTTCAGATTAATAATTTTTATTAAAAGGCATTAGCTTTTGTGAAATACAACTCATTTTGTGAGATTCATGAAGAGCGTAAAATGATGCAGGATTAAAATAAGAATGGGTGAAAAGGGAGCAGAAGACAAGGCTATCATTGCAAATGCCGATTTTATGTGGGATAAATTACAAGAAACTCATCAATTACAATTGCTGTGTGTTAAAAATGCATTGAATTTATGGTGATCTTCAGAGATGGCCTGAAACTTTTGATGTACAGTATGTTAGCTGAACAGTTTCTCACACAATTGTGCTGATAGATTTTTCTGCTCTAAAACAATATTTTTGAAATGTGTAATGGAGGATCTTGAAATATTAAAATGCTTTGATAGTACTTTGCCTTTGTTCTGATTCATGAGGTCAAACTTCTGTCCATTAATCATTTTGCATAGAGCCTGGCCTGTTTGTCCTATATAGAATTCAGTAGGGCATTGCTAACAAATGATGTCACAAAATACATAAGGGGGCGGCACTTTTAGTCTTTTATTTGAAGTCTTGTGATAATGCTATTGGTGTAAATAGCATTTACATTGGTGTAAATGTAGAGACAAAATAGACAACTGTGTTTGTTGCAGGCTCTAGATATCATGTTAACATTATTATTCTATTATTCTATTCTATTATTCTATTTTTAGTCTATCTGATTTGTCCTCAAATTAGATAATATTAAATATGCAATATGCAAGAAAAAAGCTGTTTGATTTTTTTTTTTCATTTATATGTCATTAATGAAATTAGCCACAAATACTGGTCAAGTCTTTGCTGTCTTATTCAGTTTTATGTTTCTTTATCTTATCTAATACTAACTTATTTGGAAACTTCAACTAATCCATCTCAACTGAGTCTACTTCAAGTAATTCTGAACATTAATAAAAGGCACATAAGGCACACTGGGGAGAGTAACTGGAGGAACAGATCAGCATCTTTATAATTTTAAATTCTACATAGTTCCTATCCGATTTTTTAAAAATTGAATAAAAATTGACAACAAGCAATAGATATCAATGTTGTATACTACTCGGAGGTTGATACTATATATATATATGATTTAATACCATTTAGTACCATTAATACAGAGGCTAGGCAAGGCAGGTTTGGGAGGGGGGTTGCATCACACCATGGCCCCTTCGTGCTCAGCCTCCACCTTCCAACCTGGTCCTCCAGCTTCACTGTACACTCCGCAAGCAAAGACAAACAGTGGGACGGTTCTCTCTCTCTCTCTCTCTCTCTTTCCCTCCCTCCCTCTCCAGCAGGTCTTCGGAGCTCTCCTGTGCATGTGTGTTCACTTGTGCATGTGCACGAGAGTACTGGTGCACAGCGCACGCAAACGCAGACAGCATTCGTGCACGTGCATTGTGCACGCAAAAAAAACAACAACACATGCGCATAGCACATATAACTGTCCCATTTGCTGTTGCTCAGTTCAAAGCTCCCTGTTGTATTTTTGCTTATTTTATTTTATGTTATCGTATTTCACCCAACTAACTTAAAACCAGACTTAGAAATGACATTACTTTTCTTCACAACATAATTATTGAAGTCTGCTTGCTTGCTGTATATAAGCTGTCGTCAGGCCCTTCCACTGAAGATCCAAGCATCAAACTCTTTCCAAGGAAGATAAGAAATAATAAACAAAACTCTTATTTGTTCCATTACTATCAAATGCAAAGTTTCTTGCCCTGTTTTTAAATAACCAAGTATTTCATGCTTTGAATAAGCTAGAAAAGATTGATGCTAATAAAATAAAATTTTCATAAGAAAACACACCACCTCTCCATCCATCCATCCATCAACATATTTACTTTTGAGATCCACTTCTTACTGGAAAAATGCTGAACAGAAAGGTGGTGTCAATTAATTTTGCTTTGTGTGTGTCCATTAGTCTTGCTTTACAGAATACTATCATCTATTTGAATGTATTATCTCTATCTGAAGCTCTTTTCAACCTGGCCGAATCTATATCATAGGTTATTGCTGTGTCGGGGGCGGTGGGGGGGGAATGAAGGACAGAATTCTATATATAATAAGGTGAATTCCCAAGGGGAGAGGAGGGGGGGGAGGGGAGAGATGACAGTTTAATCATAACATTTCTTAATACAATTCTGGGTGTTGTTTTAGTCTTACCTATTTTCTTTTTTCTGCTCTCACACATCTAGAAAGCACCTGAGGTGAGAAAGCTTGATGTAAACCATATTCTCTCAAGAAAAAAAAAACATTTAAACTAAGTCTAAGCAGTTTAGTTTTATCATTCAAATTAAATATCATTTATTTATTTATTTACTTGTTCGATTTATATGCCGCCCTTTTCCGGAGACTCAGGGCAGTTTACAATACGTTAAGCAATAGCCTTCATACTTTTGTATATACCTGCTTAGTAGGGCTTTTTGGCCCCCCTTAAGCGGTGTTCTATTTTATACAAAGTCAGCTTATTGCCCCCACAATCCGGGTCCTCATTTTATCTACCTCGAAAAGATGGAAGGCTGAGTCAACCTTGAGCCTGGTGAGATTTGAACTTGCAGTAATTGCAGGCAGCTGGTGCTACTTAATAGCACTTTAGTCTGCTGCGCCACCAAGGCTCCTTATATTATTATAAGGACATTATATCACAGTACTAAAAGGAATAGTACTGTTTACTTGTCAAATAGCTTCTGCAATTTATGAAGAACACTGTTTTTACTATAGCTAATAAAGGATTGTGGAATAAGGATATAGTTATTATTTTCAGTTTACATTTATTTATTACTTTAGCTGCTGAAAACAAATGCATATTTTTGTAATTTGTCTGTACTTTGACTTTTTAGAAAACCTAAACATAACATGTGTTTTCATATTATTCATTTATTAGATCTAACATGAAAACAGCAGTGCTACCTCTCTATTACTTAGAAATCTTGTATGCTGAAAACTTATACTGTAAAGGTAAATAGCTTTTGTTCTTGACCATCACCCTGACTGCAAATGCTTTGACAAGGGAGGGTAATAAGAACTTATAGTAAGTCAACTTTTTATGCCAAATAATGACAATGATGATGTTGTAACAGTAGCAGTAAAAGGCATAAGGAGAATCTATAAAAGCATCAACAAGTTTATAATTACTTGGGGTATTGCACTATGTCATTTAGCAACTAAATGAAGACAACTTCATAATTCAGATGTAAGATATTTAAATATATAAGATGGAACTGGCAATAAAAATAAGACCAGGAATGGATTTTCCTTTAGCTTTCACTGTTATAGTGAAATAACAAGTACTAAACGGTCAATGTTTTGGGGACTGAGGTACTAGTGTATCAATAAATGTAAATCTAAATTATTCAATGTATATACAGTATCTATGAACGTACATTAAAGATGCTTGTTTTCCGTAGGTGATTGTTAACCCAGACTTCAACAATTGATTGTGGCCTTCAGAAGGTTACAGGCTGAGAAAAGCTTTATGATATAATAGTCATAATCTGGATCTATTAGCTATGAAAACTAATATCTTTTCAGAGAAAATAAAAACTTATCTATAAAAGCTGTATGGATTCAGTATTTATGATTTAACTTAAGTATCTATGTAATTCAAAACCAGATTGTAGTTTTCAACAATAAACTAAAAGAAAGATAATTCTTCTCATGGCTATGTTCTCACTTTGAAATATTGCTCATAACTTAATGTTAAATTAATACATAAATATATTCTTGCACAATTTATTTCACCTCAATCCATTATCTTCTATAGTCATTTGGTGCTGTTCATGTTATTATATGCTTTGCTTTACATTTGTAGGAGAAATATATTATTAAAAGCTTTCCTCTGGTCCAGCAATATAGTGTTATGAATCCAGGAGTTCTGAAATTTACAACTCATTGATTTGTATTTCCTACAGTTATTACTAGAGAAAGTTTTAAGCTATCCATTTCTGCAACAATGTATGGAACTAAAGAAATATGCCATGAGACATAAAGGATTATATGTGGAGGGTTCTCTATCTACAAAGAGATAAGTACTAAAGATGTATAAACAAGCTGTCCAGATGCACTGGAATTACTATAGCTGGAAATCAAATTTACAAATCAATGAGTTGTAAATTTTGGTAGATCAGTCTAATATTAGAGAAGTATTACTGATGAAGGATAAAAACACAGTGACAGAATATTGCTTGTACCAATTACAATTTATATTGGCTATAGACCAATATGTTTTGTTTTATTCTGGCTGTTCACCGCACTGAGTCCTGTTGGAGAAGGGCGGTATACAAATTAAAACAAATAAATAAACAAATAAATAAATAGACTATAGAATTCTGGGTTGGAAAATCCATTTAACCAATCTCTAGTACTTTGCAGAATCCAAATTGAAGTATCTTTAAAACTATTGCTCAAATAAAATCATATCAAATCCACTGAAGGAGAACCCACAATTTCTATGAGTAATCAATTTCACTGACAAACTTCTGATATTCTATGAAGTTTATTTCTCTAACAGAGAAGCAGAAACTACTATCCAGTACTTAAATCCATCATTCCGTGTCCTTTTGACATAGTGCAAACTTTCCCCATTTCATTGCTCTCCTTTTACAGATTGTTTTCTTCTAAAATGAGTGAATAGACAGCCTAATGAAAATATGAGCTATATCACTTACATAGTACATGTCCAGAAGAATGACCATGATAAGACATCTGACTAAATATGATTTTGTCAATATATAAGGGTTCATGAATTGGAGTAGACATGGTAACAGGTCAGCCAATGAGGACTGTTTGGCGACCCAGATGGCTCGGAGCCTGGGTGTGGCTTAGGTTCACTGATCTGTATATTCTATAGCTTCTGTGATTGTTGATTCTGTACTTCTGGATTCTGTGTTCTGGCTTCTGCTATATGGTATTGTATATAAAGAAGTTTCTTATATAAATGAAAACTGCTGAATTCTTTACTTGTGTGCTGGTTGGATTGCTGCAAACAGATTTATTGGAAAAAGAAATGGCAACTCATTCCAGTATTCTGCCAAAAACTCCAAATGGACATTAACAATCAAGACATTTCAACTTGATCCAAGAAAATGACTCTCCTCCCCTTCCAGGTTAAAGGGCATCCAATTAGGTATTGAGACAAGTGAGAAACACTTGTTTATGTTGTTGCTGAATTAAAGCTGAATGGAATCCAGCTGTTGATGTGGCCAGAAGTAAAAGGAAAGATTGATGCTGCAAAGATATGTATACCATTTGTATGTTGAAGGCTAAATCATGGAATAATTTCCATGAAATTATTCATGGAAATCTGAAGCTATCAGAACTTTCAAATGCTAGTTCTGTAAATTAGCAAACAGAGATGGACTAGAATGGCTGAATTTACATCAAATGAACAATTATGTTTTTTGTTATGGACAAGAAAATTGTAGAACAAATTGGGCAATTATCATGGACAATGAAAGGTGACAAAGTCAGTAACTATATACGAACCCAAATTTATATGAATGATCATAATCTGTACACATGTCAAACCAATCACTATATAGTGATCCATCTCTTTGCTTTAATCCTAGATACAGAAGAAATAGCTCTACAATAAATTGCTGCACCTTGTTGATAAATGTTTTTTTTTTGAATTAATTGTGCTTATTACAAGTGTCCTGGGTATAACATTGGAAGTAAAATGTCATCTGCAGTAACAGGGAAATCTAGCCTTGAAACTGGAAAGAGGCTAATAGCTAATACAATTTAATGTTTATAGCAAATAATTTTTCCAAAATATAAAACTCTACACATAGATTTCATCAGTTGGGCAACACTGAAATGCAACTAACTTATATTCAGCAATCAGAGGTGGTATAACTTTATTCCATCAGCAAGCAACCAAACAAGCAAATAAATAAATAAACAAGACCACAATCTCTTTCTTGAAAGATTATACAGTAACTTAAACTATAAAAAACAATCAAAGAAAATAATAGATCAATAATATTCTCATATGGTCAAGGTAAAGAATAGATTCAATGTATTACATTTGATAAACATAATGTCCAAAGAATTCTGGATTGAAATTAATGACATAATTAAAGATAAAGCAAACAAAAATATGCAGATATAAAAAAAGAACATGAAATGGCGGTTGATTGGTGTACACAAAATAGCCAAAGAAAGATGAAAAGTCAAAAGAAATAGAAACAGAGAAAACTGCCGAATGAAACATTGAGTTCTAGAGAAAAGCAAGATCAGGAAATGGGAAAGACAAGCTATTTATTTAATCTCAGGAATTAGGGAAACTCTTGTGTAAATATTTATTTTAATCCTGCCTTTATTGTTTTTATAAACAGTTTATTGTGGCGAACATATCCAACATTCCTTTCTCCCCCTATTTACCGCAACAACAACCCTATGCGGTAAGTTGGACTCAGAGAGTGTGACTGGCCCAAGGTCACGCAGGTGCCTTCAATCACTTCATATCACGCAAACAGCTAGAAATAAGGAAAACTAAGGAAATTTTTGCTGATTAAAAGATAAGTATACAAAATCCTGATGCTCAATATTAAAAAAAAAAAAACCAGGCAAGATCAATCAGTGCTAAAGAACAGAGAAAAAATTCAAGTAATGATAGACTTTATTTTCCAAAACTCAAAAGTTCACTAGAATGGTGATGAAATGAGTAATATATCTGCTACTTGTGAGAAAGATTCTAGGCAATGTGTAAAAATGCATAGGCAAAGGTATATACTGGCATGGCTATGGCTTTCTCAGTTTTAACATATCGTTAGATAAGAATTAATGACTTTGAATTGTAATACTGGACAATAATTGTTGAAGGCACCTCAGACTGTAGGAAGATAAAAATCATTCATTATGAAATAAATGTCAGCTGACCACTGAAAACACTAATAACAAGTTTAAGCTTAATATTTTCAATGCATAATCTAAAAGTAAAACCTGGTAAAAAAATGTTGATGTTCCATCAAAGCACAATGATGGAGGTGACCAAACAACTGAATAACAAACAAGAAATTAAGAGTTCAAACTTATTAAAATCAGAAGACAGCAGCACTGGAAAACAATTGAAGATTTTGCCCCCATATCTTCTTATGTATTTCTCAGGGGCATGTCTATTGCTGAACTAAAGTCCTATTTATTTTTCCAGTTTAAAATTTTATTTTTAAATTCTTATTTAGAACGTCCAAAATTCAATTCCAATAATTTCTAAATGATATAGCATATCATGTACAATCTCCAAAACAAGTTATTCTAAGTAAATACTGTTGGGTTTACTCAATTGGTGGTTTTACTAAATGTGTGGCAGCCACTTTTACAGGCTGCATATCTACACAATAAGAAATATAAATATTCAGAGGAGGGCGTGGCTGGCATCGGGAAATACGGTGTGGATTCTGGAGCTCCAGAAAAGCACTGATATCCCAGCCGATTTTGGGGATCC
This sequence comes from Pantherophis guttatus, assembly GCF_059756535.1. Lineage (NCBI taxonomy): Eukaryota > Metazoa > Chordata > Lepidosauria > Squamata > Colubridae > Pantherophis > Pantherophis guttatus. The sequence goes on from NC_142070.1 coordinate 51,165,156, forward strand.
CTAGGGATCATAGCTGTCTTGTAGGGACGGTGAAGAAAGAAGACGCAGGCTGGCACGGATAGGGAAAGAGCAAGTTCCCTGAAGTGCCGGCATTAGTCTTCGACCCATCGGCGAAGGAAGGCAGCCATGGAGCTGTCAAAAGCCGGAGCGGCCACGATCAGAAAGAGGAAGTGCAGGAGTGGTGATTGAACAGAGTATTGTTACTGGATGAGTGATTGGCCAACTCACAGGTACGAAGAAAAAACTTTTAAAAGCTTGAAAGAAGTCCCAACGAGCAATTAGTGGCTAATTTGCACTTGGAAATTTAAGTGGAGGGGGGAAAAAAGAGGAACTTTAAAGTTAAAATGAAAGCCCTAAGAGGAATCTTCCACCTGGATTTAAAATTGGATTTTGAAAGAAATAAAAACAAGACAAGGGAAAAGGAGACAGAGGAACATTTTTTAAACAATAAAAAGATTTAACTCAGAAGAGAGGAAATGGGCATTCCCGTGGAGTTATAAAATGGATACTTTGTTGACGAAAGAGTTGTGAATTGAAGAGAGACATCTGCTGGAGGAGAGATCGTGGGAAAGAGCCGTAGGAGTATACAGCTGAAAAGATTAAGAGAAGCAGAGAGGATGAGGACTGAGATTGTGATGGCTCAAGTAAGCATTTGACACTATCTGGAAAGAAAAAGGAGATATTGCATGGACTTTGAAACTAGAAGTATAAGTAAATGAAAATAATAAATTGGAAAATTCTAGCCTTCTAAAGTAACAATATGGAGAATTGGGAAGATGAATGTGAGATATGAGGGGAGATGTTTGAAAAAATAAGAGAAGCATTTAAGGGAAATAAGGACGCAGAGGATTGGTTAGAATGCAAGAAAAAAGAAAGAGAAAAGATGAATGAGAAGCAAGAGAAACAAGGAAAAAATATTGAAAAGGAAATAAATGAAAATAAAGATAAAGATGATTACACTGGGATTAACAGTGATAGAATAAAAATGGGTAAGAGAGAATACATCTCAAAACTGAAAAGAAGAGAAATAAATGGGGAAATATTTAAAGGGAAAATTAACAGAGTGAAAATTAAAGAAAAGAGGCAGAAAGGGAGATATAAGAAAAGGAAGAGGAAGAAGGTAAGGGAATGGGAGAAAGGGAGGAAAGCATCAAGAAATGGGATTGTGGAGAGTTTAAAAGAAAATGGTTAAAAATCAGTGAAAATATTAATATGTTAATAAAGAGAAGGATATTAGTTGTAGAAATTATATGTGAAAATACTGTTTAATGTAAAATAGATCAGTAGATGAAATATGAAAAAAAATGAACTGTTTTTAATGTTGGAGGAAGCACTAAGCACTCTCCACTAAGTGGAGAGAAATAAAACTAACAAAAGAATTAATTGAAATTAAGATGAGAATTGAAATTGAAATGTAAAATTGAATGAAAATGAAATGTTAGTAAATGATGTAAATGACAGACTTGTATGAAGTAAAATGGAAGAAATATATTGTTAAAGGAAAAAAAGCAAGGGTTGGAAGATTATTTTAACAAAGGTTTCAAGGAAAAAATGCAATAAGTTGAAATATTTGTTAATAATTAAAAAGAGGAGGGGAATTTCGAGTAATATTTTTAATAAATGAGAAAGATTGGGGTTGCCTGGACACCATAGTGGAAAATATTAAATTGAAAATGAACACAGCAATAGAGAGAGATGAAAGAGGAGTAGAGAGTAGAGAGATGGAAGAGGAGAGAAGAGAGAGGGATGGAAGAGAGGGGAGGAAGGAAGAGAGGAGAAATCAGAGTAGGAGAGAGGGCTAGATAGGGAGAGGAAAGGAAGAAAAGGAGAAAGGAAGAGGAAGTAGAGAGGAGCAGGAGAGGAGGGAAAAAGAAAGTAAGAAGGAAAGAAGAGAGGGAGATGGCAGGATTGAGAAGAAAGATTGCTGTACAACAAAAAGGATGAAATGGAAGAAAGGCAACCCCAAACATATATAAATATACTAAGATAAAGAATAAATGGTTAAAAAATAAAAGAGAATAAATATGAATAAGCAGGAAAATTAGAATTTGAGGGTGAATGAAGATGTTGTTTATATAAGTAAGCAAAGAAATATTGAGATATGATTAAAAAAAGGGGAAAAAGAAAATTGTGGCAAAAATTGTAATTGAGTAAAATGTATTTGAATTTGATAAATTGTATAAGATAAGATACGGCCAATACTCTGTTCAAAAAAGATCTGGGTGAATGTGGGGGGGAAAAACCAATAAAACTTGATTTAAAAAAAAAGAAATATAAATATTCATTCTTGAATTTTAATAAATGCATTATTATAAAGAGCCAAATAAACTCTAAATATTCACAACATCAAGATTATAATAAAATGTACTACGGAGAGAACCAAAGAGATTATTATAAAAATAGAAAGTATAATACACCTTGTGGCAGAACAAAACTCGGTTAAATCCTCTCTTGTCATGGTTCCTGCACTTTAGATTTTCCCTAGCATCAGCACTTTACTAGATCATCTTTGTGCTGATCATGCAGTTATTTCCTCAACATCTAAAAATCAATACGTGAGAAATTTTCAGATCTCCTCTTATCAGATATATAGATTGCCCCAGAAATAATTTGCTCTGTAACTTATAGCCTCAAATGCATATCTTTACCTTTGACTCTTACTTAAAAACCAGCAGTCAAAACCAACCTCAAACAGACAGCTATTCAAAAGGCAAAATTCAACTAATGCATCATTTTATTTAGCTAATGGTACATATCATGCTATTTTTAATAAAATAAATTTTTAATTTCAAGCCTAATGAGTATCCTAGGTCTCTAAAACTATTAATATATTTCTGCACATAATTCTGTAGCAACAAAATTAATAAGACTGTCTGTTTAAACACATATGAATGAATCCTATTCAATAGGAAATACAATAAATTCGAGTCCAGCTGGGTCAATGGTGCTGCTGTAGAGCATCGAGAGAGCATTGCTGAGAATGTAAGTAATAAAGAGTGAAAACTGTTGGGTCAGTCAGTTAAATTGGAAACAACTTATTAGATGTCAAACTCAAAATAGTAATGAGAAGTATGTTTTCTTCTTAGTTGCAGCATGAAGTGCAGAGTTGCAAAACAAATCTTGAATAAAAATCTGATTCTTCTATCACATCTAGTGCCCTTTATTCATTTAGGATAGATTCAACCTAACTGAAGGAGGACCTAGACAGAATATTGAATATGTATTTGCTTCAGAATTTCTGTGTATTTTGGACTTCCACAAAATTCCAAAAATGTTTAGACAGACAAAGGTATTATGCACATATGAATCTCTCCCTGAGACTCTCCCTTTGAAACTCATTGTTTATTTTTAGTTAATCTTTTAGACAGAGCTAAATATTTTTTTAGTATTTTCTGTTATTAAATCAGAAAAAGTTATGAGGTTTTGCAACATTGTATATTGATCTTATATATAAGATTGAATGGAATAAGTAAAATGGCAGCCATGAAAATCATAAAAATAGTAAAAAGTATAGCCACATGAAATGTTCTCCCCAGTTAGGAGGAGCTGTGGGAAACCTTTAATGAACTCAGAACTCAGAATTGATAGTGCAAGCAACGGATAAATGGCAAACTCTTTCCAGCTTAAATTGAGCTTCAGTGCAGACGCCTGGAACTCTCTTTAAGAAAATGCTAGTCCTATTTTAAGCACTCTTTTAAGCACTCTTCTTTAATGCTTGTGGCTCAGATTAAACAGGCAGATACTGCTGTGGTATCCAAGCCAAATTGATCCCAAGCCAAAATGGTATGGAAGCGTGTTGTTTTCATTTAAAGGGATCCAAATGTGTGTTATTATTATGATTGGTCACACAATTTGTCAAACTGTTTAGACTGGATCTGACATTTTAATCCATCTATCAAGTCTTTCCCAAAGAACTGGTATAGGCAGATGTTGTTTTTTTATGATCTTATAGGTAATGTAAATTGTATGTAAAGATGTTCCAAGTAAAACTGCCTGTTCCAATTAACTGGGAATTTTGCCAATGCCAGTGATTTTTAAGTGGTGCTCCAGATGTGGCTTAGAAGTCAAGGTCTCCTGGTTTCTAGATCAGCATCTTAACTAGAGCATCTAACTGTATTTCTGTTAAATAAATAATCTATTGAAGATTATTTATGAGAAATCATGTGAGCCACTTGTTAAATTTTTTGAGAGTTTGTGCAAACTGAGTCTTTTAGACATTCTCCAATGACCTTTATGTGCTATGTCCCCAAACGGACGTTGACGTACCTGAACGTCCCTTTTCGGAATGCTGCGACTCCAATTCATAGAACGGGATTTGTCTCTTCGTACTGGGGAATATTGAGATGAGATTTTTCTCCAAGTTCTGCTGACCACGCCCACTTTGCCTCTCCCACGTCAGTCTTTCTCACGATAGGAAAGGAACACAGGAGGAATCTATAAAGAACAATACAGGAACAAGGTAGGTCAGTAATGGAGGCAGGCAGCTGGACAGGTGGGCATGGATTGGAGTCACAGCATTCCGAAAAGGGATGTTCAGGTATGTCAATGTCCGTTTTCCATAACGCTGCTCCTCCAATCCATAGAACGGGATCTACCCAAGCTTAACCATCCAGGGCGGGAGGCTGACTGCTCCCAGCTGCTGATTCAGACGCCACTTGTTGTAGCACACGCCATCCAAACGCCACTTCAGCTGACACAAAGGAGTCTAATAATGGTGTATAAAGGAAGAGGGCGTTGCCCAGGTCGTCGCTCGACAGATGTCCAGAATTGAAGCTTGAGTCGCCCATGCTGCTGTGGTCACCGCACTTCGTGTGGAATGTGTGTAAACCCTGCCTGGTAATGGTTTAGCAGACAACTCATACACTGTGGCAATGCAAGCTTTAATCCAGCGTCCAACAGTAGCAGTAGACATTCTCTTCCCCATAGTAGCAGGATGGAAGGACACCAGTAATGCTTCCGTCAATCGAAAGGATTCCGTCCTCCTGATGTAACGTCGGAGAGCTCGCCTTACATCTAAAGTGTGCCAGTTTTCTTCACGAGGATTCCATGGATCCGGACAAAAGTTTGGCAGGATGAGCTCCTGGGCCCGGTGGAACCATGAGTTCACTTTAGGGGTGAATGAAGGGTTCAGTCTCATGATCACCCGATCCAAATAGAAGGTGCACAGGTCTTTGCGAATTGAGAGAGAAGCCAGCTCGGAAATCCTCCGTGCAGAAGTGATAGCAAGCAGAAAGGTAAGTTTGAAAGTCAAGTATTTTAGAGGAATGGAGCCCAATGGTTCAAATGGATGAGAAGTAAGCACCTGAAGTACTAAAGGTAAGTCCCAGGAGGGGTATCTATGTACAACTGGCGGGGACTTGTTGGTCGCCCCCTGCAAGAAACTACGAATCCTTGGATTCTGTGAAAGAGAACGGTGTGGTTCATATCTCAATACTGTCGCAAGAGCTGCCACCTGGCGCCGCAACGTATTTGGAGAGAGACCTTTCGACAAGCCGTTCAATAGAAAATCAAGACGTCTGGGATCTCAGCCAATGTAGGATCCACATGGTGAGATACACACCAAAGCGAAAAGGCCTTCCATGTGGTCTGGTAAATTCGATTTGTGGAAGGACGTCTGGACAATTGAATGATTTCAATAGCCTTTTCCGAAATTCTGTCTTTTCTCAGCAGGACCCGTTTAAATGCCAGACGGTCAACCTGAGCCATTGAGGATCCGGATGATCAATGGCCCCCTGGCTGAGGGAAACCTGCTGAGGTGGAATAGTCCATGGCTGTGACACCGAGAGACTCACCAAGTCCAAATACCACGGCCTGCAAGGCCGGAGAGGAGCCACGAGAAGTATGTCCGCTCGTTCTGCCAATACCTTCCGTATTTCTTGGTGAAGCAATGGGATGGGAGGAAAGTCGTACAGAAGTCCCGGCGGCCAGTGACATCTCAGAGCATTGCAACCCTCCGCTTCCGCACACTGGTAACGTGTGAAAAACCATGGCAGGTGGGTGTTTTGTGGAGTTGCAAATAGATCTACGAGAGGCTGGCCGAATCTCCTGATGATTTCCTTGAAATTGTCGGGGTGTAGCCTCCACTTCGCAGGGTCGAGCTCCTTCTGGCTGAGCCAGTCCGCTTGGACATTCGACAGTCCGGAAATGTGGTCCACATTTAGGTATGCGGTATGTCTTTCTGCCCAGGCTAGCAATTTTTCTGCTTCCATCATCAGCGCCCTGGATCGCGTACCCCCCTCGCGATTGACATGGGCTTTGGTCGTCATGTTGTCGGTTCTTATCAAGACATGCTGACCTTCCAAGATGGGTTGGAAGTGTTGTAGTGCCAGGCGAACCGCCCGAAGTTCTAACAGTTGATGCTGTTCGCAGCCTCCACTGATGACCACCGACCGTGAACCATCTGGTCCAGAAGGTGGGCCCCCTAGCCCACGAGACTGGCGTCTGATGTTAGGACGAAGCGGTCTACGTCCAGAAAAACTCACCCTCTCCGAATGGCCGGAGAGACCCACCACTTGAGGGACAGATGAATCTGAGGAGGAACTGGAACCAGAGACTGAGATGTGCTGCGACCTGACCTCTGAAATGGTAGTAGAAACCACTGTAGTGGCCTTAGATGCCTGCAGGCCCATGGGATGATGGTAATGCAGGACACCATCTTTCCCAATAGCTGGGACAGGTGAAACAGGGAAGCCTTTCGCTGTGTGCGTTTCTGAGTAGTTAATGACTGGAGACTGAGAATCCGATCTGGTGAAAGGAAGACCTGACCTTTGGTCATGTCTATCACCATTCCCAAGTGAAGGGGGCGTGTTGTTGGTATCAGGTGGCTCTTCTTGTAATTGATGGTAAATCCGTGAGTTTGAAACACACGAATCACTGACTCCATGTCTGCCGTGGCTTGAGGAAGGGACGATGCCAGAACCAAAATGTCGTCTAAGTAGCAAAGAAGATGAACTGGCCGAGCCCGTAACGTCGCTGCTACCATGGAGACCAACTTGGTGAACGTTCTCGGCGCAGAAGAGAGCCCAAATGGCATAGCGCAATACTGGAAATGTCAGGAGTTGTATTCGAACCTCAGATATTTTCGGTGAGATGGATGTATCGGGACGTGTAGATAGGCCTCATGAAGGTCCACCGACTGCATCAGGTCGTTGCGACGAACACATGCCAGAATTGATCCCAGGGATTGCATCTTGAACCTGCGATACAAGATGGATTTGTTGAGATGTTTCAGGTTCAAGATGCCTCTGTGACCCCCCGACGACTTGGGCACCAAGAACAGGATTGAATAATAACCGGCTCCCTCTTGACCCTTGGGTACTGGTTCTATTGCCTTGATTGTCAGCAAATGGGCAATCTCCGCATCCATCAGTTGTCGTTGTTGTGGAAGTTGAGGGACTGGACAGCGGAGAAAGCGACTTTGGGGGGGGGAGTCGATGAATTCCAGGCATAGTCCGTGACACACTGTGCGTCGGATCCACTCGTCCTGTGTCGACAGAGCCCATTGATGGTGAAATTGTTGGAGGTAACCACCAATGGGACCTGGGGAGGCAGAGTCATTTGCCTCTCTTGCCTGCACGGAAGCCTCCGCCTCTGAATGGTCTTTTGGACATCGCCTGGTAGCGTTGACAGTCCCGAAATGACTGTCTGTCTGAACCTCGCTCAGCTGCAGTGGAGGAGGAACGTTGAAAGTAGGACCCGCTAGGTCCAGAAGAAGCCCGAAAGGGCTGCCTTTGGTTATAAGGAACGTATCTACGGTCTTGACGACGATAAGTAGACAGAAGAATTTTACGCTTCTCCTTGTCCTCCACCAGAAGAGGTTCAAGAGCCGCGCCAAACAAGGATGGAGCTTTGAAAGATAAAGACGCCAGCTTCCATTTCGCCTTGGAATCAGCTTTCCAATTTTTCAACCAGAACATCCTGCGATTGGTGACAGTGGAAGCCAGCACGCGGGAAGCAAATTTTGCCGCATTTAAAGACACATCTGCCGAGTACTCGGTAGCCGCCACCAACTTGTTAATGTCTTGATGCATATGCGTCTCGTTGGGCAGAAGGCATTCCTGAAGCTGTCTAAGCCATATCAGAGAGGCTCTGTTAAAAAAGGATGTGGCAGTGGCCGCCTTGATGGCCCAAGAGGCCGCTTGATGAGCCTTCCGAAAACCTAGCTCGACTTTCTTGTCTTCCGACTTGAGGGAGTCCAATGCATCAGTTGTCACAGTAGAAGTAGAGGCAAGATTAGCCACCAGTGCATCCACTGATGGTAGAGTCAAGATATCGTCCAATTCAGTGGAAGCACAATATAGTCTCTTGTCTAGACTACTAGGGGCCGTTAGAGACCCTGGCTGGACAAAGGCATTTTGAATAACGTCGGCAAATAAAGGAGGACACGGTATTGCGTCCTTCTCTGGCTTAGCAACCTGAAAAAGGGCCTCATGGGGAGCCGATGTTTGCTGGTTGCTGTTTTGTGGTGTAGAAGTCATGCCAAATTGGGTAGTAACTTTGGCCTTGTGCAAGAGAGACTTGAACACAGACGGCCTGAATAAGCCAGTGAAGATAGGCTTTTCCAGTGGCAACCCCTCATCTTCAGAAAACTCAATGTCCTCGGGACATTCCGTTGCTTGGTCTGACTCCTCTGACGAAGTAGCGTCCTGAGGCTGAGATGAAGTGACCACCTTGGGGTGACACTTGGCATTAACAGTCTGCTGAAGACTTGCAGCTAATATCTTTGCCAAGGTATCAGATAAAATAGACTGCAGGTCCATCTGTCCTGAAGTGTCTTCAGATCTAAGGCTGGCCGTAGTCGGCGTGAAAGTTGCTTCGGGTACAGTGTTGGAGGCCGAGTTTTGAGGGGGTTGAGCAGGCTCAGAAAACGAGGGCCCCGGAGAAACATGGTGGTCCAGTGTGTCCGCCGTGCCCATTTGTTGCATTGAGTCATCATCGGATACGACAAGCTGTGCAGATGTGTCCGGTTCCTCAGATGGAAGCATGGAGCGCTTGGATTTTTTCGCTTTTTCAAATTGCTTTTCCAGCACATTGTGTAGTCTCAACTCGCGCTTGCTGAGAGACGCCTGAGGAGCCTTGCATTGGAGTGAGCGGACTTGGCCTTGGCCTTTTTTGATCTTTCTCTGTGATGGCCCTGCACAGCAATGTCACCTGCCCCCTGCTCCGAGTCCGAAGACAGATCCAAGTCTGCCATATCAGGTAAATTGAGGGCCCAGGTAATAAACTGAAACCAAAGGCAAAGTGAGAACTGATCAGTAACAAGGTCTCAGATAAAGGCTGCAGTCAAAATAATCGGTCCTGTAACTAAGGAGCCAGGCAAGCAGTGGCAATTGTATGACAAGACAGTAGAAAACAATGACTTCCAACCCTGGCCGCCCCTTTAAGGGGGACAACCAGTAGTCGCGAAATGCAGAGGCTTGTAATTAAAATGCCTCAATGAAATGGCAAGTTAAGCAACCCAAAATGGCGGCCTCCCTGTCAGAAGGCTGAGACCTGGCAGCCTGTCGTTGCTAAGATGGCGGCCGCCTCTCTTTAATGACCAAAATGGCAGCCTTTAGATGTTCCCTCGACGAAAAACAAAATGGCGGCCACCCGTTTTTTTATATCCAAAATGGCGGCCGCAACTAACCACAATGACGAAACGGGGCCTCCCACGCTGTAAACCGCCAATGCTTTCAAAATAGCTTGCCTGTACCTCAGAATATGCTGTCGCCTCAGTCTTGACTCTGGAGCCGCCCAGGGATCGGAGCTGTGGCGTTAGCTTAGCAACGGCTCACCGGAGGCACTGCTGAACGCCGGCGGCAAAATTGGGGCGGATCCGCCCAGCCGGGACAGATCCGCACAGCTGCGCTGACACTAGCAAGGTCGGGACGGAGCGATCAGGAGCCCCCGACACGCCTCCGGTCCCAAGCAGCTTAAAACTCCCCCGTAGCAGCTCCTTGAAAGAAATTCAGCGTGAGGGCTGAATTAGTGCGATCCGCCCAGCCGGGTCAGATCAGAACGGCTGTAAGAAGCCTCACTCTGGCTTGAGAAGGGAAGGAATGGCCTGGAGCCCCAGACACGTTGCCAGCCCCCTGCAGCCAACAATTATCTAAAGAAAAAAATATTCCGAAAATAGCTAATTGCAAGAGCAGCAAAAAAACACAACAGTTCCCCAGAACTGAGTGAGAAAGACTAACGTGGGAGAGGCAAAGTGGGCGTGGTCAGCAGAACTTGGAGAAAAATCTCATCTCAGTATTCCCCAGTACGAAGAGACAAATCCCATTCTATGGATTGGAGGAGCAGCGTAATGGAAAATCTTACTTAATCACTGTCTAATTTACTTTGTAATCTGCAGATCAGATCACCCTCCAGCCTTCCTCTAGCACTGTTCCAATCAAACCCAGGATTCTAGCAAAGAGCTGAAGCAAAGAGCTGAAGGCAACTCAGAATTGTGCTAAGACAGTGTATTTGGCCCTAAATCTAGAAGCCGAGATACCAAGGTTGCTGTCACCCTGATGGCAATTTCTGCACCATGCACATGATAGTTTGTGCAGGTGACAGTTGGAAAGGAATAGATGCCAACACTGTGTTCCTCTTGCCACCAAAACCCCCTTGATTATTCAGGATATTAAACAGAGTCTTGGACTGCAGTGACAAACCCTTCTAGCCTTGATAAAATACTGTACTGTAGTGTCTCTGCAAAAGAAGCCAAAAGGCAAAATATTTGGTAATGTATGGGCAATTCCTATTCTGAATTACCTAACTCCCATGTAGGGTTATGAATATTCTATGAGAATCATATTACTATCTGTATTAAGTCAGGTAAGTCTAGACAGCATAGCACTCAGATGAAAAGTATTAAGTGTACATATGTTCCCTGTTGCATTCTTTAAAAAGAGAAAGGAGTTTAGAATACTTTTGTGCTACACAGGAAGGTTCTCATACAATTTGAAGGATTCCATGATTACAGTTTCATTTAAACAAGAAGCAACATACTAGCTTTTATTTATTTACAATGGAGGATTCTGATATATTGTAATAGGAGCTAAGTAGACTATGCACATGCAATAGAGCCTTAGATGAATCCCAACATCCTATACATTGGATAGGATTTTGTAAATTGACCATAGTAACTGTATGTCACCCAAATCACATCTTTTGCTTATAATGATTACCCCTCTTACACATGCAGATTCTGTGACAGTCATCTGGTGTTCGTGCCTGAGATATTAAGAGCTTGTTCCCAATCCCAATGGAATCATCAATATTCCCATCCCAATGACAAGATTTAGAATGATTTCCAGCTAAAATTTTAATGCTAAATTGTACAGTCAAGATAATTATTTAATTTTTCTGTGTATTCCCTCATAGCCGTTACTGTATCAGTAAAGCATGCTAAGTAGTCACTATGGCGAAAACTGTTGAAAGAAAATACCAATTTAAAATTGCAACTGCTAAAATGAATCTTAGATAAATTTGATTGTGAAGATGAGAAAAAGCAAATTCATAAAGATATGACAGAAAGAAAGCAGTTACCAGGGCATCCTGATATTACAATTGGGGACATAAGAATTCCTCTATCCATGTGGCTACTCTTTGAATCAAATGGAAATGACTCAGATCATTCCTTGAAATACTATTGATGAATGTTCGTTCCACTATTAAATCATAAAGAACATTGAAAGTTAGATCTCAATCTTGTTCAGCATTTAGAAGTAGCCCTCTTAAAATTATGTTTTTAAATAGATCATTGCAGCTATGTCATATTGTTTTTATGTTACTCAGCATTAAAGCTAAGAACAACTGTTTTGGCTGACTGCCCTAATAACATATGTACTATGCCCTTTGGTTTCTAGGACCTCAGGCTTTTAACTTTTAAAAGATATTGTTAGCATTTTCCTTTGCTGTCCCAGTGGACTACACAGAAAGCTACAGTACACAGTAAAATCTCGTCTCTTCCAATTTGTATTCTTGCGTCCAGGTGGCATTAACAATCTTTGCAGTAATAGGACTTTATAAGAAAGGTCAGAAATTGCCATTGGCAAAGAAGGATCTCAGCTGATGATTTATAACATACCTTGCTAAGTACCTCGTATATTTGCTATGATGATTAATGACTTATTGATTACCAATATTTAAGTTCACTCTATTTGGGGGTAAAGATAAACCTTCGTTTATTTTTCATAACTCAAAAAAAGTAATTTAGTTTAAGTTATTACACTACACTACCTTTCTCGTCATTTAGTCACTTCCATAAAGATCAGTCTACTTGTCTGAATAACAAATATGACTCATATGCCAAAATGAAACATGAAGATTAGCAGTTAGATTTGAAGGAAACTCTCTTCAAGTGTAAAGGTCAATAGACCTGATGCCCTCATAATGAGTTGGGACTACAATGCAGAGAATTTTCAGTTGATCTGGTGACCTGGAAACTACAATTGAGGAAGGAGCGTGCATATCAATCAAAACCAAGGAAAATGAATAACTCTACAGGTTTTATATAATATTGCCTTTGAATGCATAATAAACATTCTGCAAGAGAAAGAAATTTTTAGCCAGGTAGATAACCGGATGGCAGGACATTTCATCTACATGCATGAAACTCCCCTCTCTAGAATAGAAAATTGCAGTAGAAAAATAAAATGAGGGATAGCATTGTATTTACCATATCAGAGCATGCTTCCTCTATGAAGGTACATAGGATAGGTTAGAGAAATGGGTTGAAAGGAACAAAATGAATGTAAAGTGCAAAAGCAAAAGTCCTTATTTAGAAAAAAAAACAATCAAAAACAGAGGTATAAAATGGGAATATCTGACCTGGTAATAGAGTATCATCAGCAATCCAGTGTGATTGCAAAAAAGGCAAATGCAATGTCAAGATGACTTAAAAGAAACATAATGTCAACAAATGGGTAATAATCACTCAACTGTATTTTGCTTTACTCAGTCTTCATTCAAGAAATGTGCTCGATTCTAAGCATTACTCTTTAAAATGATTCTTAAAACTTGAAGAGAGTCATAAAAGTGCAACAAAGTTGATGAGCAAATTAGACCTGAGATTGTTTAGTCTCAAATAAAAAGCATTTGTGAAAGGATATGATAGAACTATTCATATACTTGAAAATATGTTATATTAAAAAAAGCTGTTTTCGTTTGTTCATGCCACTGAATAATGGACTCAAGTTACAAGAAAGCAGACTCAGAATAAATGTTACTAAACCCTTCATAACTGTAACAGCTATCTGGAAAACAGAACAAAACCCAAAGAGGTGGTGAACTCCGTTTCATTGGATGCAGGGGATGGATAACCATTTGCCTGGGATTGTTTAATTTGTATCCCTGCATAAAGCAGTGTAATGAACTTAATGGTCTAAGTTGATCAGTTGCTAAGTTCTTCATGACCCCATGGATTCTTCACGACCCCATGGATCATATCATCCCTCTCCCCATTGTCCACTGTCCCCTGGAGCTTGCCAAAATTCATGTTTGTGATATTGACAGCACTATCTAACCATCTCTCATCCTCTGCCATTCCCTTCTCCTTTTGCCTTCAACTTTTCCAAAATGAATCTTATTTGGTGACCAAAGTATTTGAGCTTCAGCTTCAAGACTATCTAGTGCCAGATGTCTAATCCATATGACAACATTAGATAGCCTAAAATGCACAAATGTAGGAATACTGAAAATCACAGGAACTTCTAAGTAAGCATGTATAGAATTCTTTGTTGTTGTTAAGGGTTTAGACATTTTGTTTAGGATTTAGGGGTTTGGGTTTTTAATGTCTCTTTGCATTTAAATTGCCTGAATTGAAGTAAATGTTCTGTTTATCTACTTTTGAAGTCTACTTTTTTGAACAAGCTACTTAATTAAAACTGAGTTAGGTATTCTAATATTATATTGACAATACTTTGAATGTTGTTCCTCAAAGATACTTTATTAGAAAATTGGAAATTGACTGTGTGATGGATTCTTTGTTAAATGTTGAAATAACTACCAGTAATGTGAAGTGGTAGATGTTGGACTGGGATTTAAAACATAAACTTTTATTTAATTCCTTCAAAGTCTGGGATTCCTAAACCCCAACATATCTAAACAAACCTTATTTGACATATACCATGCTTCCTTCACTCCATACTTTTTTAAAAAGATATTTTATTAAAAAAACAAATTAAAAGGATACCAGCTATGCTGCAATCACCAAGTACTAGCCTTCAGAATCATGGATTTCCTAGAAAGTTCTTTGAACTTTCAAAGAAATATAAAAATGGTGATTGGTACATTCCAATGCTTACTTTATAAATGTTAACTCATTCACACTTACACAAAAAAAGACACAGTTCACCTATGAATTGCTAGTTACTGCCCAGAAGTAATGGGTAGAACAATGTCAGAGAGTTACCTCAACAATTAATTTTGTGGTAAGGTCAGTTTTTGTGATTTACTACTTCTACTGTGGGAATTATTTTATAATAGGCAAATCCTGCAGAACAGTGATTTTATTTGTTTACATGATTTACATGGCCTCCCATGTATAAAGTAACTCTGTACAGTGTGCAAGGACTAAAAACATAATCACCACCTTTGCCCCAACAACTTATAGCACAAAAGGAAAAAGTACATCCACATCAGCAGATCTTTCCTTTGCAAATCTAATTTCACATGTCAAATATTGTCATGGTCCTCCAAAGTCAGGGATTTTGAAGGATTAGTACATGAATCAAATGCAAGTGGGTTTTTAAAGAGTTAGTTGGTAAAAGAGAAAAGGCAGGGCCCAGAGATAATATCATAACAGAAGGAAAAAGTCCTAAGAGACTAGATGTGATGACAGGAAGTGAGAATTAAAGTGCCCAGTTCTAGAATAATTCACAGCTTAATCAAACACTGACAATCTCACTGAAGAATCTCTGAAAGTTAATCTAAAGATATGAACTTATCAGAAATGTAAAAATAAAGAGTTATTTATAGAGACAATGCTATTTTTTTGGTATTGTGTCTGGAAACATATTCAAAACTTACGCATTCACTGATCCAACTTTGTACAAATCTGGAGATTTTTGGTGTCTTAGCTTCCATATTTTACATGGTTTTTGTAGTTGCTGTACTGTTAATTTAAATGTCAGGGTTTAGAATCTATATTTTAATTATTCTGTTGTTTTTATTAATATATATTAAATATGAAGATAAAGTAACACAGAATTTTTTAGGGGTTTATCCATGTATAAACTAAAAGGTATGGGATAAATTTTATATATGTATGTTACTTATATATTTTATATGTGTATGTTAGTAGCTAAATTTCAGTACATTCTGATTTAATACCTAAACTGGCTAGACTAAGCATGAAATCAGAATGTATTGAAATTTAGCTATTTTTCTATTTCAAATCTGCACACAGCTTTGATGCCCAAGCTTTCTTTCCTGCTAACAAACATTACTAAAATTTTGTATCAAAGCCTGAATCTTAAATATACCCCTTTTCTCCTTTGATCATACCTGCTTTTAATTGGATGATGGAAAGCCCTAAAGAAGAGCCTAGGGAAATGGATAAATATATGGGCAGGAGAACAGAGTAATACACTTTTTTCCAGGTCCCGAGACACATACAATTATGAAGTTAATTTAGTTGTATTTTAAACTTTGCCATGAGAGCGACTACAAGTCAGCTGGGAATTCAATCTCAGGAGATATATGTTCATTTAAAGTAGCATAAGCAAATAAAACAAAACTGTTACAAGAACCATGCCCCACTACATTTATGGGAAGGATACCACAATAAATAAGGAGAATCTTAATTACAGAAACTCAATCCATTACCCTGGATTACTCTCTCGCACTGTGAAAAATGCTGCTTTTATATCCTTCATTGGTGAATGAGACACATCATAGCAATTACCCTTTTCAAAATTACCAAGACTATTGTCATTTTTGTACGAATGAGGGCCAAAGACATACATAAATATAGGTGAAGTAGACAAAGTATTTCAGGCATTCAATTGAACGGATGGTAGACTTTAAACTAGATTCAGAACAGAGTTTCACATGTATTCCCACTATCACTTTTCCCAAAATATCCCTTTCATGTATTTAGCCAGAGGTCTAAAGGGCACGATTTCTTTTTGTTTTAATCCAACTACAATTGCTAAAATACATGAAGGGGTAGAGGAGGAAAACTCATAAAACAAAATCCAAAATAATGTAACAAAGTTAGCTGAAGGGAGAGGCAAGATTAGTAAAAGAGAAGCAGGAAGGCTAGGAAAAGGAGGAAAATAGCAATAGCAATAGGATTTGGACTTATATACCATTTCACAGTGCTTTACAGCCCTCTCCAAGCAGTATACAGATCAGCCTATCGCCCCCAACAATCTGAGTTCTCATTTTACCCACCTTGCAAGGATGGAAGGCTTGAGTCAACCTTGGTGAGATTCGATCTGCCAAACTGCTGGCAGCCGGTGATCAGCAGAAGTAGCCTGCAATACTGCACTCTAACCACTGCGCCACTGCAGCTCAGGGACATGCCTGGTCAACTAAAAGAAGAGTAAATATGATTGTTCCAAAAAGAAAAGCAAAACAGCATCACCCTGGGAAGCAATGAGGCACCAATTCCAAACAGCATATTAAAAAGAAACTAAAGTTCAGTAATAGTATATGAGCTGCAGTGCTGAATGGAGACAAGAGGCAGAGAAGACTACTGAACCTGGCTCCCTGCACGTACCTGGTTCCCTGCCATGTGGCAGCAGCCCTACCTGAGCTACTCAATGTCATCGCCACAGTGGCGGTTGATACCCCTAGACCTATGGTCATGGGGGATTTCAACCTGCTGTCCGTGGGTGAGACATCTGAGGTGGCTCGGGAGTTCATGGCTTCCATGACAGCTATGGACCTGACCCAGCTAATTCATGGCCCTACCCACACGGGGGGAAACACGCTGGACCTGGTTTTTGTCTCTGGACAGTGGTTGAATGATCTTGAGATAGGGGATATAGTCACTGAGCCCTTGTCATGGTCAGATCACTCTCTCCTTTGTCTTGACCTTCGAACTGCTGCACTCTGCTGCAGGGAGGCGGAGCCGGTAAAATGGTTCTGCCCCAGGCGCCTGATGGAACCTGATAGGTTCCAGATGGAGCTTGGGCCATTTCCTGAGGCTCTGGCACATGCCTCAACTGGAGAACTAGTGCCGCCTGGGATAGGTCGGCAGCTGGAGCTCTGGATAGGGTTGTGCCTTTGTGGCCTCTGACCCGGCGCCGATCTCACCTGGCTCCCTGGTTCACTGAGGAGCTGAGGGAGATGAAGCGCCGGAAAAGACTCCTAGAGAGCAGTTGGAGGACCAGGCTTTCTGAATCCGACCGGACTCTGGTAAGATCTCATATTAGGAATTACCTAGTGGCGATAAAAACAGCAAATTGTAATTATTTTGCTGCTCTTATTGCATCATCAGATAATTGACCGGCCGCCCTGTTTAGGGTGACCCGCTCTTTATTCCAACAGGGAGCGCGGGAGGACCCCTTGCAGGGTAGAGCTGAGGATTTTGTACAGTATTTGCATGACAAAATCACTCAGATTCGGGAAGATCTAGACTCTGACTGGATAGGTTCAGAGGGGACGACTGGGGCAGGTCTTGAGAATGTTATCTGGGATGAGTTTGATCCTGTGACTCCTGATGACGTGGACAGGATTCTGGATAGACTGAATGCGACCACATGTTTGTTGGACCCGTGTCCCTCCTGGTTAGTGCTGGCTTCCCGGGAGGTGACGCGAGGCTGGCTCCAGGGGATTATTTTTTTTAATTTTTTTTTAATTTTTTTAATTTTAAAATAACATTGCAAACAACATATACTTCATCCTGTGCTATACATAAGAAAGGAAGATTTGGTTCTTCGGATATATCCTCATGATCGCCAAAATCCACGTTCTCGGGGTACAGGTACCAAAGCATCCAATTTTCCCAGCGCATAGTCCACGAATGGTTTCCAAATTTTCCAGAAAATATCTTCTTTATAGTCACCATTTCTAATTTTAATATCGCATCTCATTTTATCGTTTAAAGCTAATTTCCACATTTCACAATACCATTCTTCTATTCTAAAATTCACATCTAATTTCCAATATCTGGCTATTATAATTTTACCCATTATAATCATAATTCTAATCAATTCTTTCTCATATTTTGTTAGTTCTATTTCCTTAATTATCAACAGTAATATAGTTTCTGGTCTCAATATTATTGCTTTCCCCATCATTTCAAATATCATTTTCTTTAATTGTTGCCAAAACTTTTTAACTTTATCACATTTGTACCACATATGTTCATAAGTCCCTAATTCCATATCACATCTCCAACATTGTTTACTAATTTTGTTATCCATCAATGACAATCTTAATGGAGTCAAATACCATTTCCAAACAACCTTATAATTATGCTCTTTAATCCTTACAGATAAAGTCTTCCCATTTTTTAAATATCCATTTTTTATCCTCCTCATTTTTATACAGTTTTTCATCATATCTCCAACAACTTCCTTTTTTCTCAAAATTAAAATCTATTTCCATCGTAACTTCTGCATGATCAGAATCCTTAAAAATTTCCACATCTATCTTATCCACATTATTCAACAAATCTTTAGAAACTAAGATATAGTCAATTCTTGAATATGTATTATGTATCTTAGAGTAAAAAGTGTACACTCTTTCAGTTCCTTTCACTTCTCTCCAGGCATCCACCACGCCGTTTCGAAACATCCATTTATTTAAGGTCCCCATTTTATTTGCTCCTCCACAACGAGTGGGGTTAGTACTATCTATTTTATCTCTAATTAAATTAAAGTCCCCAGCCACAATTACTTTCCCTACACTTTCAATTTCCAAAATTTTAGTTATTTTTTCAAGAAATTCTTTTTGCTTCTCATTCGGTAGATATAAATTAACCAGTGTCACTTTTTCCTCATTAATATTTCCCACAATTATTACATATCTTCCTTCATCATCCACGATTACTTGTTCTTTTTCAAAATATACCCTATCTGATATCAATGTTACAACTCCTCTAGCTTTTGAAGTTCCAAAAGATTTTTCATAAATTTGCATACCCTTTATATACATTTTATTTGAGCCTTCAGATTTCTGATGGGTTTCTTGCAAAAATAATATATCTGGTAAATCTCTTTTAATTTTAAGTTCCAATCGTCTTCTCTTGATCTGGTTCCCTGTACCCATCACATTCCATGTCATTATTTTTATTAAACCCATTTAAACTGTAACTTTTTTAATCCTTTCCCCTCCTCTTCCTTTCTGTGCCCAGATCCCAGTACCAATCTCCCACATTCCAAACAACATTCAACATAAAGGGAAAAAAATAAAAAAAATAAAAAAAAAAAGGACAAAAGACACATCAAACATTAAATAACAATCTTCGTCTCCCACATCCTCAATTGGTTTTCGCCTCTATAAAGAGAGTGGGGGAGAGGGGACGTGCTAATGGTCAGGTCACTTCTTTCGGGTAGTCTACTTAAATTCATCTCTCAGAGAAAAGGGTGGTAACTTTTCCCCGCACTCAGCTTCCTGCAATTCTTTTTCAAGATCCTTCAATTTCTTATCCGCTCCATCTCCCATTATATCATCACGACTTTTCTTTTGTTCAACCATCGCAGGTAAGATTTCCTTCCGCTTTAATCCTTTAGGGTCTTGTCCTCCAGCAGCCCCTTTTTCTTCTGGTGTTGATGTTTTTGCATATGTTCCACCCATCTTAAGCATTTGATCTTTTATCTCTGTTATGTCCTCATACTTTACAATCAATCCAAGTTCATGTAAGTATGACACTGCATCTGTTTCCAAAGTAATTATTTGCATTCTTCCTTTATAAAAAAAATTTAGTTGCTGTGGCGGCCTCCAGTTATATTTAATTCCGTTGTCTCTCAGAACCTTTGTAATTGGCTTCAAAAAAAATCTCCACACTCTTTCTTCTCTTGATATATCCGGAAAGACTTGAATAATTTTCTCCTCAAATTTCAAAGCTTCACCCATCTCTCTCACTTTCACCATCACTTCCAGTTTATCACTAAGATTTGCAAATTTGACAAGTACATTTCTATTTAAGCCATTTTGTCTTTTATACCCAATTCTAAAAACACTTGCCAGATTTGTTGCTGTAAATGTGATTTGTGTATCCAGGTCATTGAGCCATTTTAAAACTCATTGTTTCAAATTGTCCACTTTTTCTTCTTGAATTCCTCGAATAATCAAATTATATTTCCTCGCTTCTTCTTCCAAAAGACAATTTTTTTTATCTTGTTGTTCATTTTTAAAAAAGATTTCTCCAATTTGCCGATCTACCTTTACATCATGTGCATGAATCTGCTCAATTTCATCTTTAATTGTTGTCATTTCTACTGTTTGCTTTGCAAAATTTTCGTTTATTTCTTGCTTCATTCTTTTAATTTCCAATGTCATATTATCCATACTATCTGACAGTCCTGATATCTTTTCACCAATTTTAGTTAAGGCCACAGCAACTTGTTGCATTTCTAAAGATTGTTGGGTCGCCATTTTTAATAAGTTTTTAATTGTCCACTTTTGCCAAGAGGGTCTTTAATGAAGATTAAGGGACAGCAATTCCCAATTGAAGCTGAGACAGCTTATTATTGCACTCAAAAGGGCCAACAATAAAAGTTTATAATTTTCAATTCAGTTTGCATAATTTCCTTTTTTAAAAAAAAACCTAACATCCATTGGAAGGCACTGCCCAGAAACGTCTTGCCGCTTCGACTCAGGCACTTTCACAAACAAAAGATCAACTTAAAATTCACATATTCTTCCAAAAAGAAACCCCTTTCCACCGGTCTTTTGATGTTCCGTGCCTTTACCCCACAGCAAAAACAAACACAGATCGTGATAATAATAAGAACAAAAGGCAGCTATTTGCTCCAAATACACAATCGCGACTGCCTATCTGGTCACCCCTCACTCCTTCCACTTTCCCATGCTATGAAAGGCTTCGAAATTCGAGTGGTTCAGGGTGACCTATCGATTCCAAAGTCAGTCTGCTGGGCCAGTAGCTCTTCCGATACAATTTATAAAATTTTGGCTCTTATCGGTGCATTTCAAACACTTTAATCCACATTTATCTTCCGTAAAATGCCCTGCGAAGTGGAGAAAACGTCCTCACTCCACCACGGCCATAACCACGCCCCGGCGTGTTTGATCCTGTGACTCCTGATCACGTGGACAGGATTCTGGATAGACTGAATGCGACCACATGTTTGTTGGACCCGTGTCCCTCCTGGTTAGTGCTGGCTTCCCGGGAGGTGACGCGAGGCTGGCTCCAGGGGATTATAAATGCTTCATTGGGTGAGAGTGACTTCCCTGCCACCTTGAAAGAGGTGGTGGTCAGGCCACTCCTCAAGAAGCCTTCCCTGGACCCGGCAGTGTTGTCTAATTATCGTCCAGTCTCCAACCTTCGCTTTGTGGCGAAGGTTGTTGAGAGTGTGGTTGCGCGACAGCTCCCCCAGCACCTGGATGAAACAGCGTATTTGGATCCATTCCAGTTGGGCTTCAGGCCTGGGTACAGCACGGAAACGGCATTGGTCACGTTGGTGGATGATCTCTGGAGGTCTCGGGACAGGGGTTGCTCCTCTGTCCTGGTCCTATTAGATCTCTCAGTGGCTTTTGATACCATCGACTAAGGTATCATGCTGCACCGGTTGGAAGAGTTGGGGGTGGGAGGCACTGTGTTGCGGTGGTTCTCCTCCTTTCTCTCTGACCGGTCGCAGTCTGTGTTGGCAGGGGGGCAGAGGTCAACCCCAGGTGCCTCATATGTGGGGTACCACAAGGGTTCAACATTTATGTAAAGCCGCTGGGTAAGATCATCCGTGGTTTCAGGGTGAAGTACCACCAGTACACTGATGATACTCAGCTGTACATCTCCACCCTGGACCACCCCAACAATGCCCTTGAAGTGATGTCCCGGTGCCTGGAGGCCGTGCGAATCTGGATGGGAAGGAACAGGCTCAGGCTCAACCCGTCCAAGACTGAGTGGCTGTGGTTTCCAACGTCCCGATATAGTCAGTTGACGCCATTGCTGATTATTGGGGGCGAATCGCTGGCCCCCACGGAGAGGGCTCGCAACTTGGGCGTCCTCCTGGATTCACGGCTGTCTTTAGAAGAGCATTTGACAGCCATGTCCGGGAGGATTTTCTATCAGGTCTGCCTGATTCGCCAGTTGCGTCCCTTTCTGGATTGGGACTCCTTAAACACGGTCACTCATGTCCTCGTCACTTCCCGCCTGGACTACTGCAATGCTCTCTACATGGGGCTCCCCTTGAGGAGCACCCGGAGGCTCCAACTGGTGCAGAGTGCGGCCGCATGGGTGGTTATGGGAGCGACATGGCGCTCCCATGGAACACCTCTCCTGTGCGAGCTGCACTGGCTCCCGGTGGCCTTCCGGGTGCGCTTCAAGGTTTTGGTTACCACCTTTAGAGCGCTCCATGGCTTAGGGCCTGGTTATTTACGGGACTGCCTGCTGCTGCAAACAGCCTCCCACCGGCCGGTACACTCTCACAGAGAGGGACTCCTCCAGGTGCCGTTGGCCAAACAATGTCGGCTGGCGGTCCCCAGGGGAGAGCCTTCTCTGTGGGGGCACCTACTATCTGGAACGAGCTCCCCCAGAGATATGGAGGATCCTGGATCTACGCACCTTCCACCGCGCTCTCAAGACCTTTTTATTTCACCAGGCTGGTCTGGCCTAACTTCTCCCATTCTCTTTTTAATGTAAATTTTAATGTACATTTTAATTTGTTCTTAACCTGAGGTTTTAAATTTGTCTTGGGCTAAATTGATTTAATTCTATTTTACTTCTGCTCTTAAATTTTTGTATTCTATGTGTTTTATCTTGTGCCTGTTCACCGCCCTGAGTCCTTCGGGAGTAGGGTGGTATATAAATAAAATAAAATGAAAAATGAAAAAAAATGAAAATGAATGGAGAAAAGTTATAGCTCAACAGTAGATATGTGGCAAAATAAAAAATTAACAGTAGCAAGAGAAATCTAGGAAAAAATCTAGCATGAGGCAAAAAGAATGATCTAAAGCAACATACAAGAATAATACTGAAGAATCAAAGTATAGTTCACAAGCTAGAAAGACAGAAAAACTGACAGATATCTATGGATTTATAGTTTAGAAAACAAAGAAAAGCATATAACAGAGAAATTGGCTGGATACATTTAACACACACATCCAGTATATCCAAAATGGGAACAGTCTATAGCAGGGGTCTTCAACCTTGGCAATTTTAAGACTTGTGGACTTCAACTCCCAGAATTCCTCAACCAGCTATATCTATAGTATCTCAATATTTCATTTCAGACAGCCTTCTTTATTCCTTCAAGTGAAATATCATTTGACATGCCATCAAGACGGGATTACTCGAGCTAACCAATTATTTAGGCAAGGGGCTTTAGCACATGAAGATTCAGAAGAGCAAGAGAAGTAGCTAAAGCAGAGTAACCCCTTCTTCTTCATCCATTAAGGAAAAAAAACTACTATGTCACTTGAGGAATACGTTTCAACAACATAATCTGAGAATCAGATTTTCTCATTAAAGCTTTGCAAAGCCATAATATCCACCCATTAATATATTGCAGTCAGAACACACACTCTTATAACATCAACAGTTGAAAATAACAATTAGGGTTATCAACAGGGCCATCTTAACAGTATTATGGGTCCTGGGCAAAGCAGTGTACTGGGGCCCCTACGACAACTCCTCACAGGAATAAAAATGTAAATGGTCGATCAAATTAAACATATATTTGCATGTTAATATTAATTAAAAATGCAGTAAATTGTAATAAATCTGTTGCTGTATTTATATGATACAAGGTGCATTGAAGGGTTAACATACACAGATTAGTATGGGGCCTTTATGCTCCTGGGGCCCACAGGCAAGTGCCCATCAGGTCCATGCGTTAAGACAGCACTGGTTATCAAGAGTTGCATTGAAGAAAAGAGGAAAAACAGCATGTAAATAAGGGATCATTAAACCATAACTACCCCTCCCTACTTTCCTTCCTTCCAACTGTGTGTTGGATAAAGCTATTTTTCCAATTGTCAACTGTCAAAGAAGTCCCAGGAACCTATGAATATTCAATTGCTCTTCTTGGTACATTTAGCATTTTGAAGCCAAGGAAATAGAATTCATGAAATATGAAAGGACTGTGCCATGTCGCCTTGTAGCAAATGTTTCCATTAAGATGATATATGGACAACTTCACACCTTCATCTTCTGAGAGTGTTATGCTATATTTATAATCAGCTCTATTAACTTTGCTTTGAAAGCATTACTGTTGGTCTGTATTTACTTGCCTGGTGGAAATGTTTTTGGGATTGGTAATATTCAGCCTGTCTTAAAATCATCCTGATATTTAGAGATGTCAACTTAAACAAAAATAGTGCTTTAGTGGGTGGGAAGTGGATTTGATAATACAAATTTTAGTGATTTTATAAAAAAATTGAATTCTCAAGCAGAACATCCTGGAACTTTTCAGAACCAAAATATTCCCCAAATGAGAATCAAACATTTATTCATGAATGTATCCATGATCACATATCTTATATATGAACACTTAAATGGAAGTTATTTTTTTCTACCTCTTGTAGTTCTGATAATTGTTAACATAGCAAAGTAATAATGATTATTTTAATCCCACACAATTATTTTCATTTTATTCATTCTAAGAATAAAGTCTGAAGAGATATATAGACTTCAAAGTTCTATAAAATAGTGTTTGGTACTTTTAGTAGCATGCTTTTACCTCAAATATTTTTGGCTTGCAATCTTGATAGTTCCTCAAATTTTGAGGATTTTTTAAAATAAAATTAATTTATTAAAAATAAAATAAAATTTTCCTAAATTACGCTCTGAATAAATTGAGATTAAGTAATTAAAGAAAATAGTTTTATTCAGTATCTCACTTTTAAATACTAGTTTATAGGACTTATTTATAGAAAAGTTAATAATGAATTAAAAAAGAATTCTTTAAGAAAAATGTTAGTAAAGTTTAAACAACTAAAATGCTTAAAGAAACATGTTTAGCCAACTGTTCCATCAAGCATTAGACTTGTATTAAAATGACCATGTGACCTTCTTTATAGAGGGCACTCATTAATTTAAAGACCTGTCAAAGAGCAGTTGTCTGTTTGAAAAATATATTTATTGAGAACTGTTTAGTTCACGTTTAGTTTAAAAATAAAGAACCATGAAAAATTGTTCTTCAAAATAGCTTATCAATAACTTAGCACTGGGCAGTTTCTTCATATCAACATATTTCCAAAAGGATGCTGTATGTTGTGTTTCAATTATAATAATTATTTCTAATGTGGCAATCTGCTATACAAACTGAGATTATATTTTATTTACTTGTTGATGACAGATTCTCATTTTTATGAGACTAGATAAGTGTTGTACTGCTATAATAACAAACCTTTGGGAGCAGGCTTTCTTTCTTCCTTGGAACATTAATGGAAACATTTTGTCCATAAGTTTTTTTTTTTAATGACATAAACTGTGAAGTTCTTGGTTGGTTGTTTGCAGACATTTCATTATTTGACCATCTACCATTTTCAATGCTAGAAGAGTTGAATTTGGTCTCTATACAGTATGCAGTAACTTGTCCTGTCAGTTATGGTGGGGATGTTGTTTTCTTCTTGATATTTGCTTGATTAGGCTGTTGGTTCACTGCTTGTCTGAGTTGGTACTTTCTTAATTACGTATTGCTTATTGCTGTTTGTCTGGTGTCAACCCTGGTGTTAGTCCCTACATATCTGAGTACTGATTGCTGATGAGGAGATGTTGTGGTCTTTTTGTTTCTAATTTAGGTTTTTTATTGTCTCCTATGACTGCTCTGTAAATGTTGTTTATGTGCCTGTTGATGCCTGATGTGTTTGAGTACTAAGGTTCCAGAAATTCCCTGGTATTTTCAGATGTAGCTTAGTTTGGAACAGGGGTGTCGTCATGTCGTCACAGCGGCATCACGTGTCGTATCAGGACTTCTTCTCCCTTCACTAAACTGGGCGTGGCCAGTGTGTGATGCATCTGTCCTGCAGGCTGGGAGTTTGACCGACCTGGTCATAATATAGTTAATTGATTAAGAAAATAGATAATTAGTTAAGTTTGAATTATTAGCATCACTGTAGACTAAAGTTTAGTGATTTTCTTTTCTTTTGGAACTGTAATCAAATTACGTTCTCTCCAATGCTGTAGTAGTCAAAACATTTTTAAAGACTCTTGACACAATACTCAGACATTAATTTTGTTTGCCAACTATTCCAAGGATAAGCAGAATATCCTCGGACTGTATGTTTTGGTAACATACTAAAAAAAAAAACCACTCACCCCAGATACCAAGTCTTCTTTCCATTCATTTGTATCATTATCTTTCTCACTAAGCTCACCCTTTTCAAAAGTTATAACTGTAGCCCTTAGCACTGCAAAGATTGATTACCCCCAACTATTCCTCATGATACAAAATGGATCTAAATGGTTAACTCTACCTTTAAAGTAAGGTCAGTCCCGAATATTGGAGAAAAGAGGGACTAAAAGCAGCAACACAGTTATTTCAGTCATCAGTCATAATTAGATGGATTTTATGCCATGGAACAAAGCAATTTTGCAATGACGGACCAGAGATAAGTATAAATAAATAATATAGTCTATATATTGAGAAGCATATTAAAGATGACTTGTGCGCATATGTACTGTATGCACGGATACTGTATATACATTCAATGTTTTACAGTTTTGTAGTTTAATTAGTATCAGTCATTGTATTTTTGTTAGCTTCAGATTTTTCATTAAAATCAGCATATTGATTCTTCATAAATAAGTACAAACTTATACAGTACATATATCCTGATGGTCCTCATCCAAAATATAAGGCCATGTAATATAATGTGTTAACTTCTTGAAACACCACGTTGCCTGATAAAAAACACTTAAAGCTCATGTTTATGAATGTCCATAGAAAGATGAGATTCTATAAAAAAGTATGAGATTTAATCCAAATTACTAAACCACAGAACAATTGCATAATATCAATATATTTCTGTATAGAAACCTAACTTTTTACAAGACAACATATTGCAACATCCTAAAAGTCACAATTTGTTTTGCAAATTGCTCTATTGTTGGTTATTAGTCAGTTTTCAAATTGAAACATTCTAATCTTATGTTAATCAGTCAACATTTATTTTTGCTCTATTTTTTTAATGTAAAGCATTAAATCACCGATTATAATTTCAAATTTTTGAGTAAAATTATCCACTAAGTTTTTATGCACAGAAATCCAACCATTATAAAAGTTTGAATAGTGTGGGAAAGAGCTTTTAAGGTAGAGAGCAGTTCAGGTTTGCTTTTTTCTCCCAATCTGTATTAAATTCAGCACAAGCTGCCAGGTGGTCTGATGTCAAAACAGCAAGGTCCTCTCCTTTGTGCAAGAGGTAACTCTTTTTATTTTTCTGCCTTCTCAGTTTTGAACCCATAATAAACCAAGTGAAATACTGTGGTTTACATATAAAACAACAACAATAATAATCTTTAGTAATTAAGAAAGTAGTTAAAAGGTAAGATTACTACCATAATTAGCTCAGGAAATCAGAAGGAGTCGGATAGCACCTTTTCAATTCACATTTTTTATTGAAAGGCTGCCATTCACTTTATCAGATGCATAGAGTGACTGGACTGATATAGGATTTAAATTGGGATGAGGCAGGAAGGGAAAGAAGAGTGGTTATGCTCTTGAAAATGTATGACTTCTAGTAAGATCTGTTAGCTGAAAAAACTTCCATCAGATTCCTTCTGATTTTTTTTGTTACCCTTCATTAAAATAGCTGTCTTCTTGTCTCCTTATCTGATGATTGATCTAAAGTTGTAATACAAAATGTCACCAAAGTAAATGCTATTAATTTATATATTTGTACTATTGACATGCCATCACTGCAGATTATTTAGTTAAAAAAACAATTCAGGAATGGAGCATTGGTCCTACCTGATACGTTCCTTCTCGTTGAGTGGAGACAGCAGCCTGTGTGGTAGTGCTAGTCCAATCAGCATGAAGGACTGAGTCTGTCAATCATTATTAGTTCCGCCCTTGTTGCCGGGCAGGCCAGCTTTTGGCGAAGAATCGAAGACAGACTCGGCGTGTGGGATAAGGAGAAATACCAGAAGGCAGAGAAGACAGGAAAATACGCAAGGTCAAGAAAGGGAGGGTCTGGCTGCTGTCTCCACTCAAAGAGAAGGAACGTATCAGGTAGGACCAACGCTCCTTCTCCATTGAGAGTGGAGACAGCAGCCAGTGTGGGACATACCCAAGTTCACTGTCCCGGAGTCAGGGTGGGATCATGCTGGACCGCAGCACCCTCCCCAGCAACGACCCTTTGCAGAACCCGGCGTCCAAATGCGGCCTCAGCTGACGCAAACTGGTCCAGTTTGTAATGTCGTATGAAAGGACCAGGAGAGGTCCACATGGCCGCCCTACAAATCTCGAGCAAGGGAGCTTGGGTTGCCCACGCTGCCGTTGTAACTGCACTGCGGGTGGAATGAGCTGTCAATCTCGCAGGACGCAGAAGCGACCAAAAGTCGTAGGCCGAGGCAATAGTGTGTCTTATCCAGCAACCGATGGTAGACGATGAGACTTTACACCCTTGGGAGGTAGGTAAGAAGGAGACAAATAGCGATTCCGAACGACGAAAGGGAGCCGTCCTCTTCAGGTAGATCCGTAGCGCCCGCCTGACATCCAGGGCGTGCCAGTGTCGCTCCCGAGGGTGAGTAGGACGGGGGCAGAAATTAGGTAGTATAAGTTCTTGTGACCGGTGAAATACAGAATTGACTTTGGGTACAAAGGTAGGGTCCAAGCGGAGGACAACTCGGTCCACGTGAAATACACAAAGGTCCGAATGGGTGGATAAAACTGCAATTTCTGATATGCGGCGGGCTGAAGTTATGGCCACCAAGAAGGCAACCTTGCAGGAAAGGAGCCTGAGACTGGTAGTCCTTAGGGGCTCGTACGGCGGACCCATAAGCGACTCCAAGACCAGCGGAAGATCCCAAGTGGGGTATCGGTGCAGTACGGCAGGGCACAAATTCTTGGCACCACGGAGAAACCGGCGGATCAAGGAGTGCTGAGCCAAGGACGACAAGGAACCGCAGGTAAGCACGGATGATAACGCGGCAACTTGCCGACGAAACGTGTTAGGGGAGAAACCTTGGGACAGACCCTTCTGTAAAAACATCAGAATATGCACCATGGAAGGTTGCAGCGAGGGCACTCCGATTTGGTTATACCAGTCACAGAAGGTCCGCCATGTGGCAGAATAAATACGGTCCGTAGAAGGACGGCGGGAAGCTTGTAATATCCTAATAACGTCCGCCGGAATGTTCACTGCCCTCAACGTGCTCCGCTCAACCTTCAAGCGGTCAGATTGAGCCAGGCCAGGTCTGGGTGAGACAGAGTGCCCTGAGAAAGAGTGTCATTCTCGAGAGGGATGCGCCACGATGGGGTCACCGACAGGGACATGAGGTCGGCAAACCAGGGTCTCCGGGGCCAATGAGGAGCCACTTCTGCCCGCTCGGAGAGAATTTTGCGGATGACCCTGGGATGAGGGACGTCAGGGGGAAGGCATACAGAAGGCCCGACGGCCATGGAGTCCGAAGACCATTGACGCCGGCTGCCTGAGGGTGAGGATATCGAGAGAAGAACTGCGGAAGTTGGGCGTTCTCGAGTGGCAAACAGGTCGACTATTGGCTGGCCGAAGCGAAATGACAGGTCCTCGAAAATGCGTGGGTGGAGACGCCACTCCACATTGTCTATCTGACGGCGACTCAGCCAATCCGCTTGAACATTCCGCACCCCGGAGATGTGTTCCACTCGTAGTGAACAAAGGTGGCGCTCTGACCAGAGTCCCAATGTCATTGCCACCACCAGAAGATACTTCGATTTGTTCAGATGCGCCTTGGCAGTGACGTTGTCCGTCAGGACAAGGACGTGAGTTCCGGAGACCAGATGATGGAATGCCTTCAGGGCAAGGAAGACTGCCTGTAGTTCTAGCCAATTGATGGGACGACGAGCTTCTGAGGGCGTCCAAGACCCTTGAGCCAGTTGGCCCTGGCAATGGGCTCCCCAGCCCAGGAGACTGGCATCTGTCGTCACCACCACCCTTGGGGTTTCGAGGAAGAAGCAACCCGCAGCGAGAGCAGGGGAACACCACCACAGGAGAGACTGGCGAACCGCAGGAGGGACCGGAACCGGCCATGAAGAAGTGCCTCTGCCCGCCTTCTGCAAAGGCAAGAGAAACCATTGGAGTTCCCTGGAGTGCAGCTGTGCCCAGGGAACTATGGCTATAGCAGATATCATTTTCCCCAATAGTTGCGATAAGATATATGGAGACATGACCCTACTCCTTTCTACCTGGGAAACTAACTTCCGCAGGCTGTTCTGCCTATCGGGAGAGAGAAAAACCTTGCCCTGGAGAGTGTCAATAAGGGCGTCTAAATGAACCAAGCTAGTAGAGGGCGAGAGATGACTCTTCTCCAAGTTAATTGAAAAACCGTGAGCCGCTAGGGTCTCAACAGTCAGACGTACATCGAGGATAGCCTGCTGGGCGGAGGTAGACAAAATCAAAATATCATCAAGGTAACATAAAAGCCTAACAGAACGGAATCGAAGAATCTTTGTAAAGGTACGGGGAGCAGAGGAAAGGCCAAAGGGCAGGGCCCTATACTGGTAATGCACCCCGCCATAACAAAACCGCAAAAACTGCCTATGGGAAGGGAGGATAGGGACGTGCAAGTAGGCCTCAGTAAGGTCAATGGAAGAGAGGAGATCGCCCCTCCGGACACCGTCAAGGATAGACTTTAAGGATTACATTTTAAATTTACGGTACACCACGTACCTGTTCAACCGCTTCAGATCCAGAATAGGTCTCCACCCCCCCCCCGGTGATTTTGGAACTAGAAACACCCGGGAATAGAACACCGAACCCTCCTGACCAGGTGGAACCGGCTGAATAGCCTTTATAGTCAGGAGGTGCTGAACCGCTGAGTCCATAAGGGACTTCCGTTCGGGATTACGAGAAATCGGACAGCACACAAAGGTGTTGGGGGGAGTAGAAACGAATTCAATGGCCAGGCCTGATCTTAGAGTGGCCTGGACCCACTTGTCTG
Organism: Pantherophis guttatus; assembly: GCF_059756535.1. Lineage (NCBI taxonomy): Eukaryota > Metazoa > Chordata > Lepidosauria > Squamata > Colubridae > Pantherophis > Pantherophis guttatus. Next base: position 51,196,345 of record NC_142070.1, read on the forward strand.
AGGTGGAGTGCTCCCAAATGGTGGAAAAGAGGGCCAATCTGCTGCCTATGGGAGGATCAGAAATGCAATTAATGATGGCGCTGGTAGGAACGACCCCCTTCCCCTTGAAAGGGCCGTCGAGAAACAAAGGGCTTGCCCCGGAAGGACCTATCCGGATAACCCCGTTGCCTGTTAGCGGGAGTAAATGACCTAGGGGAAGAAAGGGAGGAGGGTCTTCCGGTGTCAGGACCTTGAAATTGCGCACAAGGTGGATATGGACTGTAACGGGATTCTCCTCTACGATAGACAGCAGCCAGCACTTTTTTCTTGTCCTTAGTCTCAGTAAGGAAGGGCTCTAATGCATCACCAAAGAGATGGGACCCCCCGAAGGGAACGGATGCGAGGCGCCATTTATGATGGGCATCTGCCTGCCAGTGACGGAGCCAGACCAAACGGCGAGCCGTGATGGAGGAGGCCAGAGCCTTGGAAGCAAAGCGAGAGGCATTAAGCATAGCGTCCGCTGAAAATTGCAGGGCCACAATAATTTTGTTAAGGTCTTGCTTGACCCGTATATCGTCAGGTGGTAGTTTGTCCTGCAGCTGTCGTAACCAGAGGACAGTGGTCCGATTGAAGAAGGAAACAGTGGTCGCTGCCCGGATGGCCCAGGCGGCACCTTGATGGGCCCTCTGCAACACTAAGTCGGATCGACGCTCGTCAGGGCGGAGAGCTTCGTCAGGATCGCCCGGTACGTTAGCATTCAGTAGTAAGGCAACAATAGGAGCGTCCACTGAGGGAATTTGTAGGAGAGTGTCCAATTCCATGGCAACCTGAAAATTCTTCCGGTCGTTAGTAGAAGGGAGGACGGCCGTCGCCGGGGAAGACCACTGCCGCTTAACTACATCCAAGAAGAGCGGTGGAGTTGGAATAGAGGTGATAGGCTTGACAGGTTCAGCAAACATGGGATCCAAAGATCCTGCTGTGGAGGCCGGAAGCGGATCCACGACAGGAGATGACAAGCGAATCGTATTGACTGCTTTGAATAAAAGAGATTTAAACAGTGACTGTGGGAACAGCCCAGAGAAGGACGGTTGTTCTGGAGGAAGATTTTCATCCTCAGACAGGCCTGCATTCAGCCTCCACAACAGTAGAGGTCTGGCTGGCATGGGAACATGTAGGAGAGCCTGGTTCCCTGGCCTGAATGATCTCAGGAGCTGCCCTTTCCGGGGAAATGGAAGAAAGGGACCTCACAGATTCTGCCCAACTGGAAAGGCCAGAACGGGCGGCCAAAGACTTCTGCACTGCGGCCTCAATCATAAGTTGAAGTTGTTCAGACGACAACTGGGCTGGAACCTGCACAAGGGCTGGAGCTAAAGGTGGAGATAAAACAGGCTCTGGCAAGGTGTCCGGATCTGAAGGGGCCAGTGGAGGAGCGGCCTCAGAACCCCACAAGTCAGACGTGGAGACAGTCACAGGGCTGGAGAGACAGTTGATCTGGAGTAACCGGCCTAGGAACTGTTGCAGGTACCGGAACTGCCACCACCGAGGAAGGAATAGTCACCGCAGAGGCAATATTTGCAGAAGCCTTATTGCAGAGCTTGGTCAAGACTTTGTCCCGCCTTTTCTCCGCCTCTGAAGTCAAGTCATGAGAATGTGACTTGTGGTGGGGCCGAGCTGAAATTGTAACCGGGGATGGCTCCTGAGAGGCCTCCCGGGCTGAAGGTTGCAAAACAGGTTCAGAAATAGGTTGCCCATTGGTAGTATTACTGGCCCTCCGGCCATGTTTAGATTTAGACTGGGCTTTGGGCATGTCACTGGTAAGTGAGATCACAGTTACACTGGGGGGAGCGTAGGAAACTCCACAGGAAACAGCGTAGAGGAAGCGGTGGTAAAATACAATGGGAGCGCAAACACTCCACTAGACAGCCCTTGAGAAATTACAGCCTTGTAGAAAGATTAGGGAGCGTGATAACTCCACAAGCCAACAGTGTCCAAAGTCAATGGCCCAGCAATATCAATTGAACAGTCAGAGTACTTCAAGGGCCAGAAGGCAAGTGAGTAGCTCCAAATAGGCCCCCAAAGTTGTTAGGAAGGGTCCACTGGTAAGAAGGTCAGGCAGCTGCTCTTTTTTGTAATAAATACCAGCAGAAAGGCTCCTGGTAATAAAGGCAATTCAAATGGCCAGAAAGGACAGCTGATGATCGTAGCGGCCAAAAAAGGGCATCCAAAATGGCCGCCATCCTTACTATGAGGCCAAGACAGTATTGGCAGAGACAAAATGGCCACCGCCTTAGGTGTCAATCAAACGCGGCTCAAAAGTACGGCTGAGAGGCAACGCGGCAAAAAAATGGGCATCCAAAATGGCCGCCACCCTTACGACGAAGCCAAGACAGTACTGGCAAATAAAATGGCCAAAAAAGGGCATCCAAAATGGCCACCGCCCTTACGTCAAAGCCGAGGCAGTACTGGCAAGCAAAATGGCCGACGCAAGTAACAAAGACGTCGATGAGGCAAAGTCCAAGGCAAAATGGCCACCGCAGTAAGAAACGCTGCACCGTAGCTGAATAAAACAGTTCAATGAGCGCAAAGGTAGCAAAATTAAAGCCAAAGGGGGTAGACAGTCAAGCGACCCCAACAACGCACAGGGCAATCAACCACCCCCAAGGGGAGGTAAACGCAGCTGAATATCCCCAGCCGTTCAAAGTAACAAGTCCACAATAGCATATGCTATGTTGAAAAGCAGTCCGAGAGTCAGTCAACCGATAAGGAAACAAAGCCAGTAATCGTCAGGAAATCCGAGGTCAAGAAGCCAGAACAACGTCAGATTAAAGCTAAATTAGCCAGAAATCAGGAGGAACTAAGACCCACATGCCTGTCCACTGAAGACTGAGTCAAAAGCTGGCCTGCCCGGCAACAAGGGCATAACTAATAATGATTGACAGACTCAGTCCTTCATGCTGATTGAACTAGCACTACCACACTGGCTGCTGTCTCCACTCTCAATGGAGAAAAAACATATTCATATTAACAAGCTTTTACTACTAACACTAGAGCAATGTTTGAGAATGATTCTGAGAAAAGGTAAACAAACATAGAAGTTAAACAATAGAATAAATTGAAAACATTTTCTTGCAAACCTTTGGTCCAGCCAGGTTTCTTGCAGGAACAATGGTTATTGCAAATCCCAAACAATGACATATTACAAATCTTCCCAATTTTCCTGACTCTATATAGAAATACTTGACACATAACCTGTCATTTTTAGCTTCCTTAAAAATACAGAGAAATCCTTTTTCCACTATGTTTGCGTGATTACTTGCCAGTTCTCAGTCTCAATGTATAAAATTCTACTTCTACTTCTTCATACATTGATTTCTTCTATTTTATTGTATCATGTAGTCATTAGTATGTCGCTAAAATAACGGCCACTCATAATTTTTCTAACACCAGTATGCCAAATGTTCCTATAACAGCATAATTCTCTGCATTTTATATATGAGTAAAATAACACTATTTTCAAACCCTGCTAAGTAGATATATTAATGCAGCCTTAATGTTGCAATATAGGTTGCATGTGGAAAGTCAATAAACTATTTAAACAGTTCGGATTTTAATTAAGATAAACAAGTTACTGAATGTTTCCTTATCTAATAGATACCCTTTTTATATGCTGCAATGCCTAACTCTTCCTATAAATGACAGGTCATAAAACTAAAGCCGATCCAAGAGTTTTATTGCTACTGTATAAAGTTACAAATAAGCTGACAATTTTAGGCTCCAACATATATCCAAAAATTGAGTTTTATGCTTATGCATGGATAGACTTATCCGTGAATATATATGGCAATATTTTTTAAAAGAACCTACATACTGTATATTCGCAGATAAGCTGAACCCAAATGCCATGAAAAATGTGCTACCCATGGATAAGCCAGTTGGGAAAATTTAAAACACATTCTATTCTGGAAAACAACATTATTGATACAAAGCGAAGTCCTTCAGAATATATTGAAAAAACTATGAAAATATTGAGGACTGTCTTCTCCATGGATGGATTTATTTGCTAGTATATACAGTACATATAGATCTATTGGACTGATCACAAATTAATATTGTTCAACAATCATTTATTAAAATTGACAATTTTATGCACAGTATTATGGGGTTATTTTTCATTTTACACATTTTGACAAATACACTTGACAAGTTTTATGAAGGCAATCCCATTCTTCTAAAAAGAATAAAGTAAAAAATATGAAATGTTTTTCATATATGTATATTTTTAATAATTAATTTTATACTCAATCTTGTAAAAACAAAATTCTTTATTTGAAGTCCTACCTGACACTGTATAAAATTTGGGCAAAGGTTTTGCCGTCAAACACTTTTAAGGTTACTAGCAGTAATCCCATTCCTTTGGAGTAGAAGAATCCCTTGATCTCTGTTGAGGACCCTGAGAATGTTTGAGTAATCTATATATATTCCTGATACTTTTCATGTCCCCCGAACATGGAAGACCACTTCCATATATTTGAAGTGTGATGATTTTATTTCCATTTATTATCCAACTGAATTGATTTCTGGTAGGTGCAGGACCATAGATTGAATTGTAGTCAGAAAGATTTATTGTTCACATCTATACATGGTCAACAAATGGTCAGCAATAAATTGGCACTAGATAAGTGCCAACATAATTCAAGGGAGGGCTGGACTGGACTTGGATCTCTTGTGGCAACAAAGACTCTAAACTGATGATGCATTTAACTCCACCCGCTAGCTTTGCCTTCTTCCTTTCAAACATGCACTTAACATTTTTTTCAATGTTAGTTTTTAATTTAATTAATTTAATTAATTTTATTTCATTTATTTTTGGTAATTTATATTCAGCTTGTTTACTTTGTTGAAGTCAGTCTTGGTTTTCATGGCTTTTCTGAGCCTGATGGAAGTCCACAAGATAACAACTGCATCTCTCTATGTCTGGCAAATTTGGGTGTATGAAAATCAGGGTTACTTAGCTAATTGGCCATTAAACTAGTGTAAATGTTGAAAATGATGGGAGCCCTTGATATATATATCTAGATGGAATATGCCTTTTACTTTTATTATGCCTAAGGATTGTGTTTCCATGTAGTTCCTGTAAAATCTAAAAATTGTAGGTAGAATTTTGTACAAAGAAAAATATGCTTGAGCAAATGCAAACAAATATTTTACAGTCCATTCTTATGAATCCAAGGAGTCTCCCCAATGTAGTAATCAGGATGGGAATGCTCAAATTAGAAGCAATGGTATGAATGGGCTAGTTGTGCTGATATTCTTGGACCCCCTACCCATCAATAGTGAACTATGCAGTGAATTGCTGTGGTCTTGTCACAGATTTGCTGTTAGCTTCTAGTGTTGATCAAGCAAAAGATACAATTCTCCAACTATCAAACCAAAGCTAGTACGATGTCCTGAAACCTGATCTGAACCCTGATATCAAAGGTACCTGGCAATTTGCAAATTATCAATATATGCAGATATTGCCCACACTTTTATTTTGAACATATTTAGTGCCAGATAGTAAGTGATCTCATCAACACTATTACAGGGCAGATTAATTATAGCCCCATTAGCAGAATTTACCTGCCCATGTGATTCTAGATAAATAGAAACCATCCAATAGTATTATTTCACTGCAACTTTTTTAGAGATCTGCATAGGCATTACATATTTCCTCTGCTGCAATGCCTCCCGGGAGAGACAGAAGAATATTTTATCAATCTTTTCTCCTCAGGTTCCAGCTATTCTACTAGCCAAATTTTGTGTGGCTGCAGTGACACTTAGTATAAATGTAATAAATTTTCCAGTTTGGACATATTTTACTAATATTAAGTTTCCTAATGTCATTGTATTGATATTATCCTTCTTGTTTAACTAATTTTCGTACTATTGATCTTTGATTGTAATACATTTGATTTGATTTGATAAAAAATTCTCAAGAAGGAATATAAGTTTTAAAGATTATAAGATGCATTATGCACACTTGGAAATAGTCAGGAAACTGAATGCTAACACAAGTCAAACTGTGAAGAAAGAAGGACTTTTGAAAAGAATATTATTTTCTGCAACTGGTGTTCAAACAGTTAAAATAAGGGCTGGATCACTTTGGATGATGAATGCTTTATTCTCTGCTTTTCCAAAGTAACTAACTGCAGTGCAATGCACCATCCCTATCACCATGACTGAGAGTAGCAGAAATCTCTATAACTTCTGTAATTTAGCATGAAAAAATCTTTAATGTAAATATTTTGCAACCCTTTTTTATACATAACTATCTTACAGCAATATTAATTTACATAAAAATAATTTTCAAAAATAATTTTCAAAAATAATTTTCAAAAAAGCCAACTATGATCTCATAGACACTGACCTCTCATCTCTTGATTGGCAAATTCTATTCTCTGGCTGTAACACTGCCGAAGACCATTATAACATTTTCTTGCTCGAAATCAATAGAGTTATTAAACTATATATACCACTAATCACCACTAAAACCAGGAAAAACAAATTACCCATATCAATAAGAAAGCTCTAATTCCCCCCAAAAAATCCCTCTGGCAAAAAACCAAAACTGGCTATGTAGCTAATTTTAAAAGCTGCTACAAAAATATAAGCCACCAAAGACTGAAAGCACCAATTACCACACCAAACAAGAAGAGAACCTCCTGTGCATGAAATCCAACCGCGCCTTCTATAATTTTATAAACAACAAACTTAAAGACTCAATATTCATCCCACCCCTAAAAGGACCTAACGGTAAATAATGCAATGATGAAGCAGTTAAAGCAAACCTCTTCAACACATTCTTCAGCTCAGTCTTTGTAAACAGCAATGGCTCATGCCCAACATTCCCTAGTTGTACCACAAATAACTACAATGATCTAACACAAATAGATTTCACAGAAGATAATGTTGAAAAGTCACTATGTGGACTAAAAGCATCTCTATCTATCGGACCTGATGGACTATGTGCATTCTTCTTAAAAAAGCTTTCCACTGCTGTATCAGAACCCCTAAGCATAATCTTTGAAAAATCCTTCAGGACCAGCTCCCTACCCAAACTATGGTCACTAGCCAAGCTCATCCCTATCTTCAAAAAGGGAGACCTCAGAGTTGAAAATTATAGACCAATCTCTTTATGCTGCATCACCTGCAAAGTCATGGAATCAATCATTAACCATTCCATTACCCCCCACCTAGAAACAAACAACCTACTCTTGGTTTCAGAAAAAAATTATCCTGTAATCTACAACTTCTACACTGCAAGAACATATGGACTATAAATCTTGATCAGGGCAAAGCAATAGAAGCAATTTACACAGACTTCTATAAAGCCTTTGATTCAATGGTACATGACAAACTACTTCTAAAACTAAAATCCTATGGCATCTCCGGACCCTACATAATTGGATAGCTGGGTTCCTGTCAAACAGAGAACAAGTGGTCAAAATAGGGAGCGCCCTATCAAATCCTGTACCTGTTAATAGCGGTGTCCCCCAAGGCAGTATTCTAGGACCAACACTCTTCATTCTATACATAAATTACCTTTGCGATCATATTATAAGCAACTGCGTTCTCTTCGCCGATGATGTAAAAATATTTAACACCACATACAATGCTGCTACCCTTCAAAAAGACCTTGAGTTTGTGTTGGGATGGTCAAAAAATTGGCAACTCCAAATCTCAACCAACAAATGCTCTGTCTTACCCATTGGCAAAAAGAACCAGAACACAAAATACAAGTTGAGTGGACATGACCTTGTAGATGACCCTCACTCTGTCAAGTACCTTGGAGGACTCATATCTAATGATCTAAGTGCCAAAGCCCACTGTAACAACATTGCCAAAAAGGCACTAAGAGTTGTAAACCTAATCTTGCGTAGCTCCTTCTCCGGTAATATCACACTACTAACCAGAGCAAACAAAACATTTGCTAGACCAATTCTCGAATACAGCTCATCTGTCTGGAACCCGCATTAAATATTGGACATTAATACAATTGAACGTGTCCAGAAATATTTCACAAGAATAGTCCTCCACTCCTCTGCTCACAACAAAATACCTTATGCCACCAGACTTGAAATTCTGGGCTTAGAAAACTTAAAACTACGCCGCCTTCGGTATGACCTAAGTGTAGCTCATAATATTATCTGCTACAATGTCCTACCAGTCAATGACTACTTCAGCTTCAACCACAACAATACACGAGCACATAATAGATACAAACTTAAAGTAAACCGCTCCAAACTTGATTGCAGAAAATATAATTTCAGCAACAGAGTGGTCAATGCCTGGAATGCACTACCTGATTCTGTGGTTTCATCCCCCAAACCCCAAAATTTTAACCTAAAACTGTCTACTGTTGACCTCACCCCATTCCTAAGAGGTCTGTAAGGGGCATGCATAAGAGCACCAGTGTGCCTACCGTCCCTGTCCTAATGTTTCCTCTATTTGTATCTATTTTATGTATCCAATCCATTATTATCTAATACGTTCTTGACAAACAAACAAACAAATAAATAAATAAATAAAACATCTAAGCCTTAAACTCCAAATGTTTCAAGAGTAGCCATTCTAAAGAAGGTCACTTGAAAGTATTGTTTAGTTTAAAAAATGTAACATCACTTTACAAATTTAAATTCTGTCACATAGTATGTATACATACTGTACCAGAAATAGGAAGTGAAGATAAAAAGACTCTACTGAAAGTCAAACAAATGGAACAGTGTAAAATCAAGGAAGGTCCTTGTGTCTCAGATTTCAGTTTTGATCTGTCAACCATGAAGTGTTCTCATTACTTTTTCCTCTAGCCTTGAGGGTCAGCCAATTTCTGGTACATATATCTGTGCAAAAATGATGGATATGAAGTGATCTAACCCACACTCATCCTATTTTGATCATCAAACTAACTCAACCTGCTTTCCCCAAGGTACATTTGTGAGGTCTGTTGTCTCTATAAATAATTTCCACTACAAACCTATTATACCATATGGGAAACTCTCTAAAATATCTTCAAGAACAGCTGTCTAAAGCTGCCAATGTCTGTTTGTCTGTCTGTCTGTCTAATCAATTGATCACATGCCCTGTTATAACGATGCCCAGCTGCACAAAAAAACATAAACAGCATCTGTCAGGTTTTCTGTTTCTTAATCTCCTTGCATGCAAGCACAAAAGGGTAAAAACACAAGGGGACACCTCTGCTATAGAACCTTATGGCCTCAGTGTTCAAGCCAAGTGGCTAGAAAGAAAAATACATAAATAAAAAAGTATGAAAGACTGGGACAGAGCACGATAATGTTTATGCCCACTTTTAATTCTACACTCTGCCCATACATACCTTAACTCAAAAACCTCAAAAGAAAAAAATTATTCAGATAAAGTATTTCCACAACTTTTTCTGACTTCTTTTTTTCATCATTCATTTCTTTGTGTCTCATGAAGCAAAAGCATAAACTATTATTGCTCTTGTCTTCTTGTTATGAATTTAAAAATTCCTGAAAATAAAAGATTTCAGTAGAGGAAACTGGACAATACATTTACTGGCCGAAGAGGCAGATAACAATGTAAACATGTTGTCTCTTCTGAGATAAAATGCAAATATTATTAAATCAAGGTGGCAAAAAGATTAACTAAATCCCTCCAGAAAAGAGGCTTGTCATTGACTAATACATTTTCAAGTTCCTGAGCCTGTATCAAGCTGATGTAGTTTTACCCTGGGGTTAATCCAAAGTGGAGCTGTGTTGCTATCCCTACAGCTGATCAATCATTCCTGTTTTTACTAGGAAAAATAACTCTGAAAACTACATCTAGCTTCTATATACCCATCAGGCAAGCAAAATAAAAAGGTAAACTTGGCAAGTGCTGCCTGCGTGCAGAAACCATTAATCTTAATAGCTAGCTATAATTAGGGACAAGATATATGAGCAAAGAGAACAATAAATAACTTTAAATCAGAAAGGTGTCAAGACTCAAACCTAAGAAAGAAATTTGTCAATATAAATTCCTTTGTGGGAGTTCTTTAGGAATATAAAAGTTGACTTGGCCAATTTACATTTTCCCTTGGATGCCAATTATTGTAGATAGGCTCAGAGATTTGTGGAGCATTTATGAAAATAAAGAGCTCTTCTCTTGTACCAAATTTATACACTTGAGAAAACAAAAGGTAAAGAAAAATGGTCGCATTCCGGTCCTGGATTTAACAGATTAACAGAGTTTGAAGGGACCTTGTAGCTCATCTAGTCCAACTCCCACCCAAGGAGGAGACCACCCCGCTCTGACAGATGGCCGTCCAGTCTCTTCTTGAAAGCCTCAAATGATGAAGCTCCCACACCTACTGAAGGCAAGCTGTTCCATTGGTTGATTGATTTCACAGTCAGAAAATTCCTCCTTATTTTTAGGTTGAAACTTGTTCAGTTTCCATCCATTATTCCTTTTTCTGGCCTTTGGGTGCTTTGGAAAACAGGTTGACCCCCTCTTCTCTGTGGCAGCCCCTCAAATATTGGAACATTGTTATCATGTCTCCCCTGGTCCTTCTCATCATTAGACTAGCCATGCCCAGTTTCTGCAACCGTTCTTCATATGTTTTAGATTCTTTGAGTTAAGGTTGTTAATGTTTCAGAACAAAGTTAATATACATTCTAAAGCTAGCATCTCATGATAATCTACTTTTATTTTGAAAAGCACATTTTTTTTTAAAAAAAAAAGATAGATGAACATGTGGCCTTGGTAGTACAGTGGTCTAAAGCACCCTGTTATTAAGAACAGCTGCCTGCAATTATTGCAGGTTCGAATCTCGCCAAGGCTCAAGGTTGACTCAGCCTTCCATCCTTTCTAAGGTAGGTAAATTGAAGACCTAGTTGTGGGGGCAATAAGCTGACTTTGTATAAATATACAAAAGAATGAAGGCTATTGCTTAGCGCATTGTAAGCCGCCCTGAGTCTCCGGAGAAGGGCAGCGTATAAATCAAATTTAAAAAAAAAAGTGCAATTATCTTTACATTTAATTTTTTTTAAATCTTTTCCCCTATTAATAGAAAATAAAAATATGAAATTTTTATCCATGTACACTGGCTCTACCAAATAGATAATAATAGTTATTGTCAGCAAGGAGACAACCATATTATGCCTTGAATAATGAAAGTATTAAAGGACTTTAAAAATGTCAGGAGCAGGCATACCTTTTTCAGCAGCAAAATTATAATCAAATGTAGAACAACTCATAGCCAGACTTTTAAAAAACAAGCATTTAAATTTCTGCCAGGACAGATTTCTTTTCCTGTAAGAGCTTTGCAAGCTTAAAAAAAGCATTTTATTTAACAAAGATTACATCAAACCACTTTTTCAAATTGGCTTAGTGAACAGAAATGCCCTCTGCTTCTAAGCAACAACAGCCACTTTGCCTTGCTCAACGAAAGCAGTTTTCACATATGCATATTTTAAAAGTCACACTTCCAGAAGTCCAGTGGAATCAAACTTGCCTTGTTTTAAGCTTTGTAATTGAAAGAATGAGTCAAAGCCCCATTAAAATGTAACCTTTATGATGCAATTACTTGTCAGGTCAAGATGCATTTGGTTAGTAGAGCCTTATTTCCTGTTTTTTGTTTTAGTAAATTCTCATCTATAAAACATTGTCCCTCCCTCCCTTCCTCCTTCCCTCCCCCTCCCTCTCTCAGTTTTATTATTTATTTATTATATTTTATCCTGCTTTTATTACTTTATAAGTAACTCAAAGCAGCAAACATACCTAACACTCCTTCCTTCTCCTCTTTTCCCTACAACAACCCCATGAGTTGGTTGATCTGAGAGACCAAAGTCACCCAGCCTCAGGTAGGATTAGAATTCACAGTCTCCTGGTTTCTAGGTCAGCACCTTAACCAAGAGACAAAATGGCTATGTATGTATGTATGTATGTATGTATGTATGTATGTATGTATGTGGATGAATCTATCAATTAAAATTCAGTTTTAAAAAACAGTTTCAATAGCCTAGGGATCTGCTCGGAGTTATAGTCAAAACTATAGTAAATGCAGAAGAACTCCCATGTTCTCTGTGCCCACAGCTCACTTTTCATGTTAAAGCACATCACATTTGAAAATGATGTTCATGAGCAAGAGCAGTGCAGTATCTACACGTCAGGCACTTTGGAGTTCACAATCTCTAACCCAAAATCCCTAACCCAAAACAGACTATAAAGCAGGTTCATAGTCAAGAAATCAAATGGAAAGGGGCACTACCATGAAGAACTGCTGGAACAAATCACCAGTTTTGACTGTGTCATCTCAAAATATCTCATCCATGAATATGGAATATCTTTTGAGTATAAGTATATTGAGTATAAATACATACGTTCACACTCACAACCAGCGAACTAATGTGCTGAAGCTGACCAGGCCAAGGATGCTAGCCAGATGAATACCCGGTAGGCAGAGACAGAATTTTTTTTTTCCTACTTTCCCACAAAAAATTAAGGTGCGTCTTATACTCTGAAAAATACAGTAACTAAAAAAATTGAATGTGTAAGATATAAAACCACATTTTTAAAAAACATAAACATTTTCTATTTTCAGCCAATTTAATTTTTTAAAAAGGCATGAATTGGTTGATAATGCTGGCATTAAAGTAAACATAATATATAGTACTTTAAAAAATGATTAAAAAAAACTTAGAAATTATGGTCTCAAAGGATTATAAGTAAAGAATAAAAAATGATTTTAAAAATTTGAAAAATTCAGTGGTGCAGAACTAAAGGATAGTGCTGCCAGCTATTAGTAAACATATCTAAAAAGTGTCACAACCTGTATTTTATCAGATGTCACAGTTCAGTAGGCACACAGAAAAGGAGAATAATTTTAATGGCATTAATTTCCCAGTTTTCTAAGTAATAATGGCGAAGTAAAGTTTTGAATTTGCTTGAAAACAACATGAATTAGTCCATTGTGATTTTTTATGAAAATCTTGTTGCTAGAAATTGTGTTAGTGAATTTGGGCTTTGTTAATCTCATAAAACATTCTTGAAACTATTTGTTTTTAACATTTTATTTAATAAATTTTTAAACTCCTTTTTATATAAATTGTGTCGAAAGGCAATTACAATAGCCAGTAAAACAATATAGCAACCACAATAAAATATTAAAGCGTTATCACCACAGTAAAGCATTTAATTATAATATTAAAATGTATCATAATGCCACATGCATCAGAAATTATAGTTTTTCCATACCAATTTCTAATCCATCCTATTCCTACTTTTTATAGGCCAGAACCTATGTGAAACATTCTTTCTCTTTCTCCTAATCCAGGGGTGAAATGCTCCCGGTTCAGACCAGCTCGGGCGAGTAGGTAGCGGAGATTGAGGATAGTTCGCCGAACTGGGAGCAATGGCTGGCTGGCCACGCCCCCGAACCGATCCACGGCCCGCAGTCCTGCCATGCTTGCCTGCCTTCCATGCTGCCTTCCTGGCGTCCCGGTGGCCAGCTTGCGAAGGCAGGCAAGCAGAAGTCCATGTGGAAGGCAGGCAAGCATGGTAGGGCTGTGGGGAAGGAGCTAGCAGCTTACTGCCCCCCCCCCCCACTCAAGCAGCAGCTTCCCTGCTCAGCCCAAACAAGCTATGCATCCATAGCAATGGGGTTGTTTTGTTCGCTGCGGTGGTGCTTCGGGAGGGCAGGTAGAAATATTTATTATAGTTGTCAGCTGCAGATGTCCGCCTGCCCTCCCAAAGTACCACCTTGGTGAACAAAACAACCCCATTGCTTCACGCGTGCACACACGTAACACACTTATGTGCAACATTCAAAATAGCAATTTGAAGCTCAGCTGCTTACTTTCTAAGTCAGCCTCAGTAAGTAGTACAGTGGAGGCACAGAAATCAGCTCTGCCATGCGAGTCAGCTAAGCCAGAAAGAAGGAAATATAGGACAGGATAGGGCAGGGGCAGGTGGGCAGGGCCATCTGATCGTCAGAACTACCATTTTGCCTGAATTGGTCTGAACCAGCAACAGCCCACCACTGATTTGATAGCTAAGTCTGAACGTCTGATAGACGTTCTATCACATTCAGTGACGTATAAGTAGAATATACTTATATATAATACAGGGACACTGTATTACCAGGATTTCTTGCTGCACAGAGAATTTTGGCGATTGAAAAGGCATGAACACATACCTAGCCCTGTCAACATATTCAAGACATGTCCCCATCCATGCTTTGTGCTTTCCCTCATCAATAAAGTTTTTTTTCTTTTAATTCCTCCGCACCTCCCAGCCTGAAACTAAATACATTTCTTTTGATTAATAACAAACTTATTTTCTAGTTCAATTTCCAGAATCAAAATTCAACGTATCTCTCTTTCGTTGACACTTTCTGACATGCCTTCATATTATTTAAGAACTAATTTAATTTTGGTGGCTCAAAGTCATAAATACATAAGAGTTTCAACATTTTAAATCTTTCCACTTGAAAAGAGAATTCATTAGCAGTATTGCTCATCAAAGATGAAGTCAAGTTTTTCTTTCAGCATGAAATCAGGTGATGGCAATATAATTTTAAGTTATTTCCTAGAGGTATGTAAGGTAACTCTGACATATATCTGATATGTTTGAAGTAGCAGTTGGTTCTAGTTTCCAGACAAAGTATAAAAAAATCTATATCAGAGTAATTTGGATATTTTTCTAGGATGAAAGTAATTTTCTATACATAGAAAACCAGTAGATTAGGAAGACGACTAAATCAGACCTTTCCTACTAAGCAGGAATGGGTTCTACTTACCTTTATGTGCTTCTACACATGCACAGAAGCTTCTGCGCATGCGCAAAAGCTTCCTGATGATGTTGGGGTCGGTGGGCAGAGCCTCCCACCAGTTTTACTACCGGTTACAGTCAGGTCCAGAAATATTGGGACATCGACACAATTCTAACATCTTTGGCTCTATACACCACCACAATGGAGTTGGAATGAAACAAACACAATGTGTGTTAACTGCAGACTGTCAGCTTTAATTTGAGGGTATGTACATCCAACTCAGGTGAATGGTGTAGGATTTACAGCAGTTTGTATATGTACCTCCCACTTGTTAAGGGACCAAAAGTAATGGGACAATTGGCTTCTCAGCTGTTCCATGGCCAGGTGTGTGATATTCCCTCATTACCCCAATTACAATGTGCAGATAAAAGGCCCAGAGTTCATTTCAAGTGTGCTATTTGCATTTGGAATCTGTTGCTGTCAACTCTCAAGATGAGATCCAAAGAGCTGTCACTATCAGTGAAGCAAGCCATCATTAGGCTGAAGAAACAAAACAAACCCATCAGAGAGATAGCAAGAACATTAGGCGTGGCCAAAACAACTGTTTGAAACATTCTCAAAAAGAAGGAATGCACCGGTGAGCTCAGCAACACCAAAAAACCCGGGAGACCACAGAAAACAAGTGTGGTGGATGACCGAAGAATTCTTTCCCTGGTGAAGAAAACACCCTTCACAACAGTTGGCCAGATCAAGAACACTCTCCAAGAGGTAGGTGTATGTGTGTCAAAGTCAACAATCAAGAGAAGACTTCACCAGAGTGAATACAGAGGGTTCACCACAAGATGTAAACCATTGGTGAGCCTTAAAAACAGGAAGGCCAGATTAGAGTTTGCCAAACAACGTCTAACAAAGCCTTCACAGATCCTATGGACAGATGAGACCAAGATCAACTTGTACCAGAGTGATGGGAAGAGAAGAGTATGGAGAAAGAAAGGAACTGCTCATGATCCTAAGCATACCACCTCATCAGTGAAGCATGGTGGTGGTAGTGTCATGGCGTGGGCATGTATGGCTGCCAATGGAACTGGTTCTCTTGTATTTATTGATGATGTGACTGCTGACAAAAGCAGAGGATGAATTCTGAAGTGTTTCGGGCAATATTATCTGCTCACATTCAGCCCAATGCTGCAGAACTCATTGGACGGCGCTTCACAGTGCAGATGGACAATGACCCAAAGCATACTGCAAAAGCAACCAAAGAGTTTTTGAAGGGACAGAAGTGGAATGTTATGCAATGGCCAAGTCAATCACCTGACCTGAATCCCATTGAGCATGCATTTCACTTGCTGAAGACAAAACTGAAGGGAAAATGCCCCAAGAACAAGCAGGAACTGAAGACAGTTGCAGTAGAGGCCTGGCAGAGCATCACCAGGGATGAAACCCAGCGTCTGGTGATGTCTATGCGTTCCAGACTTCAGGCTGTGATTGACTGCAAAGGATTTGCAATCAAGTATTAAGAAGGGAAAGTTTGATTTATGATTATTATTCTGTCCCATTACTTTTGGTCCCTTAACAAGTAGGAGGCATATATGCAAACTGCTGTAAGTCCTACACCGTTCACCTGAGTTGGATGTACATAGCCTTAAATTAAAGCTGACAGTCTGCAGTTAAAGCACATTGTGTTTGTTTCATTCCAACTCCATTGTAGTGGTGTATAGAGCCAAAGATGTTAGAATTGTGTCGATGTCCCAATATTTCTGGACCTGACTGTATATAGAACCGGTCCGAACTGGGGGCAACCCACCACTGCTACTGAGATCAAATGCTATATATAAGGACAACATACCATAACCATAGAAAGCTATAATTCCTTCCTTGCTTATTTACCCATGTGTGTCAATCAAAATAGTTTTATTTATTTTTATCATATAAGCGATCCCAAACACAAACTTGAAAAGATATAGTTTTTATTAACATTAATCTTACACACTAACTTATAAAGTACAAATAATAATCACCTTTTCTTAGGAGACTTTGAGATTTTATGAAAATGAACCTCTACTGCATTTCTTAAAAGTGCTGGTCAAATTATGTTCTCTGTGTAAGGCTTTAACCATAAATAAGATAAATGTGAATCACAGAGTAAAAATAAAGGTATAATCTGAAAGCTACTTCCTTTAATAAAGTGTGGTTAAAATTAACACTTAACAATTATTTCTAGATACAGCATGCAAAGCTGAACTTTTACAAGTAGCCTTTTCATACAGTAACCTCTTATTAGATAGTGATATCTTAGATGAAGTAAAATGAAAACGTATCTTATCAAAATAGTTCCAAAAGAATAACTAAAACTGCAACCACTGTGTTTTTAGGAGATAAATATTTTCTCATAATTCTTGATTTAGTGACAGCTTTAAAATAATCACACAGGAATTGCCTTTTGCACCATGAAGGTTAAACATTTTATTGACATTTTGAACTAATAAAGAATACTGCTATTCATGAAACAGAAACACCAAAGCAGGTATTTTCTTGGTTTTGCTATTTCCTAAATTCTGAATCAGTGACATGCTTGCAATATCTCATCCTGATTTCTTCAGGAACTTCAGAAAGTAAATAATTTCACTGAAAATAAAAATTAAAGAAATATTGTGAGTCTAAACTTAGCTAATTATTCAGTGTCACTATGAAAGAAGATTATAAAGGAAAAGATCTTTTTAAGGAAATTTGGCTTTTTCTCAAGTTTTCTTTTTTTGTGATTTTTTAAAAAAGTTGATCTTAGTTATTGACATTTATTTAGAAAGTGTGAAACTGGAAAACAAAAGAATTTAGATTCCATTAAATTTTATAGCATTAACTATCAGAAGATCAACCCATTGTTGAAGAGAATATAAACCCAGGTAATAAAAAAAAGAACATCGGTGTTCTCCTTGTACAAATCAGGATTCTTGTTTACAGCAGGGGTGTCAAACTCAATTTCATTGAGGGCCGCATCAGGGTTGTGTTTGAACTCGGGGCCCGGGGTGGGCGTAGCCAGGGTGGGCATGGCCAGCTTGACATCACTCATGTCAGAGGTACCTGTATGGCCCAAGTGCTCTGCCAGAGAAAACAGGCCACCAAGCTCTCTTTTAGGCAGCAACAGCCTCCTGCACCTGTCTGGCAGTGAAAACCGATCTTGAGGGAAACACGTGGCCCTTCCGAGCTCCATTTTCACTGGCAGAGGCACCATGGACCAGTCTTTTGCTGTTTCCAGGGTGGCCCCATGGGCCAGATCTAAGCACCCTGCAGGCCGGATCTGGCCTACAGGCATTGAGTTTGACATCCCTGGTTTATAGCATGGCAGAACTGAACTGGCGTATGTGTGTACGTGTGTAAGAGAGTGAGAGACAGAGAGGGGGGGGAGGGAGGGAGAGAGAGAGAATATTTGAGTTTTTATGATGTAAAACATTTCTCTTTGATGTAGAAACAAAGTGGACTTTACTGCCTATCTATTACACTCTTCCTAAAAAACTGAATAGAATGCTAGGATTAGGAAATACAATTATTATTTTTTTGTGCTAAATATTCAAATATATATCCTGTCCTTATTTTTTCCAAATGGAAAACCTGGCATAAATATGAAGCAGTTGTATGATAATACAATTAGGGTTCCCAAATGATTTATTTTAAGGAAATGAATATAGTACTTGGTCCCAACAATGTTCAATCCATTATATTATCATGTTATGATTCTGTATCCTATTTATTATTTCAGAAAGCCAACTTACAATTCACATGCAATTTGTTTTTCATATTTTCCATTTGTTTCTATTCAAATTTATTTGTATTTTTCCCTTTTCTGTCATAAAGTCCTCATTAAACAACATATGCAAGAAGACAATTCATCTTAAGGAGAGTGACTACATCATATTGGAATTCAATATAATGCAAACACAAATTCCATGGATGAAAACTCTAAAGGGAAAACATCCCAAGAAGCATGGGAAACTCTGAAAAATATGATCATAAAAGCCTAGTCCAACACAATACCATTAAGTCATTTATAAAAATATTGAAGAGTAATAGGTGTAAGATGGAACTTTATGGTAACCCACTGCTTACCTCTCTCTATGTAGTATCATTGAGTATGGTTTGTCAGCCAGTTATAAATCCATCTGGTGTTGATGCTGTCTATGCCACATTTTTCTAGATTATACAGAAGTAGGTTTTG
This sequence comes from Pantherophis guttatus, assembly GCF_059756535.1. Classification (NCBI taxonomy): domain Eukaryota; kingdom Metazoa; phylum Chordata; class Lepidosauria; order Squamata; family Colubridae; genus Pantherophis; species Pantherophis guttatus. The sequence goes on from NC_142070.1 coordinate 51,215,304, forward strand.
GTCTACTTCGTTGAATGTCTTGCTGAAGTCTAAGTACACTAGGTCTACAGCATTTCACTGGTCTACTAATTTTGTCACTTTATACAAGAATGAAATAAGATTTGGTTTGGCATGCTCCAATACCAGCACGGTTGCACAAATATCTCTCTGATAAATAGAAAGACAAAAAAAGATAAGTACAAAAAGTGGAAAGAGGGGCACATAACTAAGGCAGAATATCAGCATATAGCCCGAATCTGCAAAGATGAAGTCCAGAAAGCAAAGAATGTACAAAAGACTTGCAACAAAATTTTTAAAAGTTTCTTTCAACATATAAATAACAAGAAAAAAGTCAAGAAACAGTCGGTCCACTAAAGAAAGAAGATGGCCCCAGGCAGTAGGGAGAAAGCAAAGTTGGTTAACTCATTCTTTGCATCTGTATTCATGCAAAAAGAAACTATCACCCAATCTATGAAAAACATAACTATTAAAGATAAGACTAGAAATAAATATCAAAATAAGCAAGAAAATTGTAAGACAACAGCTGTATGATCTTAATGAATATAAATCACTGGGAACTGATGGATTACATCCCAGAATTCTGAAGGAACTGGCAGATATTATCTCAGAACTTTTGTACCATATCTTTCCAAAACCCTGGAGCACTGAGGAATTGCACTGAAACCCTGAACAGGCCAATCAGCCTAACATCAATATTTGGGAAAATACTGGGAAAAATAATAAAAGAACAGATCTTCAAACATTTAGAAACAAATAAAGTTCTTCCGGTTGGCACCGCAGGCTTCATGGACCGCCAGCCCCGTGACTTCATAAAAGCCGCTTTGACAGCGCAAATCGGCTGTCTGGCGGCTGAAAAACCTCCCTTTCGGGAAAAGAAGGAGAGGAGAGTCAGTGGGTGAGAGTAGAGCTCCCCAAAAGTCCTCTGGAATAACTCCAGAGGCTTGGAGGGTGAGAGCTCCCCAGTCAGCCCGCCAAGAAGCTCCGAATCCAGGACAACTCTGTGTAAGCAGAGCTAGAAGCCGCGTCCGATCCTGCTGTCAAAAAGTGAGTCTGATTGATTACAAGCGCAGGCAGAGCGGAAACAGGAGAACAAGCCTTAAAAGTAACAGAGCTTAACTCCGGACTTACTTTGTTTCAAACTGAATCTCTTTGAGCTGGAGGCTGAAGATGGCGTCTTTGTTATGGTTTTGAAAGTGAAAGTCAGAAACGAAAGTGCTTATTGAGAACTTTGTACTGGGAGAGTGGATTAAAGCTGCTGGGAAGTGAGAGTTTGTGGAGAAAAGACTATTTTGCCTGATAAATTAGAGACTATAAATTACAAGCATTTTAAAGTTGTTCAAGGGACTTTGTGGCTTTGAAAAAAAGATCTTTTTAAAAGAAAAAAAAAGATGGCTTCTAAACAAGTTAAGCCAGGAGTTGCTAAAGGAGGGGAAAGTTCTCCAGTTGTGTCAGTGGTGACACAGAAAGCACAACTTCCGGATGATTCACAGAGTCAGGAGGCTGCTCTTAATGACTTCAAAGAATTTATGAAAGAAGCCACGAATAATCAAGCAACAGCAATGAAAGAAGCTATGAATAATCAAGCCACAGCAATGAATAACTTAACAGTACTTGTGGAAGGGAAATTAAAGAAAGTTGAGGAGGATATAAAGCCAATTAAAGAAGTGGTTGCAATAAAGCACGATGAAATAAGAGATGATATTGTTTATGCTGTATCAGGATTGTCAAAACTTGTTATCCAGCTGGATGAGAAAGTGGAAGAAATTAATGAAGCCAATTTAAATTTGGAAAGCAAAATGGGAGATGTCATGATCAAAACAGAGAAAGTGGATTATGAATTGGTAATGTTACAATACAGGTCCATGGAGTTTGCTTTGAGATTGAGAGGCCTGAAAGAAAATAGCAAAGAAAATTTAAAGGATATTTGTGCTGATGCTATTGCAGAGAGTAGGGCGGTATAGAAATTTGATAAATAAATAAGTAAATAATAAATAAATGGCAGGAATAGCCAATAACCCAGAAGACAAGCTCAGGATCCAAAAAGATCTTGACAGACTTGAACAATGGGCCCTATACAACAACATGAAATTTAATGTGGACAAAAGCAAGGCAGGAAAAAACAGAGGTACAATTAGGCAAAACCTGGCTCAACAGTAACAATGAGAGGGACCTTGGAGTCCTCGCTGATGATCACTTAAACATGATACACCAGTGTGCAACAGCAGCAAAAAAAGATAATACAATCCTTTGTTGTATAAACAGAGGCATAGGAACTTCCAGGGTGATGTCATGGTGGTGCGATGCAAAAGAATGGGACTCCGCTCTTTCTGCCCGATTTTTCATGCCTGGAGGCTGGTAATGGCAAAGTTGGACCTTGGAGATGACAGCGATAGAGAGGGGATAATCCAGAGGTGACAGGGAGAAGAGCGATCCCCATTGCGGAGGGTGGAATCCCTAAAATTCAGTATGGAAGAGACCAGCTGTCATGGCTAGCCCAGAGGCATGATGGCCTGATTGATGGCGAGGAAGCAAAAAAGTGAGAAACAGCAAGAAGTATCAGCGTAGAGAGTTAAAACAAAGTGAAACACTGAATCACTTTTCTGAGCTGGTGGGATCTACAAACGAGGAATCAAGTGAGTCTCCAAAGTGGGAAGAGTGGCACCTTAGCAGTGGGAGCAGAAAAGAAAGAAGAAGGAAACAGTATACAATCAATAGACAGCGAAAGCGTTTGTGAGTGGTAATCCGAACAACTGTTGTGCTGGGGAATCATATAGATCGCTGAGACTGAAATTGTGGGAGACATGTTGAGGGTTTATGTAGGTGGTGGACTGGAAAAAGAAGAAAAGAAAGGGTATTTTTAGTAACGGAGACGGAAAGTGAAGAGAAGGGACAGTGACTGAATAAATTGCATTTACATGACCATTGCAGTAGTTCCGGCTGGACTACTGCAATGCTCTCTACATGGGGCTCCCCTTGAAGAGCACTCGGAAGCTCCAACTGGTCCAGAATGCGGCCGCGCAGCTGGTTATGGGCGTGACTCATTGCGCCCACGTGACACCTCTCCTGCGCGAGCTGCACTGGCTCCAAGTGGTCTTCTGGGTGTGATTCAAGGTGTTTTTTACCACCTTTAAAGCGCTCCATGGCTTAGGATCCGGGTACCTTCGAGACTGACTTCTGCCACCAGTAGCCTCCCACCAGCCAATTCGCTCCCACAGAGAGGGACTCCTCAGGGTGCCATTGGCCAAGTTATGTCGGCTGGCGACACCCAGGGGAAGGGCCTTCTCTGTGGGAGCTCCTGCCCTGTGGAACGAACTGCCTCTGGAAATACGCAAGATCTCCGACCTCCGTGTGTTTCGCTGTGCCCTTAAGACCCTGCTGTTCCACCAGGCAGGGCTATCTATGTAAATGATTTTAAATTGGGTGTTTTAAATTTTGGGTTTTAAATTCGGGCCGAAATTGTTTTAATACTTTTAACTAAGAGAGTGAGGTGACGCGACAACTACCCCGATACCTGGATGAAGTTGTCTATCTGGATCCGTTCCAGTCGAGCTTCAGGTCACGATACAGCACGGAAACGGAATTGGTCGCGTTGGTGGATGATCTCTGGAGGGCTCGGGACAGAGGTTGCTCCTCTATCCTGGTCCTATTAGATCTCTCAGCGGCTTTTGATACCATCGACTATGGTATCTTACTGCACCGGCTGGAGGGGTTAGGAATAGGGGGCACCGTGCTTCGGTGGTTCTCCTCCTTCCTCTCTGACCGTTCGCAGTTTGTGTTGGCAGGGGGGCAGAGGTCGACCTTGAGGCACCTTATTTGTGGGGTGCCGCAAGGGTCAGTCCTCTCACCTCTTCTGTTCAACATTTATGTAAAACCGCTAGGTGAGATCATCCGTGGTTTTGGGGTGAGTGTTCATCAGTATGCTGATGACACACAGCTATACATCTCCACCCCAGACCACCCTAATGATGCCCTTGCTGTGATGTCCCGTTGCCTGGAGGCCGTGCGGATCTGGATGGGGAGAAACAAGCTCAGACTCAACCCCTCCAAGACCGAGTGGCTGTGGCTTCCGGCGTCCCGGTATAGTCAGCTGGTACCATCACTGACAATAGGGGATGAGATCTTGCTCCCCACAGAGAGGGCCCGCAACTTGGGTGTCCTCCTGGATTCACGGTTATCTTTAGAAGATCATTTGACGGCCGTGGCCAGGGGTGCCTTTTATCAGGTTCGCCTGATCCGCCAGTTGCGTCCCTTTCTGGATCGGGACGCCTTGCGCATGGTCACTCATGCCCTAGTTACCTCCCGTATGGACTACTGTAATGCTCTCTACATGGGGCTCTCCTTGAAAACCACCCGGAGGCTCCAACTGGTCCAGAACGTAGCCGCACGGGTGATTATGGGCGCAGCTTGTTACGCCCATGTAACACCTCTCCTACGCGAGCTGCACTGGCTCCCGGTGGTCTTCCGGGTGCGATTCAAGGTGTTAGTTATCACCTTTAAAGCGCTCCATGGCTTAGGACCTGGGTACCTACGAGATCGTCTTTTGCCACCAATAGCCTCCCACCAACCAGTTCGTTCTCACAGGGAGGGACTACTCAGGGTACCGTCAGTCAAATTATGTCGACTGGCGACTCCCAGGGGGAGGGCCTTCTCTGTGGGGGCTCCAACCCTTTGGAATGAACTGCCCCCAGAGATACGGA